>NW_022631084.1:1786307-2167808 GCF_010015895.1 Lontra canadensis | reverse complement strand
AGAAAAAAAAAAAAAAACTGTGATAAGATTCATGCTGTTCAAAAGAATATGTTTACTTCAAAAATAACTCCATATCACAGGCCTGCTAATTCCACAGGTTAAAGTGACATACATTGTAAATTGGCAAGAAGTAGTAAATTAAAAAAAAAAATGTATGATAGTACATAATAATGTTAAGATACTGCGATTCTTTTCTGGCTTATTTCAAGCTGGCATTCTTATTGGCATTATTTTATATATGGGTATCTAGAGATGTACTAATGAAAACCACAGCTATCCTTTCCATAAATGCATGAAGGAGTAGACTTAAGACATGCCACATTAGGGGCACCTGGGTGGCTCAGTGGGTTAAAGCCTCTGCCTTTGGCTCAGGTCATGATCCCAGGGTCCTGGGATCGAGCCCTGCATTGGGCTCTCTGCTCAGCAGGGAGCCTGCTTCCCCCCACCGCCCACCTGCCTCTCTGCCTACTTGTGATCTCTGCCAGTCAAATAAATAAATAAAATCTTAAAAAAAAAGACATGCCACATTATTCTACATGCTTTATATGGCATTCTATCTGATTAAATTATAAAGAGAATAATTTTTAATTACCAATTTTTCATATACTCATAATTCTTACTTATTGTGAGATTAGATGAACTATACCAATATATTTTATTTATATATTCATTATTTTATTTATTTTATATTTCTTGGTTTCTTAGTGCATATGTGAAATTTCTTATGTTCTATTTATGCCGGCAAAAGACAGTACCAGGCAAAATTTTAAAAACTTGTTATTAACGAGTCCATTATTAGTAAGAGCATTTTAGGTTTGCAAAGGAATGCTCCATAGACAAGGTACACCTGCTCACTTACACATGGGACAAAATAGGATAGAACACAGAGAGGACATGACGTATTCTACTGAAAGACTCTAAAAACACTGGTTGAGGGACAGTCAACCATATAGCATCATACTAGACCAGGTAAACAGTGGGACAGACTGCATATGATAGAAAGCCTATAATGATTTCTTTTTGTAATGGGTGGTTACCCACAGTGAAAACAAAAATGCAGAGAAAGGAGATGGAATGTAGAATGTTAGACTTTAGAAGAGATGGGTGAGAAATGGGTATGAACAGGGCTATGTAGACTCTGTATTTAACTTCTGCTAGTGGCAGCTCATTTATAAGGGGTTCATCTGCTATGCCAGGAAACTAGCTAGGAAATAAATCTCACTGATGCTTCACAGTTTCTAATGTCTGGGAATGTAAGCCATGATGAGGACAATCTATAATACTAATGTTTTGGAATCATTCATAAAGTTTATGAAGTTGAGACAATGACTCTATTTCTTATATTTATGTATGTGTGGGTATGTGTATGTCTACATAGTAAGTAAACATGTTGCATCTATCATAGTACCTCGCTCTTAATAACTGCTCAATAATTGCATATTAACTGGAATTCTGATTACCATATAATCTCTAAAATATTGCCAGTTATAAAGATGTAATTATTTTGTGTTCTGCACATTAGGATATATAACATATTTTTAAATAGTTTTATAACATATTTTTAAATAGGTAAATCATCTCACTGTTATCATTGTTATTTATGATGATTTTGAATATTGTAAACTTTCTATACCAACTCTGATTAGCTTTATATAAATATTATCTACTCTGTTTACCTTCTTTGACAATGATGTGAAATTTAACAATTATTTTACTTTTGAAGCCCATTTTCACAGAAATATTTAATAAAATGACAACTTACTGAGTGGATGCTAAACCACCAAATAAGAAATTGAGACACCTGTGGATGAGTTAATAAGTGCGAAACAAGTTTTGGAAAAATAAATTTTTTGATAAATTAAAAGAGAAAAAAATTGAAGAATCAATATAGAAATTTTGAGCTCAAGACCAGTTGATATAAGTGAGTCAGCATGAGAAATATTTCTAAGAGTATATTGCTAAAGTTTCAGTCAATGACATGTGGGTAGAATTCTGCTTAGAGATTCTGGAATAGTTTTGCTTTTTTTATACAAGGAAAGTATGTGGATAAAAGTGCCCTGTTCTCTCTTATTCCTCTTGAAAGTGGACATATTACCTGGGGCTTTAGAAACCATCTCAGGAATACAGGCATGATGGAAGATTTTCACACACTAAAGAAGGGAGAGCAGAAAAAATGAAGCAATCAATGCCTCTGGTGATTATCAACCTTAATACTCTGGAGGAAGCACAACCACATCCTTGCTAAGTGAATAAAATAAACCCTTCTTTGTTCAGGCAAATCTTCCCTGTTTTTAAAATTAATTCCAATAACCTTTCCAACTGATAAAATATATTTTACATTAAGTGGGACCATACTGCCCAAAATATTTACCAACATCTTTTATTTTCATTCAATGGTATCGATATTCTCATTTTAATGAATTCACACTTTTCACCAAAGTGATATGGCATGGCTTATGGTCTCACTATTGTTGTGTGATGTCAAATTTCTGCTAATAAAAACAACACTGTAATAAAATTCCAGTAGCTTAATCATGACTAATATCCTTAAGAGCTTACCTGAGATAAAATTTTAGAAGGAGCATTACTGGGTCAACAGAAAGGAACATTTTAAAGTTTATTTTGTTTTGTTTGTGTGTTTGGTTTTTGGTCAACATATTGGTAAAGCAGCAGAAATCATGTGCCTATTTCTACTCACAAAACTGACATAGAGAAGAACTGTTTCACAATTTCTTCTAGCATAATTATTCTTTTTCATGTAATAATCAATGTATAATATGGTCACTAATTATTTTATTTTGTGTATTTCTAATTTCTTGTGATGCCAGACTTGGTATAGTGTTTTATATTAATTTTACAAGTTTTCTGTTGAAGCTCCCTATCTAATCTAATTTGGAGTATACCTCCCTTCTGATTCTCTTGTAATATATTTTTATGTATTAGAGACTAATAAACATTTATATTAAAATATGATTTCTCTCCATGTTATTTTGACATCAATTTTGTATGTTTTGGGGAACTAATACAATTAAATATGGCATTTTTAGCATATATGGTTTCAGATATTAGTATTATTAAAAAAAGATTATATAGACATCTACATTAATAAAAAGCAAAAACAACCTTTATCTTAGAGCTATACACAGAAAATTTTAATTAGTTCAGAACTTATTTTGGTATAATGTGTGAGATAATTAGTATGCTAATTTTTGTTTCCAAAAGTTAGCAAATTATATAAGTCATCAACCGACAAATCTACCTTTTCTATAGAGATGACATACCATCATTACACAAGTTAATTTAACAGACAAAAACCATGGCTACATAGTATTTTCTTCACAATAATCCACAATCTACATACACAACAATCTACCACACAAAATTTCTCTCTAACTACAGTTTCCGATTTTTTCATGTTACTCTTTCAACCCTATTCTATTTAATTTGTTATATTGTCTTTTCTGAGTTTGTAGCAAAGTATTCATCAGCTTTAAAATTATTAAAATATTGTCTCATCTAGCCAGAAACTAGATATATTATTCCACTGTACTGTATTGTAACCAGAAACTAGATATACTATTCACCATTTTGTGGGCTGTTTCACACTTGTTCAGAATAAGTTCTTGCAGTTTTATTTCCAAATAAAGTTAATGGTTTGTGAATATGCTTTCTTACTGAACACTCTTATTAATAATAATAATTTTTTTCTAGTTGACTTGCTTAGATTTTTATTGTTATAAAATTAAACAACCTATACACGATTAAAATATCATCACCTTGTTAGAGTAGATAATTTTTACATTTCTATATTGTTTTTATTGCATTGCTTTGAACACAGCAAAATGTCCCTGTATATCATCTTCTGAATTTTAACGATAATGACTTTAATGTTTAACAATTACATTTGAGAATGGCTGTTGATTACCACTATATTAGAACATATTAAAGAATTATCTTACCATTTTAATGAGAGTTTGAAGCAGGGTTGTGAATTAACTCTTCTTTTTATCATCTACTAACTTTATTTCTATGTAATTATTTGATGTCTTACCTGTTTCTATTGCCATATTAATATAATAGGTAGTAAATTTTTTGACCTTTAACCATTCTGCATCTGAAGTGCATTTCACTTGCTCTATTCCATCATTTAAAATTTCAGTTTTTCTTTTTGCTGAGTTTTATTATGTTTAGCTACATATTCTTTACCCAAAATGCTTTATTTATTTATTTATTTATTACCCATCTGAATTAGATTTTTATATAAGCCTTATGCTGAATGCTTTTAATGTTCTTAAAATACTGTTGATAAAATGAATTTTATCCAAGGCATGCAAGGAATATTTGACATCAGAAAACATAGATTGATGTAATTCCCACTTTAATAAATTGAAACAAGAAAATTGAACAAGAAAAATCATACAAATATCTCAGATATGAAGGTAAAAAAATGAAATACAACACTAAGCAAGGAAGAGCCAGACATACAGAAAGAAGCCTCTGAGAGGTTCCCCTCCTGCCAGCAGTTAGAATGATACATCCTACTATGGCTTTAGGGCAGAGAAATCCATCTTCTTTTCCTACTGGCAAGCCACCCTTAACCCACGAGGCTGGTAAGTCTAAAGGGAATGTAATCTTTTTTACCAGGAAGCTCTCCTTAGCTGGGTCGGGGTAAGTGAGAGGCTGGCCCCAGTAGAGTCATTCACCAAAACTGGGACACTGGCAGCCTGGGACAGTGAAAACTACCTGCTCTGAGACTGCCATCTTCCTTTGTGCCAGAGTCCAAGCCCCCAATGGGGACAGGCAACTGTAGTACTCGGCCTCTCCTTCCTTACTGGTGCAATTTGGTTGCTGCCCTGGAGGAGAGTGGCAGTTGTCTTGGTGCAGGGCCTGGTATACAAAGTCAGGCTAAGCCAAAGGAACATGAGTAGGTAGGGTGGTGGGAATGGATGTGGGGAGAAGACTACCAAGAACCCAACTTAAGGAGGTGGGAAGATGGTAGACTGTAGGATGACAAATGAACTGAAGCTTCAGGCCATTCCTCATACCCTCCCTCAGACTCCTACACATGTTTCATTTTCCAACAGACCTGACAAATCGCAAATTCAAAGATCAAATCATTATGGATTTCAAGATGGCAGCCACAGATCACTAAACCCCAAGCACAGAGCATTATGAGATTGCTCTGGTCTCACCATGAAGCCCCCATATCTTATTACCAGGATGACCATGAAATGGAAGTTTACTTTCACTCTTTCACTCACCAATGTGTCCTATTTTAGAGAATAAAGTAGATGGCCAATGTACAATTGAACAATTACACTTCTATTAAACACCCAAAAGATACTTAACAAATCAATTTTTATAAGAATTCATGTACAGGATATCCACTGCAGCATTATGTACGGTGGTACAATACTAGAACCCATCTCAATGTACATCAGTAGTTAAGAATGAATACGAGAAACACAGGGATGCACTCAATGGAGATTTACACAACAGATTATAGCAGCCATAGAAACATAAGTATATCAGAAAATCACAGTTCTTAACAGAGAAAAATGAGAAACAGAATAAGATATATAAAACAATACCATTCATGTAAGTTTAAAATTACATGTATGCAATACAAAAAGTTACATGTATGCAGACAAAAAGAGACTCAAATAAGTTTAAATGGTTGTCTCTGGGGTCTAGAGTACAAAGAATGGGGTATGGATATAGAATGAATGTATGCAAAGGAAAGGGAAGAGGAGGGAAGAGAAAGAAAACTGAAACTGGGAGAAAGACCTCAGAGCTAAAATTCCATTCTCACCCCATCAAGGGTATATATAATATTAACATAAATTAGATTATTGATATTGACCTTAAACATCCGGCTGAGGTAGTATTTGCCAGGCTTACCCACTGTAAGTCACTCTTTCACTCAAACCGCCCCCCCACATACACATAATGCAGTCTTTGGAAAGTCATTATGTGCAGCCCACAATCCAGGAATGAGGAGTTATATTCCCCCAGTTAAAGGGCCAGGTAAAAATATATGTTATTTGGAATTCTGCTGTGTGAGAGGTTGTCTATTCTCTCCCACTTATTTACTCAATCATGTATTTACACATGCACAGATTCATGGACATTTATTTTATATGCAATTATATATCAATTATAATATACTTTATTTTTTGCTCAGATTGCTTTAGCTTTGGCAACTGAGGGTTCCTTCAGTTTGTTTCTATGTCCCATTAATAGATCCTCATGAATCCCCATAACTGTGATAGAGCTTTTTTATTTTAATTTTTTGCTTTTACTGGGGACCTCCATACTTTCCTGCACTATAGGATACTCAGATTCATCATGTTTATTCCCTGGCCTTTCCTAGAATCAGCCATTTCTCCAAGGAGCCATAACTCCTTTTTACCGAAAAATGGTAATAAAAATCAGTATCTGAGAACAAGCCACACTCACTGCTACTGATGCAGGTGTTACTGCATCTATCATTTCTTTGTTGTCAAAGGAAGGAAATATATGTGTATAGACCATGACATGTATGCACACATACTTATAAATGTCTATATGTAATGATCATGTATATTAAACTAAATATCAATTCATACTACTTTCTTCAACTCTAATCCATTACTATATTGATAATTTTAGCCTTTTTTTCCTTGCCTATCTATAACCTCTCATTCTACCAGTGAGAAAAGTAGACCCTAGTATTTGCCATTCATTCATTTAATTGCTCATTACCGGTATAGATGTAGAGTACTTTGAGAATTGTTAACTCATAATCCCATGGGAAATGCCTTGTGAATTTGAATGTTTATGTTCAATTCCTTTCACCTTTAGACTTACAGACTCCACTCAATTCTATAGTTTCTTGAGTCAACACTCTTCTCAACCACACCATCAGTGGCGTGTACCTCCATCATTTTATTGAAATTAGACTTAACTGTCACGCTTTAAATTCCATCCTAAATTCCTTCCATTTAAACTTCCTGACTTTAAAATTTTTCATAAATTAACGTCCAGTCTTTATGCTGTAAAATTCTATAGGTTCTGACAAATGTATAGTGTCATGTATGCACCATTATAGAACCATACAGAATAGTTTCACTGATTTAAAAAAAACTCCCCTTTCATATATTCAGCTCTCAAAATTGCTTATGTTGAATCCCTGGCAATCACAGATCAATTTAGTTCTCAACAGATTTGCATTTTCTACAGTGTCATATAAATGGAATCATTTCATAGGTACCTTTTTCTGACTGGCTTCTTTCACTTAAGATCCAAACATGTCTCTGCATGGATTACAGTTTACCACTTTTTTTTTTTTTTGGCTGAATAGTATTCCATTGCATGGGTATAGCAAAAACTGTTAATCCATTGATCCTGATGGATGCCTTGAATTATTACATTTTTTTTATTATGAATAAAACTGCTAAAACATCCACAGGGAGGTTTCCGTGTGGAAGTGTTTTTAAATCAATTGGGTAAATACCTGGGAGTATGACTGCTGGATTATAGAGTCGTACTACAGCTAACGCTGTAAGAAAAACTCAAACAGTCTTCTGAAGGGCTTGTAAGCATTTGCATTTTGCATTCCCACCAAAAATGAATTACCATTCCTGTTGCCTTGCATTCTTGCTAGCAATTGTCTAGACTTGAAAGCTCTGTTTGAGAGTATACCACCATATGATTTATTTTCTCCACCCTCCATCTGGCTATAAAAATCACTGTTTTCTTTGTTATGAGAAGTACATGAGTACCTATCAATGGAGTATATCACATTGTGATTCTTAAAAAAAATTTGCTGTGGTATCTCTGCAACAAGGCCATACCTTATTAATGCACAAAAACCCAAACCTAAATATGGCAGTAGTAAATAATAAATGTTGATATCACTCCTGCATTATTTAGAGGTACACTTATGGGTATAATACACTTTTAGAGACAGGAGTACCTGTCTCTAATTCTTCAATGTCTCTTGAAGTTAGAGATCATAGTTACTAGAGCAAATAACCAATCCATCTTCTCAGTGCTTCCATTTGTGGTACAATTACCATTTGTTCCAGACATTGTTCCATTATCTCATGTATTCATACAACCACAGGTGGTTGTACTAACTCACCCCATGGAATTGTGTTTTATAAATGAAATGAGGAGTCCTAAACCTCTGGCCTAACCCAGTACTAAATATACCTTATTCTGAGGTAAGATGGAATTAAAACACAGTAATTATTGTTTCTAAAAAGAATAAACCAAGGCGCCTGGGTGGCTCAGTGGGTTAAAGCCTCTGCCTTCGGCTCAGGTCATGATCTCAGGGTCCTGGAATCAAGCTCTGCAATAGTCTCCCTTCAGGGTCCTGGGATCGAGTCCTGCATCGGGCTCTCTGCTCAGCAGAGAAAACTCAGCAGGGAGCCTGCTTCCCTTCCTCTCTCTCTGCCTGCCTCTCTGCCTACTTGTGATCTCTGTCAAATAAATAAATAAAATCTTTGAAAAAAAAAAGAATAAACCAAATTTTATGTGTCTATTCCTAAGGTATCAGCTAAAAAGGAAAAAAAAAAAGTGGAGTATCTGTAAACTTCATAATCATAATCAGTTTAGAAATTAAGAAGAGTAAGTTTTCATATATCTAAAATAATAATAACAGAAACAACAACATGTCAATTGAGATAAAGGCACTGTGACTGGTTATTTCAATTAACCAAAAATTTGTGTAACAAGGAATAAAATACAAGTGATAAGACAGCTTTTTTTTTTATTCAAGATGAATCTAACTGGTGGAGAGTGGACCATTCTTTCTGTTAATGCTCACTTTGCCATCTGAGGTGCACTGGGAATCAGGCCCTTGGCTATTCATGATTGAACATTCCTCCTTTAAGAAGAAGACAGGAGGGGCACCCGGGTTGCTCAGTCAGTTAAGCATCTGCCTTCACCTCAGGTCATGATCTCAGGGTCCTGGAATCAAGCTCTGCAATAGTCTCCCTTCTCAATGAGGAGTTTGCTTTTCCCTCTGCCTCTGCCCCCAACTCCTGTGCGCTCACTCTCTCTCTCTCTATTGCTCAAATAAATAAATAAAATCTTCAAAGAAAAAAGAAAAAAAAAAAGAAACAGAGCAGATAACATCTGTGCATCATGTTGAACGGGGACCCGAGAGACAATGAAACACTTCGGGCCTGTTTCTAGCTTTGTATGTGTGGTTTGGTTCATTATGATCATAAAATATTCAAGTACGGCTTTCCCCAAGAAGGGAGTACTTAATTTTCACTAGGCCTAGCAAAAACTGACTGAAAAAGGTAAAATGATTCCCAAAGGATAGAGTTAGCTTTTATTGAAAACTATTTTTCTCTTTTACCAAGATTCAGCTTATGCATCATGTTTCAGTAGATAAGAAGATGGTGGTAGGTTTCAGAGAGTAGAATAAGCCACCCTGATAGACTTAAACTACTGGTAAGGTATTTTTTTAATCCCTGCCTTATTTTTAGGCTATCACTAATCCTTTGGACTCATGGGGAAAGTAGGTGCAATTATTGGCTATGGATGGATAATGATGATCCATGCACAATTAACATCTGCAGACATGAACAAAGTAAATAATATGTCCAAGGTCAAATAAAATTAATGATAAAGACATATTTTATGAGAATATGCTTATCAGTCCTGCTTGGTCATATTATTTTGGATGTATTTTCATAGCTAGTTTAAAAGTATGTGAACTTAAATAACATTAAACTCAGTTGAAAAGTTTCCCTCCATGATAAAAATTGAAAATTGCAGTGTAACTTTTGAATGGATTCAGTGCTTTGAAAGGAATGAACTATCAATTTTCAACTGGTTATTAAGAGCACTTCAATCCCAGCACAGGGAGGTTATTCTGGCCCCTGAGATCTGGAATGCAGGGCTGTATGTGTTTCCTTCACTCAGATGGACATAAATCCCAAGGTGACACAAGCATGTTTATTTTTTGCTGCATTTCTCACTGGAGTGATTCAGACTTTTGACTTAAATAGTTGTCTACAGCTTCTGAAAATTGATTTATCCTTGATGATAAGTGAACTTGCTGACCAAACTGCTACAGAGAAATATTTTTAGAATAGCAATTCTTGGTGGTCTTTTTTTTTTTTTTTTTTTGCTTCTGGGTTTCTTTACTTCCTTCCCCCTCTTCTTTTTTTTTTTTTAATGTTTTAATGTCCCTCTAATGATTTGTAAGTCATAGGATGCTTTTTAGGAAATACATATATATGGCAAAAAATGTCAATGAGTAAAAAGGGATATGGATTTAAAAATAATTCCCCCCTCCTCTAATTCCCACAGTGATATAGTTTATCTCTTCACAAGGAATCACAATCATTATCTTAATTTATATATTTCTACATACTTACACATCATGCGTGTATGCGCTTTTTGTTTTATAATACAAATGTTAGCATATTTTGACATTTTGTATCTTTTTTTCTATCCTTAGCTATAAAACAGTCAATTGCATTACAAAATGGATTGCTATTACAAAACATATACCAATAAATAGTTAATTGTTATTTACGTTTATACCCACACATATGTATACAGCATATTATCACAAAGTATGACTGTCATATTGAAGTAGATAATGCCAGTATCATCCTACCAGTTAACACCAGTAAAAACTTCCAGAGACTTTGGAAAATGTATACTTTCATCATCAAGAATAAATGAAAATGTTTCTTTTCCATAATACATTCATTTTTAAACACAAGGTAATTCTAAATAATATTTTTAAAATAAAATATAAACAATTAAAATATAACATTAAAAAACTCTGATATATAGGCAAGACAAAAAATGCTCATTATAAAAACATATATATTTACTAATGTAAGTTCTAAATTTTTATTAAGCAAAACTAAGAACTAAAACAGTATTGATTTAAGGCATAAATTATTGGTTAATATTTCCTTGCCTGTTTACATAAAATTTCATATTTTGCACATACTCAATGTGCAGAAAACCTTTTAACACAATAGTAGGCACACAGTGTTATGTTTAATGTTTCACCAATGTATTTTAGATTATAAAATCTATTGGAGGACAAAAATGTTTATAGAAATTAAGAAAGAAGACCCATCTGAATAATCACTAGTTTTTTGTTTTTTGTTTTTAAGATTTGATTTATTTATTTGACAGAGAGAGATCACAAGTAGGCAGAGAGGCAGCAGAGAGAGAGGAGAAAGCAGGCTCCCTGCAGAGCAGAGAACCTGATGTGGGGCTCAGTCAGGACCCTGGGATCAAGACCTGAGCCAAAGGCAGAGGCTTTAACCCACTGAGCCACCCAGGTGCCCCAATCATTAGGTTTTTAATAGACATTGCTCTTTAAAGCAGTTTTAGGTTCATAGTAAAATTAAGAAGATGGTATCAGAGGTATAACATATACCTCCACACTCACCCAGGTAGCCTTCCCCATTATTAACTTCCTTCCCCAGAATGGTACATTTGTTATAAGAGATGAACCCATACTGACACATCATTATCACCCTAAGTCCATAGTTTTACATTAGGGTTCACTTTTGGTGTTGTACATTCTTTGGTTTTAGACAAATGTATAATGATACATATCTACCATTACAGTATCATACAAAATATTTTCACTGACCTAAAAATCCTCTGCATTCCACCTTTCCATCCCTCCTATCTAACCCCCTAGCAACCATTAATCTTATTTTTTTTTTAAGATTTTATTGATTTGACAGACAGAGATCACAAGCAGCCGGGGCAGGGGGCAGGCTCTCTGCTGTGCAGAGATCCCAATGTGGAGCTCGATTCCAGGACCCTGAGATCATGACCTGGGCCGAAGGCAGAGGCTTAACCTACTGAGCCACCCAGACGCCCCTCTTCTGTTTTTTGTTTTGGTTTCATTTTTTTGTTTGTTTTGTTTTTCTTTTTCTTTTTTTAAGATTATTTATTTATTTATTTGAGAGAGAGAGAGAGTATAAGCACAAGCAGGGTGGAGAGATAGAGAGAGAGGCAGACTCCCTGCCAAGCAGAGAGCCCACTGCGGGACTGGATCCCAGGACCCTAGGATCATTATCTGAAGGCAGACGCTTAACTGAGTCACCCAGGCACCCTAATCTTACTGTTGCCATAGTTTTGCCTTTTCTAGGATGTCATACAGTTGAAATCGTACAGTATGTTGCCTTTTCCTATTAACTTCTTTCATTTAGTCACATGCATTAGTTCCTGCACGTGTTTTCATAGCTTGATAAGCTCATTTCTTTTTAGCGCTGAGTAATACTCTATTTTCTTTAGGTACCACAGTTTATTTATCCATTAACCTACTGAAGGACATCTGGGTGCCTTCCAAGTTTTGGCCATTATAAATAAAGCTAGTTTACATGTGAGCACGTTTACATGTGAGGTTTTTGTGTGGACATAAGTTTTCAACAATTTGGGTAAATACCAAGAGGAGTAATTGCTGGATTTTACAATAACAATATGTCTAGTTGTTGGGCTCTTGGCTGGCTCAGTCATTAATCATCACCTTCAGCTCAGGTCATGATCCCAAGGTCCTGGGATGGAGTCCCTTTTCGGGCTCCCTGCTCAGTGGGAAGCAAGCTTCTCCCTCTCTCACTGCCCCTGCTTGTGTTCTTTCTCTCCCTGTCTCTCCGTCAAATAAATAATATCTTAAAAAAAAAAAAAAGTCTCATTTTATAGGAAACCACCAAACTGTCTTTCAAAACAGTTTGCATTCCAAACAGCAACACATGACAGTTCCTGTTAATCCACATCCTTACCAGCATTTGGTGGTGTCAGTATTCTTGGTTTTGGCCATTCTAATCAGTGTATAGTGGCATCTCTTTGTTGTTTTAATTTGCATTTCCTAGATGACATATAACCTGGAGCATCCTTTCATATGCTTCTGTCATCTGTATATCTTCTCTGGTGAGGTATCTGTTAATATGTTTGGCCTATTTTTAAATTAAATTGTTTGTTTTCCATCACTGAGGTTTTGTGGGTTTTTTTTTTTCCATTTCTATTTCCATCTTTATTTTCATTTTATTTTACTTTATTTCTTTTCAGTGTTCCAGAATTCATTGTTTATGCACCATACCCAGTGCACCATGCAATATGTGCCCTCCATAATACCTACCACCAGGCTCACCCAACCCCTCCAACCCGCTCCCCTCCAAAACCCTCAGTTTGCTTCTCAGAGTCCACAGTCTCTCATGATTTGTCTCCCCCTCCAATTTCCCCAACTCACTTCTCCTCCCCATCTTCCAATGTCCTCCGTGTTATTCCTTAAGTTCCATAAGTAAGTGAAACCCTGTAATAATTGACTCTGCTTGACTTATTTCACTCAGCATAATCTCTTCCAGTCCCATCCACGTTGATACAAAAGTTTGGTATCCATCCTTTCTGATGGAGGCATAATACTCTATTGTATGTATGAACCATATCTTTATCCATTCATCCATTGAAGGGCATCTTGTGGTTCTCTCCATGGTTTGGTGACTGTGGCCATTGCTGGTATGAACATTGGGGTACAGATGGCCCTTCCTTTCACTACATCTGTACCTTTGGGGTAAATACCCAGTAGTATAATTGCAGGGTCATAGGGTAGCTCTATTTCTAATTTCTTAATTAATCTCCACACTGTTTTCCGAAGTGGCTGTACCAATTTGCATTCCCACCAACATAAGCGTAAGAGGGTTCCCCTTTCTCCACATCCTCTCCAACACTTCTTGTTTACTATCTTGTTGATTTTGGCCATTCTAACTGGTGTAAGGTGGTATCTCTATGTGGTTTTGACTTGAATCTCCCTGATGGCTAATGATGATGAACATTTTTTCATGTGTCTATTAGCCATTCGTATCTCTTCTTTGGAGAAGTGACTGTTCATGTCTTCTGCCCATTTTTTGATGTGATTATGTTTTGTGTGTGTTGAGTTGGAGGAGTTCTTTACAGATCTTGGATATCAGCCCTTTGTCATTTGCGAATATCTTCTCCCATTCCGGGGGTTGCTTCTTTGTTTTGTTGACTGCTTCCTTTGCTGTGCAGAAGCTTTTGATCTTGATGAAGTCCCAAAAGTTCATTTTCACTTTTGTTTCCTTTACCTATGGAGATGTATCTTGAAAGAAGTTGCTATGGCCAATGTTGAAGAGGTTACTGCCTATGTTCTCCTCTAGGATTTTGATAAATTCTTGCCTCACATTGAGGTCTTTTATCCATTTTGACTTTATCTTTGTGTACGGTGTAAAAGAATGGTCAAGTTTCATTCTTCTACACATAGCTGTCCAATTTTCACAGCACAATTTATTGAAGGGACTGTCTTTTTCCACTGTTTATATTTTCCTGCTTTGTCTAAGATTATTTGACCACAGACTTGAGGGTCTGTATCTGGGCCCTCTACTCTGTTCCACTGGTCTATGTGTCTATTTTTGTGCCAGGACGATGCTGTCTTGGTGATCACAGCTTTGTAAGTAACGTTTGAAATCAGACAACGTGATGCCCCCAGTTTTTTTTTTTTTTCTTTTTTTTCTTTTTCAACATGCCTTAACAATTCGGGTTCTCTTCTGGTTCCATACAAATTTTAGGATAGTTTGTTCCAGCTCTTTGAAAAATGCCAGTGGAATTTTGATCGGGATGACATTGAAAGTATAGATTGCTCTAGGCAGTATGGACATTTTAACAATGTTTTTTCTTCCAATCCATGAGCATGGAATGGTCTTCTATCTTGTTGTGTCTTCTTCAATTTCTTTCATGAGTTTTCTGTAGTTCCTTGAGTACAGATCCTTTACCTCTTTGGTTAGGTTTATTCCCTGGTATCTTATCATTCTTGGTGCAATGGTAAATGGAATTGATTCTCTATTTTCCCTTTCTGTATTTTCATTGTTAGTGTATAAGAAAGCCACTGATTTCTGTACACTGATTTTGTATCCTGCCACATTACTGAATTGCTGTATGAGTTCTAGTAGTTTGGGGGTAGAGTCTTTTGGGTTTTCCATATAAAGTGTCATGTCCATCACTGAGTTTTAAGAGTTCTTTCTATATTTGTTTTTGGTTTTGTCTTTAAGATTTATTTATTTGACAGAGAGAAAGAGACAGAGAGCACAAGGGGGGAGCAGCAGAGGGAGATGGAGAGGCAGGCCTCCTGCTGAGCAGGGAGCCCCATGCAGGACTCAATTCCAGGACCTCAGGACCATGAACTGAGCTGAAAGCAGACACTTAACCAACTGAGCCACCCAGGTACCCAAGTTCTTTCCATATTTGGATAACAGTTCTTCAGCAGATATGAAATGAAATTATTTTCTCCAAATCTACAGCTTGTCTTCCGATTTTCTTGACATTGTCTTTCACAGAGCAAAAGTTTTTAATTTTAATGAAGTCCAGCTTATTAATTATTCCTTTTATGGATTTGGCCCTTGGTGTTTTATCACAAAGCCATAGCCATAGGCAAGGTCACCTAGGTTTTCTTCTACATTACTCTAGGAGTTTTATAGTTTTGCATTCTACATGTAGGTTGGTGACCCATTTTTAGTTTGTTTTTCTGAAGGGTGTAAACCTCTGTCCAGATTTGTTTGTTTTTGTATATCCAATTGTTCTAGCACCATTTGTTGAAAGATAATCTTTGTTCCATTGTATCACCTTTGCTCCTTTGTCAAAGAACAGTTGATAATATTTATGTAAGTCTATTTCTGGGCTCTCTGTCCTCTTCCATTAATCACTTTGTCTATTTTATTATCAATAGCACACTGTCTTGATTATCATAGCAATCATTAAATTTTAATAAGATACTTCAATCAACATTTCTGAAATTATTTTTAAATATATTTTTATACTATATAAGTAAACTGATGAAATGTCACCTGATGAAATCCTGTTTTCATGCAGTTACCAGATGAAACTATTTAACAATGTAAGGATAGATTAATATCTCTTGACGCTGTAAAGACCCTCAATATGAGTAAGTAACTGAAATCAGCAGTTACCCCTCTTGTAGAAGTAAATGTTTCCCCTTCTTCTCTTGCTTATCAGTGTATTTAACAGATTTACTGAGGTATAATTAACCATAACAGACTTCACATATTTCAAGCATACAATTTGTTAAGTTTTGACATATGCACACACCAGGGAAAGCATCATCAAAATCACAGTACTGAGCCCATTTCTTATCATCTCCAAGTTTCCTCATGCTCCTTTATAATCACTGCCTCCTACCACTCTGCTCTTTCTCAAGCAACAACTGTTTTGCTCTCTGTCACTATAGATTGCATTTGTAATGTAATATGTACACTTTTGTCTAACTCCTTTCACTTAGTTTAATATTTTTTTTCATATTTGTCCATTCTGCTGTGTGTATCAAAAGTTCACTTCTCTTTATTACTGAGTATTCCATTGTATGGATACACCACAATTTGTCTCCATTCACTTAAGTTTTAGGTCCTTACAAATAAAGCTGCTATGAACATTCATGAGCAAATATTTATAAGGATATAAACTTTCTTTTTTCTTGGGCAAACACCTTAGAGTGGAATGGCTTGATCATATAATTGACATGTTTACTGTTCTAAGAAACTGCCTTTTTTTTTTTTTTTAAGATTTATTACTTATTTTAGAGAGAGGGTAAGTATGCCTAGTTGCAAGGGGGAGGGCCAAAGGGGTAGGGAAACTTAAGCAAACTGCGGAGCCAGATTCAGGGCTTAATCCCACAACCCAAACTTGGAGATCATGACCTGAGCTGAAACCCAGAGGCAGATACTTAAAACAGTGCCCAAAACTGTGCCCAGGCACCCCAATTTTTTTCTGAAGTGTTTGTATGAGCTAACACTCTTACCACCAAAAATGTATGAGAATTGTCAACACTTGGTATGATCCACCATTTTAATTTTAGCCATTCTAATATGTGTATAGAGATATTTCATTATAGTTTTAGCTTTTATTTTCCTACTGCATAATAATGTTGAGCATCTAATCTTCAGCTTATTTGACATAACATGTATTTCCTTTGGTGAAGTTCTTGTTAAAATACTTTGCTCATCTGTATGTGGTGGTTTTCTCCCCATACCCTTTTATTTAGTTTAATAATTCTTCATATTTTGTATATATAACCCTTAAATCAAGTATACACTTTGCAAATAATCTTCCATAGTATGTTGCCTTACTTCTGATTCTCTTAAAAGTATCTTTTGAAGAGATAAAATTTTTCATTTTCATTATGCCCAATTTTTCATTTTTTGTTTCATTGGTCTGTTGTATCCAAGGTATCCTCACTTTAACCAAAGCCACAAAGATCCCACCCCCCATGTTTTCTTTTGGTAGTTTGTCATTGTGGGTGATAGTTTCAGGATCCATTTTGAGTTAATTTTTATATATTGTGTGAGGTATAGATGGAAGTTCCCTTATTTGAGTATGGATATTCAATTGTTCCAACACCAGCTGTTGGAAAGACTGAACTGCCTTGGCAATTTGTGAAAAATCCACTACCTATATATGTGGGTCTATTTCTCAACTCTGTTCTGTTGTATTGATTTACTTTCCATCTTCACCCCAATATGAGATGGTTTTAATTATAATAAACCTTGAAATGGTTTAGTGTTAATCTACCTAAGGTGTTCTTTTTCAACAGTCTTGGTTTTGCATTTATTTATGAATTTTAGAATCAGTTCAATTTTGCAAAAATTGATTTGATTTTGATTGCTAGTATCTTAATATAAAAATTAAGATGGATGAACTGACATCTTAATAATACTTAGTCTAACCAAGAACAGAGTAAGTGACTCCACTTATTTAGTTTTGTTGTTGTTGTTGTTTAAGATTTATTTATTTATTTGAGAGAGAGAGCACATATGCATGGGGGGAGGTGCAGAAGGAAAGAATCTCAAGCAGACCCCATGCTGAGCAGAAAGGCCAAAATGAGGTTCAACCCCACAACTCATGAGATCATGATCTGAGCCAAAAGCAAGAGTAGGGCACTTAACCAACTGAGCTATCCAGGTGTCCCCATTTAATTTTTAATTTCTTTCACACTGTTTTGGAGATTTGGATGTATAGGTACATCTTTCCCACTTTTGTCAGATTTATCCCTAAATATTTCGCATTTTTTGATGCTAGGAAAAAATAGTATTTTTAATTTCAATTTCTTAGTGTTCATTACTAGTATATAGAAATAAAATGTTTTTTTTAATATATATATATATATATATATATATATATATATATATGGGTTATGTATTCCGCAAACTTGCTAAACTCGCTTACTGGTTCTAGTACTCTTTTATGTTTTTTTTCTATGTAGGCTGTCATGTCATCTGTGAATAAAGACATTTTTTCTTCCTTTCCAATATGAAAGCATTCTATTTCTTTTTCTTCACTGATAGTATTGGCTGCACCCTTCAATACAAAGATAAATAGAAGAGGTAGACCTGGACATTCTTTTCTTATTCCTGGTCTTAAAGGGAATGTTGAATATTTAAGAAGTGGGCTTCTCATTTGATAGATATTTTTCTTTTCTTCAAATGATATTTTCATCTGTGGAAACTAGAAAATAAGTTATTATTCAGTGGGGAAAAAAAAAA
Organism: Lontra canadensis; assembly: GCF_010015895.1. NCBI lineage: Eukaryota > Metazoa > Chordata > Mammalia > Carnivora > Mustelidae > Lontra > Lontra canadensis. The sequence continues at coordinate 2,149,263 of NW_022631084.1, read as the reverse complement.
GGAAAAGAAGAAGTGTTCTTCTCTGTTTCACTGGTATTTTCTCTCCCAACACTCTCAAAGATACTGAGAGATAGGCTGCCTTTGTCTTGCTAATTTTGAGGTTTGTCAACTGGGCTCAGTTCCCCCTCAGTACACCAGACACATGCATAAGTTCTCCCAAGGCACTAAGCTAGGTTAATTGTAAGGATCACCTTGTCTTTTTGTTCTTTCATGAATTACCCTCCTTCACCTCCTGATTCCAGTGTCTTAAAGACCTATTATTTTATTATGTCTGTTTTACTTTTTGCTTGTTTTGAACAAGAGGGAAAACTACTCATTCTGTTATTTCATTTTGGGAAGAAGAAGTTTCCTCACTGTTTTTTTAGCAGAACAAAACTACGGTTAAATTATTTTTAAATGTGTACATTGTTACAAATTCCCAATGAAATCAATATTGATATATTCACTCATATTAAATGACATTTAGATTAAATTATGTTTGCATCCCTTTATCATGAGCCATAATCAATAGTATATTTGGGATAAATTTTTAACATTAATTGCTGTATAGCAGTAAGCTACAGGTTAAGTGTGCAAAATTATATGTCAGTTACCAATAAGACATTAATTTTGACAAGTATATTAAATAGTTATTTGTAGTATTTTCTCACTTTCAGAATCGAAATTATTCCTCCAAATCTGTTTTTCTGTCTTCCTCAGATGACTCAGATAAATGTCAATAATGATAGAGATACTAAGAAACTTTCCTCTACTTTTTTTTCAATTTCATCACAACATGTTTCTAGGAATGTTCCTGTACTAATACTCAAGCAAGCTTTATAATTTTATATAAAGATATAAAAAATATCTTTTACAGAGCTATATTAACTAATATAAGAAAAAAAACATATTTTTAGAGTATAATTGGCTAATACTTTTTATCTAACTAAGCCAGACATCCAGCTGGTCTACAAAATATAGCAGTGACTCAATATGTATTCAAAAACTCATGTTTATTCAAGCCTCTATCCATAATCACCTTGAAGATATAGTAGTCTCTCTTTAATGAGCTAAGTTTACCAGAAACTCATTTTTCTACTACATTCTTATGTTAGAAAATATAAGACTGAAAAAAATTTAAATGAAAATTAGATTACTTTAATAATACTAGATTTCTGAGATATATAAGAAAGCATTTGAAAAGTTGTTAGGCATTACATTATTCTAATAATTTAAATAATAAAATATTTTGTAATCCAACACTGGAGAAATATCCAACATTCCTGGTGTTTTCAAAGAATCTTAAATGTGAAAGGATATTAAAAATGCAAAAAATACAGCAGTATAAAAAGTACATCTCACATGCATCAACTAAATGATTGAGTGTTTCAATATTACATAAGCCTTATTACTCAAATTACAAATTTGTGTTGGATTTTTTATTTTTAAGTGTATTTATAATAAATCTTACAGAATATCATGTTCCCATTACATTCCTTTAAAAGATGTTTCACTCTGAAGATTATCCAATGATATATTATTTAAAAATAATGACTCTAGGAATGCTGGGGTGGCTCAGTCAGGTGAGTGCCCAACTCTTGATTTTGACCAGGTCATGATCACAGGGTCTTGAAATTAAGCCCTGCACCAGGCTCTGCACTGGTTGTGCAGCCTGCTTGGGATTACTGCTCCCTGTATCATGTGAGCACTCACTCTCTCCCTCTCTCTCTCTCAGAAGAAAATAATAGTGACTCCAGACATTGCAATACTTTTAGTATATTCTCAAGAAATGATCTCAGGGCACCTGGGTGGCTCAGTGGGTTAAAGCCTCTGCCTTCGGCTCAGGTCATGATCCCCAGGGTCCTGGGATTGAACCCACATCGGTCTCTCTGCTCTGTGGGGAGCCTGCTTCCTCCTCTCTCCCTCTGCCTGCCTCTCTGCCTACTTGTGATCTCTGTCTGTCAAATAAATAAATAAAATCTTAAAAAAAAATGATATCTACTACTGGATCTCTATTGCATCTTAAATTAAATATTATGATGTCAATTTTTAGAAAGTTGTTAATATTTGTTGTTCTACCTCTGCTGTACCTGCCATTGCTACAGTCTCCCCCTCACTTTTAGAGGATACATAACTTTCTCTATATCAGTATCCCTTCAGAAAATAATATGATCTTAAACATTTGCACTTTAGCACATTTGACCAAAGCTCTCCCCTCCTAAAGAAGTGACATTTACAATGAAATGTTGAATTTAAAGTATCAGATTTTCCTTAAGTGAGAGAATGACGAATTCTTGGTGATTAGGTGAGAAAGAATTTTCGTACAAAATAAGGAGTTATTCAATCACAAAACGTGGCTAACTAAATTTGTGTAGGAAGAGTCATTCTACCTCCATGCACATGATGTTTATGTAACAAAAAGGACCAACTTACAATATACAATAGTAAGAAAGACATAGACATGTAATACCAAGTTTACCTTCCTGTTAGGTCCTTTACTAAGGGATTAGAAATAGTCACCCTGTTTTATTTGAACGATGAATTTCATTGAATTAAATACACCTAAATGATTCATTTTGCAGCATCTTTATTTGTTGTGTTCACAGCATTCCTCTGGTATTGGTTATCCAAAAGAACATTTCCGTGAGGAATCTGCTAACTTATACTGGAAGGCGTTGCACAGCAATTCACTATTGTCTATTCAAAACAATTTTAATTAGTTCCACTGTTAGAGACAGTGTAATTCCTTAATGAAACTACACAGGCTGCTTCATTTGCCTTTTAACAGTTAAAAGTATTATAGCAACCTCATTCTACTTTTTTTACTAAGAAAGCCTGACAGCTGTAGTCCCAGTACAATTACTGCTCTCACAAAGTGCTCTAAATCTGTCAACAAGAAAATACACGAATCACTGCATAATAAAGCTGTTAAGAAGGTGACCCAGTTGTTACACCACAACTGCTTCCTCTGGAGGAGTTATCTAGGCAAACCTGCTGATTAACAGAACCTTGGTACCAACACAATTAGAGAGAATGTTCCTTTTTTCTGTTATACAAGGGGGGATTTTAATGGCCTGAAAACCATTTGATAATGTTTTCATCTAAATTGCAGAGATAAAAATTTAGGAATGGAGTTTTAATAGAAATCTGAGCAACCTCAAATTCTTTAAACAACAACAAACTCTAATTTCCCCCTCAGTTTTGCTGGGAACTTAAAACTGCTCTAAGATAATAAAACCTATTTTAACCAAACAAACAAACAAACAAACGCAAGTTAAAAAAAATAACAAAGAGGAAGGGAAATAGCATTTATTAAGTGCCTATCTTGTATCCAGGGTTTTAGTTCTATCATATACATACTATTTTATGAAAAATTTAGACTCAACACAAAATTATTTTTTAAAATAAAAATTATTATTCCTCAGTTATGCAGGAATATGCGCACATATGGCTATAAAATTACACATTAATGATAAAAGTAAAAGTTAACTTCTTTTATTTTCTATAGCTGATCTGTCATTTCTCACAAGCTGACAACATGAGTAGGAAAAAATTAACTTTTTAAACTAATCAATTAAATACAACAATATAAGAAGGCATTAGGAAAACTTTTAATTAAAATATACATATTAAAATATACAGAGAGAAAGCATGCACAAATCTTGAAGATCCAGCTTGTTGAATTTTAATAGAGTACATCCTAAAATAGCCAAGAACAGCTCCATTCAAACGCAATCCCAGTCAAAATCCCAGAAGGTTATTTTATAGATATTGAAAAACTGATTTTAAAGTTTATAAGCTAAGGACCTACAACAGCCAACACTATTCAAAGAAGAACAACAAGCTGGAAGACTGATGTAACCCAACTTCAAGACTTACTAGGAAGCTACAGTAATCAATACAGTGTAGTAGAGGCAAGAAAATACACAAATAGATCAATGAAACAGATTAGACAGCCCAGAAATAGATCCTCATAAGTATAGTCAATGATATTTGAGAAAAGAACAAAGGCAGTACAATGGAACAAAGACAATCTTTTTGACAAATGGTGATAGAATGACTGGACATCTACAAGAAAAAGGATTAATCTAGACAAAGACCTTATACCATTCACAAAAGTGAACTAAAAATGAATCAGAGACCTAAATGTAAAATACAAAACTATAAATTCCTGAAGTAACCTAGGAGAAAATCCTGAGGCCCTCCATTTGGGGATGCCTTTTTTGACACAAAACTAAAGGTGTAACTCATAGAAGAAATAACTGATAATTTGGATTTCATTAAAATTAAAACATTAAAAACTTCTTCTCTTGACAATGTCAAGAGAATGAACAGACAGGCTATATACTGAGAGAAAATATTTGTGAAATACACAACTGATAAAGGACAGTCAGGAAAACACACAAAGAACCTTTAAGGCTCAACAGTACAGAAACAATCCTATTAAGAAATGGACTAAAGACTTTAACAGACACTTCACCACATCAGATATACAAATGGCAAATAAGCATATGAGTCGATGCTGTGCTTCATATGTATTCAAAGAAATGCAAATTAAAACAACAAATAGATACCATAACACACTAGAATGGCCAAAATCCCGAACACTGATGACACCAAATGCTGGGAAGAATGTGGAGCAATGGGAACTCTCATTCATTTAGAAGACAATTTTGTATTTTCTAAAAATACTCAAAATATTCTTATCATCTTATCAATCCAGTAACCATACAAAACCTGCACATGGATGTTTATATAAGCTTTAGTCACAACTGCCAAAACCTGGAAGCAACCAAGATATCTTTCAGTAGTTAATGGTTACATAAACTTTGATACGTGGGAAAATGGAATCTTTCATCTCTTAAAAGAAATGAGTTATACTGTCATGAAAACACAAAGAAGACCCATAAGTGCATGTTACTAAGTGACAGGAGCCAATATGAAAAGGCTACATACTCTATGACCCAACGATAGAAAAGGCAAAACTGCAGTGACAGTAAAAGATCAGTAGTTGTCAAGGGTGGGGGCAAGGATGAGATGAACAGGCAGAGAGCACAGAGAATTTTGAGGTAGTTAAAATACTCTGTATGATGTTATAATGAAGGGTATATGTCCTTAAACATTCATTCAAACCCACAGAATGTATAACATGAGTGAAACCTAAAATGAACTACAGGCTTTAGGTGATCATGATGTATCAATGGAGGTTCACCCTTTGGCAACAAATGCACGCATCTGGTGAGTGATGCTGACTATGAAGAAGCTATATATGTGTGGCGATAGAGGGTATATGGGAAATCTCTGTATCTTCCTCTCAATTTTGTTGTGAGCCTTAAATTGCTCTAAAAAACAAAATCTTAAAAAATTTGCTTTTGTGTCACCAAGAAAGTAATATAAATAACTGATAATTTCGCAAGCAACATTATATTTATTTTCACAATCATCTGACTCTATCTACATCATATTGTTTTTCTACGTAATGATCTCTAATATTGGTATAATTACTATATGTACATTCAGTCTTGGGGGATGAGTAAGGGGAAACAGAGCCCTCCCGTCCAAAATGTAATGAAAGAAATAATCTAAATTAACTAATTATATTAGCTACAAGGAAGAAATACTGAGAGCAGAGAATCATATCCAAAATTCCAATAGGATAAGGAAAAATAGGGGGCAAGAGTTACTTCAGTTAGGAAAGTCACTGAAAATCTCTCTGAGAGTGTTCTATTTAGATTGAAACCCTGAGAATCAGAAAGTCTATCAAGTAAAAATAGGGAAGAAATTCTTCTCAAATTGAAAAGAGCTTGCACAGACCTGAGTTGGGACTCAGGTGGCCTGCTCTAGTAACTACAAGAAATCTAATGTGGCTATAGGGACAAAAATGGGGCTAGAGGCTGCCAAGGACTGCATGCCTCTGGTTAATGCACAGTTTGGGGGCAGGGAGAGACGTTTGGAGTTTTAAGCTTTTAAGGAAAAAAGTGAAAAAAAAATAGGAGGAAATGTTTTGATCTAACTTATATATTTAGGCAGTTCACCTTAGCTTCACTGTGGAAATCAAACTGGAGTGAAACAAGGACAGAAAAAAGGAAGACACTCTCACGGAAGTATTGGTCAAAGGTGTTGAGGAATGGATTGGAGCTATAGCCATGGATATAAAAAGAAGCCAGTGGATTTTCAAAATATTTTCAAGATAACATTTTAGCATGTGTTGACAATTTATATGTTAGATAAAAGAAAGGGAGAATGGATGATGAATCTCCAATTTTACCTTAAAAGATTCAGTGCCATTTCCTGTGATGAGAATGGGGAAGGAGTTTGGTAAGTTGAGGACAATTAAGAACTCCCCCTGCACATAGTGAAGACATCTATGATACAATTTAAAGGACAGTTTAAGGTGGAGGACAGGAAATGTCTGAGGTGGAGATGTGAAGTTAGAGACTTTCAGGACACATATGTAAAACCACGGGAAAGAACAATGTTACTAAAAGGTATAAAGATCATGAATGAAATGTTGACATACAAGAGAAAAGGAACTAAATCCTTCCCTGATTACAACAGTCAGCCTAGTCTCTATCATGTTGGGAGAACAATACTGTAAAATCTCAGTGACCTAGCAAAAGTCAATGTTTATTGCTTGCTCAGGATACACATCTTTTATCTAAAGCTCTGCTCTGTCTTCATTCTGGGACTCTGGCTGAACAATCAGTGCTTATCTGATCTCTAAAGCTTCTGCTTAGAAGAGCTGCACATCACACGCTATTGAACAAATCACATCAAACAGGCAAGACTGACATCAGTGGGGTAGGAATTACAACCCTGGCTTAGGGAGGAACCCACCGGGAAAGGGTGCAAACATTCTGAACAATAATGAAATCTTCTTCAAACGTAAAACCCTAAATACTCACTCCAAAATTATGTGTCTTGAGCATTTATCCTCTATATTCACTTTATATTTCATTACTAAGCACTTGGAGTGTCTTTATTTCCTTTTTATTGTTTTATTTATTTATGGTAAATGTTTTAAAGCATAGGGAAAGGCCTAGACTGGATAGTAGCCATCTCTTATACCATCACCTCGAATCCCATTTCCAGTGGGCTAAAATGTTTATTTCTACTTCTCATAAAAATGTAAAAGTTGAGTCCACACCTAATACATGCTTTTGTCTATCTGATAAATAAAATCAGCAATATTGCTTGTCTGTATATAAACAGTATTTCTTTTGCTTTTTGTGCCACAACTTTTGTCATTAATCCAATACCTTAACTGCCCTCATAGGAGAATTTATAAACATTGAATTCCAAAACAGTTGTTAGTATATTTAGTATTGCATATTTAGACAAGAAGTAGAAAATAAATGTGACTATATTTTTTGTATAATTTTTACCCATTAACTGAATATGGCCAGAAATTATGAGTTACATGCTGCTTTACTTTCCCACAACAGATCAATTAATTTCCTTTGCTAAAAGGAACTATTCTAAATATCTTGTACTCTTGTCTGGGAATCTCAAGGGATTGCACTGCACTCTTCAAAAGATAAGTAGTTTTAATTTGACTAGCTTATAGAAAAATTGATTTTCTCTCTTTCCAAAAAGGACTGATGAAAATGGACTGGGAATAAGTGAAACAGCACACATATTCCTTCTGGTTCATAGAAATATCAAAAGAAGTATGAATTGGCTCTGTGTCCTGTGGTGTCTACAACCCTGTAGGATTAGACAGAATGTATTTGTTAAACTGTGAAGTGCTGGGAGACTGTAGTCAAAAGCTGTGTAACAGTGTAAGCAGGAATTAGGACTACTTTTATAAAATTCTATGCAACAGAAAAGTTTTTTGAGTTCAGAATCAGTTTTAGGGATACTTTTCCTTGCAAAAATCTAGGAGTCAACAAAATCATCCCCACCATACAAACTAAATAAATAGAGCTGAGCACAAGCCTGAGCAACAAAAGTAGGACTGTTCCACAGAAGGGTGTCTTTGACATTATTCATTAGCAAGGGAGACAAAGGGTTCCTCTATTAGGAGTCTGACCTAGGAAAAGAGAAAATTAAACCTTGTCGGTACTTAAATTGGGATTGAGTGATCTAGTATAAGAAAATGTCTCCGGCAGACTTCTTGAAAAGGAGACATAAAAGACATTAAAAAGAAAAAAAAAAAAAAGTGCTGATGGGTGGACCCTAACAGAATTACAAATTTTGAATAGACTATACATCAAACTGTATGTCGTTAATATTTTATTATGCATGCATGTTTGAGCATCATCTCATAAAAATATCTGAATAAATTCTCAAAGTAAATATTCCTCCAAGTAGTTTTAAAGGCAGAGATAGCAACTGAAAATGCCTTCCCCAAGTTTCAATTTCAATTACAATATGATGAAAACTGGGAACAAGCTTGATAAGCATCACCCCTTATAGAATGAAAGCCTCAGAAATGCTTTCTCCTTCTAGCTTTATTGCATGTTGTCAGTGAAAAAGGCTGACTAAGGGTTTACATTCTACCTCTTTTTTCAACACGTCCCACCAAGAATAAATCTTTGAAGGCTATGTGAATAACACTTTTAGGAAACTGGATGCATATTTTACAGTTTATGGTAGGTGTCATACTTCCACAATTATCTCACTAACTTCACTCCCATTTCTTAAAACCTGGGAAAATACAGATAAAAGATAAATACAAGTAATCTAGCATAATCAAGAACTATACATCTAAGGATTTATCACTGTAATATTCTCTATTATAAAGAAATTTAAATAAAATCCAAGATATTTTACTCATAAACACTGCAATTCCAGAGCAAAAACACATTTTAAATGCATTATGAACACATTTCCAGTATTCAATATATACTAATCTGGTTTTTGAAACTTGGCAAATTAAATAACAATGATTGACTACCATTTTTCCGTTCACTAATTTTTAAAAGTAAAACAAAAAACTTGGCACTAAGCTATGATACAAGCTTTGTATATATAGGAATTAAAAGTTTGTTTGGGGGTGCCTGGGTGGCTCAGTGGGTTGGGGCCTCTGCCTTCGGCTCAGGTCATGATCCCAGTGTCCTGGGGTCGAGCCCCGCATCGGGCTCTCTGCTCTGCGGGGAACCTCCTTCCTCCTCTCTCTCTCTGCCTGCCTCTCTCTGCCTACTTGTGATCTCTGTCTGTCAAATGAATAAATAAAATCTTAAAAAAAAAAAAGTTTGTTTGTTTCAATATTAGTTCTAAGCAGGCAAAACCAAGAGATAAAGCAGCACAGATTTAGAATTTAAAAACAAAGTGGAAAAGAAGAATTATTAAAAATTAAATTGACTGGGGTGCCTGGGTGGCCCAGGGGGTTAAAGCCTCTGCCTTCGGCTCAGGTCATGATCCCAGGGTCCTGGGATCGAGCCCGACATTGGGCTCTCTGCTCAGTAGGGAGCCTGCTTCCCCCTCTCTCTCTGCCTGCCTCTCTACCTACTTGTGATCTCTGTCAAATAAATAAATAAAATCTTTTTAAAAAAATTAAATTGATTGATACATTGATAGGTGATAGAGAAATAATTTATCATGAAGAATATCTTTAAAAAGTAGGAAGAAAGAAGATCATGTAATGAAGGCCCCTGGCGGCTCAGAGGCTCGGAGTTGGTTTGGTTGGAAATGGAGAGGTAGAAGGTTGCAGTTAGGAATCTGGAAGGGCTGTGGGGGAAGGGCAAAATGTGCTGAGGTCTGGGGCCAACTTCACTCTGAGCGTGCCTACTTGTGTATTTAGTCCGGCATTAGGCACAAGTCTGTGGTAGAGATGTGCTTGCTGTCTTGGAAGGCATGAGATTCTTCTTTGGACAAAATAAGACTTGCAGCTCCTCTGTTATGCTGACATGATGGGGACTAGGATGCTGCCAAGAATCCTCTCTCAACTCTGTCTGGACCCTGCATCTTAACCCACAGCCTTGCTTCTGATGGAGCTTTCATATTTCAGTGTTGTTATGGGCTGAACTGTGTCTCCCCCAAATTTATATGTTGAATCCCTACCTCCAAGTACCAGAATGTGACAATTTGGATAAAGGGTCTTTATAAAGGAGATTCAGTTAAGAAAAGGGCATTGGAGTGGGCCCAATCCAATCTGACTGGTGTCCTTATAAGATGAGGAAATTTGGACAACAAAGGAAGACATCAGGGGTTCATACACACAGAGAAAAGACACATGAGGGCAGAGGAAGAAGGCAGTTCTCTGCAAGCCAAGGAGAAAAGTCTCAGGACAAACCAAATCTGACACCTCTATCTTTGACTTCCAGCCCCACAGACTGTGAGAAAATAAATTTCTCTGTTTAAGCACTCAGTCTGGAATTTTGTTATAGTAGCCTAATCTAATACAAATGTTGACCTGGGAACAGTTCAACATCTGAACATCCTTTGAGATACAATCCCAAACATTTTAAAACACTGAACCTAGGAGGAAGAGATAACTATGTGCTCCCCAAATCTCACTGTTTTATTGAAATAAAAAACTCTCAGCATCCCTCTTTACCTTATTTGACATTTTTTAAAAAATCAGGTCTTTGGCTGGCTCAGTAAGTAGAGAATGTGACTCCTGATCTCAGGGTTGTGAGTTCAAGCCCCATACTGGCATGGATTCTACTTAAAACAAACAACAAACAGGCAAGCAAACAAAAACTACTAAGGTCTTTTTTTTTTCCCCTCATGACAGTGTAATGACTTCCTATACAACTGAATTTTCTTGTTAAAATATATCCTTTGAAGCAAATTTTTATATTGTATTTTGACAATGTTAAAGGTTTTTTTTTTAATATTTTTTTAATAAACATATAATGCATTATTAGCCCCAGGGATACAGGTCTGTGAATCGCCAGGTTTACACACTTCACAGCACTAACCGTAGCACATACCCTCCCCAATGTCCATAATCCCACCACCCTCTCCCTACCCACCCTCCGCCCAGCAACCCTCAGTTTGTTTTGTGAGATTAAGTCTCTTATGGTTTGTCTCCTTCCCAATCCCAACTTGTTTCATTTATTCTTTTCCTACCCCCCAAACCTCCCATGTTGCATCTCCACTTCCTCATATCAGGGAGATCATAAGATAGTTGTCTTTCTTCAACGGACTTATTTTGCTAAGCATAATACCCTCTAGTTCCATACACGTCATCGCAAATGGCAAGATTTCATTTCTTTTGATGGCTGCATAGTATTCCATTGGGTGTGTGTGTGTGTGTGTGTGTGTGTGTGTGTGCCACATCTTCTTTATCCATTCATCTGTTGTTGGACATCTAGGTTCTTTCCACAGTTTGGCTATTGTGGACATTGCTGCTATAAACATTCGGGTGCATGTGCCCCTTTGGATCACTACGTTTGTATCTTTAGGGTAAATACTCAGAGTGCAAATGCTGGGTCATAGGATAGCTCTATTTTCAACTTTTTGAGGAACCTCCACGCTGTTTTCCAGAGTGGTTGCACCAGCTTGCATTCCCACCAACAGTGTAGAAGGGTTCCCCTTTCTATGCATCGCGCCAGCAGCTGTCCTTTCCTGACTTGTTAATTTTAGCCATTCTGACTGGTGTGAGGTGGTATCTCATTGTGGTTTTGATTTGTATTTCCCTGATCCCCAGTGACATGGAGCACTTTTTCACATGTCCGTTGGCCATCTGGATGTCTTCTTTGCAGAAATGTCTGTTCATGTTGTCTGCCCATTTCTGGATTGGATTATTTGTTCTCTGGGTATTGAGTTTGATAAGCTCTTTATAGATTTTGGATACTAGCCCTTTATCTGATATGGCATTTGTGAATATTTCTTCCATTCTGTCAGTTGTCTTTTGGATTTGTTGACTGTTTCCTTTGCTGTGCAAAAGCTTTTGATCTTGATGAAATCCCAATAGTTCATTTTTGCCCTTGCTTCCCTTGCCTTTGACAATGTTCCTAGCAAGAACTTGCTGCAGCTGAGGACAAAGAAGTTGCTGCCTGTGTTCTCCTCAAGGATTTTGATGGATTCCTTTCTCATATTGAGGTCCTTCAACCATTTTGAGTCTATTTTCATGTGTGGTGTAAGGAATGGTCCAGTTTCATTTTTCTGCATGTGGCTGTCCAATTTTCCCAACACCATTTATTGAAGAGGCTGTCCTTTTTCCATTGGACATTCTTTCCTGCTTTGTCGAAGATTAGTTGACCATAGAGATGAGGGTCTATTTCTAGGCTCTCTATTCTGTTCCATTGATCTATATGTCTGTTTTTGTGCCAGTACTATGCTGTCTTGACGATGACAGCTTTGTAATAGAACTTGAAGTCTGGAATTGTGATGCCACCAACTTTGGCTTTCCTTTTCAACATTCTTCTGGCTATTTGCGGTCTTTTCTTGTTCCATATAAATTTTAGGATTATTTGTTCCATTTCTTTGAAAAAAATGGATGGTATTTTGATAGGAATTGCATTAAATGTGTAGATTGCTTTAGGTAGCATAGACATTTTCACAATATTTGTTCTTCCAATCCAGGAGCATGGAACATTTTTCCATTTCTTTGTGTCTTCCTCCATTTCTTTCATGAGTACTTTATAGTTTTCTGAGTATAGATTCTTTGCCTCTTTGGTTAGGTTTATTCCTAGGTATCTTATGGTTTTGGGTGCAACTGCAAATGGGATTGACTCCTTATTCTCTTTCTTCTGTCTTGTTGTTGGTGTAAAGATATGCAACTGATTTCTGTGCATTGATTTTATATCCTGACACTTTACTGAATTCCTGTATAATTTCTAGCAGATTTGGAGTGTAGTCTTTTGGGTTTTCCACATAAAGTATCATATCATCTGCAAAGAGTGACAGTTTGACAACTTCTTTGCTGATTTGGATGCCTTTAATTTCTTTTTGTTGTCTGATTGCTGAGGCTAGGACTTCTAGTACTATGTTGAATAGCTGTGGTGATAATGACATCCCTGCCATGTTCCTGACCTTAGTGGAAAAGCTCTCTGTTTTTCTCCATTGAGAATGATATTTGCAGTGGGTTTTTCATAGATGGCTTTGATAATATTGAGGTATGTGCCTGCTATCCCTACACTTTGAAGAGTTTTGATCAGGAAGGGATGCTGTACTTTGTCAAATGCTTTTTCAGCATCTATTGAGAGTATCATATGGTTCTTGTTCTTTCTTTTATTAATGTATTGTATCACACAGATTGATTTGCAGATGTTGAACCAACCTTGCAGCCCTGGAATAAATCCCACTTGGTCGTGGTGTATAATCCTTTTAATGTACTGTTGAATCCTATTGGCTAGTATCTTGGTGAGAATTTTCACATCTGTGTTCATCAAGGATATTGGTCAGCAATTCTCTTTTTTGATGGGATCATTGTCTAGTTTTGGGATCAAAGTGATGCTGGCCTCATAAAATGAGTTTGGAAGTGTTCCTTCCATTTCTATTTTTTGGAACAGTTTCAGGAGAATAGGAATTAATTCTTCTTTAAATGTTTGGTAGAATTCCCCTGGAAGCCATCTGGCCCTGGGTTCTTGTTTGTTTGGAGAATTTTGATGACTGTTTCAATCTCCTTACTGCTTATGGGTCTGTTTAGGTTTTCTGTTTCTTCCTGGTTCAGTTGTGGTATGTCTCTAGGAATGCATCCATTTCTTCCAGGACAATGTTAAAGTTTTAACGTGACATGCATTTTTATCGATTAGGGGAATGCATATTTTACCAAAAAATCATAAAGGATGAAAGAAATTATTTTGAGTGCTTTGTAATTCCTGACTGTTTTTATTCTTATACTCTAATTTGAAATCTTCCTTTCCCTCAAGCCCTAATTCATGCCCTGGTCTCCCATAGCATTCTGTTTGTGCCTCTTCCATATTTCTGTACTTCACAGACAAGGACTTCTCTTTTTATTTGCCTTCCTTCATCACACAGTAAGCTTCTCAAAGACAGAGATCATGTCTTACTAATGCTTGTATCTCCTGTTTTAAGCAAAGTGACTGGAAGGCAGTTGGTGGACAAATGGATTTTGAGTGAATGGATGCACTGACTTTAATCTATTTATTCTACATTATAGGAATATCTGCTTCCTGGGACTGCATGCAGCACACTAATAGAAAATCAATCTGGAAATGCTTTAAATGCAACTTTATATTATTTTTCAGTAGTTTCATATATAAATATATTTTTCATACCTTGCAAAGAGATTGTGAAACAATAAAGATTGAATAGCAAATTCTCTGATACATAAATGTGTTTATGCACACACACACACACACACACACACACTATATATATATATATATATATAGACACACACACAAATATACATCATGCATATTCAAATATATATGTTCTATAATAGAATGGAGGACTTATTTTACTTTTGAGAAAAGTGAGACACAAAGTAGTGAATGAATATGCTCAAGTCCACAGAACTAAATTAATTATCTTGACCAATGCTGGGCTAAGAAACTATTTCACATGCTGCTTTTTAATCAACCTGAGTCCTTAAACACAAGTAATTTACCATGAATTGTAACTTGACCATAATTAATGGTAAATTACAACTCCAATATTTCTACCTAGTTTCTTTAGTAATTTTTTAAATGTTTATCCTAATAGCAATACATTTCATTAAGAAAAAAAAGATGATATAACAAAATTCATACAGAATTTTATTTGTATATTATACTCATGTTTATTTGTATATAATTCAAATAAATCTTTGTCTATGTGCTTATGCAAGATGATATAGTTTGAAAGAAGAGTAAGGCTAATTATTTCCTTAAAACATTAAAAGCAATTTTTAATATTTTTATCTTCATAATAAAAATTTATTGCTGAGCATTTTTCCACTGAGCTGTATACCATAAAAATAGATACATTTACTCATCCCATATATTTAGATTTTATGTAGTTTTTTATTATCACAGATAATGTCCACTATCTTTTGCATTCTTATGTTTATATTGATTTATTTCCTTAAGTTATCTTTTAGAAGTATGGTTGCTGTGCCTATAAAAAATATGACACTTATAAAACCAGAATGTGTGCTTTGGCATGTATCATATTTTTTTAAGATTTTTAGTTTATTTATTTGACACAGAGAGAGAGAGAGAGAGAGAGAGAGAGAATGCACAGCAGGGGATGGCAAGGGAGGGAGAAACAGGCTCCTCATTGAGCAAGGAGCCAGATGCAGGGCTCAATACCAGGACCCTGGGATCATGACCTTAGCCAAAGGCAGACGTTTAAGCGACTGAGCCACCCAGGCGCCCCGTATCATGAATTTTTAAAACGCTGGAGAATTAGAAGCAGACTTGTTTCTGCCCAGGCTCAATCTAAAAATGGAATTCAAACCTCTGAATAAAAAGAGATTGCCTGGCCAGCTTGCTGTAATACTTTAAGGCTTCAAATCAGTTATAATGGTGTGCTTTCAGGATTATAGGTTCTAGTAAGACAGTATAACTGCTTGCATAAGCGTTGGGAGGAGCAGATAACTAGACATAAGGCTCTCTTGGCTAATACACAGTGAGAAATGTAGATGCCGGGTTCTAGGGAGTACAAGACGCTTGATGTTTTTCCAAAAAATTCATCTGTGTGAGTTTTTTGGGGGATGGCTTTATATATAACCTTTCTTCACACTAGTAGCAAGCATGCAGCTATAGAGCCAGGTCTATGGGGTCTCATTCCAAGAAACATGATACCACAAATGCATCTTGTAGATGTAGATAATAATAGCACAAGCCACCTAATTATCTACTGATAGCTACAATGAGACCTAAGAAATCAGGATAGCTAACAGGTCTAATTCTGATCTACAGGAGTTCATATATAACTGGTGGATCATAATACTTCTGGTAGTTGGGAATATTTTCGACAGTATAAAACATTTATGAATGATATGAAAAATCTACAATAGGGAAATAAATATTTTATTTGGCACATATCTTCTCTGCTTTCCACTCTTAATAGTTATTACTCAAGTATCCTGAGCTCCTGAAGTTGGGCTGCTGAAGCCATATCAGATTAGTGGTGTCTTGGCACAACTGTCCTTTCTTATCTAAAATTGGTGTCCAGTTCTACACCTAGTACTTAGCAAAATTTCCCCTACTAGGTATAATGTAGTATTAAAATATTTCTAAAAGAAAAGAGTCAATACAAGTATCCTTTCTTGAAGTTGACAAAATATACTTTCAACAGAGAAGAGTTTTGAATCAAAACTAGGATTTTATTTATTTGCCAGAGAGAGAGAGAGTGTGCGCACGAGCAAGTACACACATGCAAAGAGGCAGGCAGAGGCAGCGAGAGAAGCAGGTTCCCTGCCGAGCAAGGAGCCTGATGCGGGACTCGATCCCAGGACTAGGAAGGACTAAGTCTGGAGAGACAGGCATCTATTTTCCCCAATAGTGTAAAACTCTATACCTGAGCCAGCCCTTTTAACTCATTCTGTGATAAACTCCACAGGCCTTAGGAACTCAAGGCACAACCATTTTGTCGTGAGGCTACTAAAGTGTCTCTCTTAATCCCATTATATTTGAGATATTTGCACTTCATTTTGTGGATCTGTTTATGGCAATACATTTATTATGCTACAGAGCATAATTTGTATCAGACTGTTTCATGGATTTTGTATTTTGATTTTTTAAAGTTTTTATTTAAATTCCATTTAGTTAACATCCAGTATGATATTAGCTTCAGGTATAGATACAATACAATATTCAACACTTCCATACAAAACCCAGTGTTCATCACTAAAATTGCACTCCTTAATCTCCCTCACTTATTTAACCCATCTCCTCACCCCGCTGTGCCATCAGTTTGTTCTCTGTAGTTAAGAGTCTATTTCTTGGTTTGCCTTGCTCTCTCTTTCCTTCCCTTTGCTTATTTGTTCTGTTTCTTAAACTCCACATGAGAGAAATTATATGGTACTTGTCTTTCTCTGAATGACTTACTTCACTTAGCATAATACACTCTAGCTCCATCCATGTCCTTGCAAAAGGCAAGATTTCATACTTTTGGATGGCTAAGTAATATATATATATATATATATATATATATGAATATATATATGAACACATATACATACACACACGTACACATACATATACATACACACACACTTCACACTTCTTTATCAATTCATCAATTGATGGACACTTGGTCTGTTTCCATAATTTGGTTATTGTTGACAATGTTGCTGTAAACATCAGGGTGCATGTATCCCTTTGAATTAGTATTTTTGTATTCTTTGGGTAAATACCTAGTAGTGCAGTTGCTGGATCCGGGTAGTTCTATTTTTTTTTTTTAAGATTTTATTTATTTATTTGACAGACAGAGATCACAAGTAGGCAGAGAGGCAAGCAGAGAGAGAGAAAGGAGGAAATAGGCTCCCTGCTGAGCAGAGCCTGATGCGGGACTTGATCCCAGGACCTCGAGACCATGACCTGAGCCGAAAGCAGAGGCTTAACCCACTGAGCCACCCAGGCACCCCTATTTTTAACTTTTTGAAGAACCTCCATACTGTTCTCCAGAGTGGCTACACCAATTTTTATTCCCACCGATAGTGCAAGAGGGTTCCTATTTGTCCATATCCTCGCCAACACCTGTTGTTTCTTGTGTTGTTGATTTTTGTCATTCTGACAAGGTGTGAAGTGATATTTCACTGCAGTTTTGATTTATATTCCCCAACAAAACACCGAGAGCATTTTTCACAGAGCTAGAACAAACAATCCTAAAATTTGTATGGAAACATAGAAGACCCTGAACAAAGCAACCTTGCAAAAGAAAAGCAAAGCTGGAGGCATCACAATTCCAGACTTCAAATTATATTACAAAGCTGTGGTCATCAAAACAGTATGATACTGGCACAAAAACAGACACATAGATAAATGTAACAGAATAGCAAACCCAGAAATGAACCCACAACTATATGGTCTATTTGGAATTCTTCATTAAGATTTGTGAAAAAACTTAATGATTCTGTTAGATGTATTTTATTCTTTGAAATATTGAAAATACCGGGACACCTGGGTAGCACAGTCAGTTAATTCGAACTCTTAGTTTTGGTTCAGGTTGTGATCTTAAGGCCATGAGATTGAGCCCTGCATCAGGCTCTATGCTCAGTATGGAGTCCTCCTAAGACTATCTCCCCCTCTCTCCCCCTGCCACTCCCCCACTTTCTCACAAATAAATAAATCTTTAAAATACTGAAAATGTCAATCTACACAATGATATAAGTGAAGTTATTTAGATAATAAATTACTATTCATTATATAATAATCAGTAACTAAACAAGTCCATAATACCTATGTATTAAAATTACTCAGAGTATAAATAACTATTCTTAGATTATAGACTAATATAATAACAGGTTTAATCTGTGGGAAAATCCATGTTCCCAAGTTAATAACAAAATTATGAGTTATTTAAAATATATATTGATGCATTCACCAAATTTACTCTTAAACTTGCTTTGATAATATGGGCAACTTTAGAAAGTTGATGATCTCCAGACTGATTTAATAAAGAGAGGGAAAGTTTTATAACCTTGCTCTATGCTAATCAAACATCAGGGGGAATTTTTATTAAAAATGTAAGCTCTCTTGGAGGAGTTTTTCAAAATCATTTACTTTTTTATCTTTTCAAAATAAGTAAAAGTTATGCTGGTGTGCTAAAATCATACAGTAAAAATACTCAAAAGCCATTACATATTATAATCTACTATTATAAAAAAATTCACCAAAACAATGTTCTTATCACTTTGATAAAACATGGCCAATGTTTTGGCTAGTGAACCCCAAAACAAAATCTAACACCATTTTCCCTCTGAAAATGCTGCCAAGGAGGCAGGGCATCAGGTGACCATGTAGTCTGAGGGGCTCATCATGAATCTGACATCGTCTCAACTACTTAGACTACTGTAAAATACTGAGCATGGGTTGGTTTGAAGTTGCATGAACAGGTGGCTAGGACTCCTTCAATAATAACTCTTTTCTTCCTTTCATGTTATGTACTGCTGGGGTATGTTCATGACCAGTTGACTGTGGAGGAAAAACAATCTTGAGCATGGTTTATAAATGGGTATGCATGAAATGCTGGTACTATCTGAAGAGGACAGACACAGGTATACAAACTCTCAAAGGTGACTGTGAAAGACAGTGGTGAAGAAAAATCCTTCCAATGAACAGAACTTTCAGTAGTACCTTTTGGTGTCTCCTATGTATAAAGTGATAGATGGCCATAAATACAAATTTACACTGATTTCAGGTATGGTCTGGTTTGGATGGATGGAACATAATTGGAAGATCAGTGATAAGGAAATCTGGGGAAGAGGTATTGGCATAGAACTTTCAGAACAGATTCACACTTTGAAGATGTTTGTGTCCCAGGTGATCGCCCAACAAGTAGGATCCACGGTAGAAAAGGTTCATCATAAGCAGATGAACAAAATTACTTACTCTGTGGATGTCAGTGAGTCTTTTTCCTGGCCACTCCAATGCCTGCTCAATGAGTCTATGAATACGGTGACAAGAGATGAAGACTACATATGACCACAACAATGTAGATTTCCATATACTTAATTGAAAGATGGAACTGCTTATTAAAGACTTAGTTTCGGGCTAATTGGGAGACAACACTCTGAAAGAATGTGATCTTGGCTTGCAGCTGCTATGATGTGTTTTGAGTTAAAACCATCATTTGGTATTGTTTCCCCCCATACCAAGAGTACATGGGTGTGGGAATCAAGAGGTAGAAGTGGGAGTATCTCCTCTTACAATGCCAAAAAACATACTTGCAGGTATTTTTCTTTCTGTTCAACTAAACTGGAGCTCTGGGGGTTTGGAGATTGCAGGTCCCAGTAAAGGAATGCTTCAGTGGTTCCACTGAATTGGAAAATAAGAGTGAAGGTTGGTCATTTTTAGCTCTTTAATTTCACCAACAAGCAAAGAAAGGAAGTGCTCTAGGGGTAAAGTTAGGGGGAACTGAGTTGCTACAGACAGTGGTGGCAAGGATATCCATATCCAACATCCGGAAGAATCACTGGAGTGTTTCTTAAAACTTCCATGCCTAATAGTGAAGGTTAATGAAGAACAGTAACAACCAAAAAAGGCAGAGAAATGAGGACTCAAAACTTTCAAGAATAAATGTTTCAGTCACTATAACAGGTCAACAACCTTAACGAGTTGAATGAAGATTTTGCCGAAGCAGTGAATATATAAAACAGGTAATGATTGAAGAAACAATAAATAACGATTACATTCTCATTGGAGAGTATGTGGGCATGGCTCACTGGGTGGAAGAAAATTCACAGAGGTGTCATGCTGCTGAAACAGCTGGGAATTCATCCTCTGAGTTCTCAGGGGAAGTGATCCAGAGGGAATTTCCATACTTCAGAATGCCTTGGAAAACCACCCTAGATGGAAACAGTAGTTATCATTGAGAGGCACTGGAGGCCTCTTGCTGGAGGCACTCACCTGTGATGCTCTTGGCAGCTGGGCACTATCGGCTGTCACACTACAAGAGCTGAATGCTGGAGAATCTGCTCCCTTGGCAGGAGCTGAGTACTAATGAAAATGCACACACTGCTAAACTGTGGTAAGAAAAGTACACCAGAAGTGTACCTGGGTGGCTCAGTCAGTAAAGAATCTGACTCTTGGTTTCGGCTCATGTCATGATCTCGTTGCCATGGAATGGAGCCCCACATCAGGTTCTGAGCTCAGTGTGGTCTGTTTCAGATTCTCTCTCCTTTTTCTCTCTCTCTAATAAATAAATAAAATCTTTAAAAAAAGAAAAAGAAAAGAAAAGTACGCCAGAACCAGGAAAAAATATCCCTTCATCCTCCAGTGACACTTCAGCTCATTACTGATAAAGAATAACATATATATCAATTGGCAAAGGAGAAATATTAACAGGGCCTACCTCCATTATCAGAGAGTACAAAATAGAGTCCATCTATAGCTGAGAGAAAATAAATTGAGAACTGGCTCAGTCTGGAATCAAAAGTGTATTCCAGGGGTGCCTGGGTGGCTCAGTGGGGTAAAGCCTCTGCCTTTGGCTCAGGTCATGATCCCAAGGTCCTGGGATCAAGCCCCGCATCGGGCTCTCTGCTCAGCAGGGAGCCTGCTTCCCCCCTCTCTCTGCCTGCCTCTCTGCCTACCTATGATCTCTGTCTGTCAAATAAATAAATAAAATCTTAAAAAAAAAAAAGTGTATTCCACCAGATACTAATTGTTAGGGAAGACAGTCTCTTGCCTCATTTTATGACACAACCAATAGCAGTCTCCTTTTCTTTCTTTTTTTTTTTTTCCAAAGAAAAAATTTCAAAACTGGTACCAAAACTGAGGTAATTGGGGGGGCCTGGGTGACTCAGTTGGATAAGCATCCAACTCCTGATCTCAGTTCAGATCTTGATCTTAGGGTCTTAAGATCAAACCCTATGTTGGGCTCCACACTGGGTATTGAGCCTGCTTAAAAAAAAAAAAAAAAAAGAGGAAAGGAGAGGAGAGGAGAAGAAAGGAAAGGAGAGGAGGGGAGAGGTGGAGAGGGGAAGGGAGAGAAGGGAAGGAGAGGAGAGGAGTAGGATGGAAAGGAGAGGAGAAAAAATTAAATGTAGTTGAAACATGAAGGTCGTTTCTGGAAATTATTTTTTTCATTACTGAACCTGTACTGGTAGTTTACATTCTAAAAAAAATAATATGTATATATTACTTTTTTAGATTATATATAAATATACAGTATATATTATAGAAATTATATATATGATTATAAATTTATATACGTGTGTGTATAAGTATACACACACACACACACATATATATATAAAATTTCCTCAACTTAGCTAGTTTTTATCTACCTCATCAGGTATTCTCTATAGATCTTTACACCTTCCTTTTTCTGAGAATCTAAATTACTCAACACTATGGATTTTAGGAGAAGAGTAGTGCCAAAGAGTATTGAAATTAGGAGACAGGGATCTAAGTTCAAGCAATACAAACAGACAAACACATACACACACACATTTTCAATTTATGGTTTTAAAATGATCTATTAAAAATAGTACCTATGAGCATAATACACTAACATTTTCCATTTTATTTTGACATACTTAAAAAAAGAATGCATGTTTTGCAAGTCTTGCAAGTCACTATTTTATGTGTGTGTGTGTATGACATATATAAATCTAATAATGGATAATTAAAAATATGCTGAGATTTGATGTTTTTACAGATTGCTCTTACTTTAAAAGGAGCCCAGAAGTGATGTACTTCCCCTAAAAAGGAGTTGTGTAAACATTACTTTAATAGATGTGTAGAACTTCTGCTCACACATTGATTTACGCAAAGTAAGGTTTTATTTTACAGCATACTACTCCTTTGATACTAGTAAAGAGAACAAACATGTAACTCCTTTCATTGTTCAATTCAGCTCAGCTAACTTAAGAACTATACAATCCTCCGTGCTGCACTAATAAATGCTTTTCAAAGTTACAGTCAACTGTCTTTCATCTCCCCTTTGAAATCTATGACAGCAGATAAAGTCTGTGTATCCTGCAAATTACAGTAATTTTACCCTTATATTACAATGTTGTTGTATTCCTAATATAAAACTTGAAAATCTCAAGAAAATTCAAGCTTTCAACTAAATAAAATTTGACCAGCCCCTTTCAATCTATACTATAATTTACAAAAGGGTAAGTTCAGAAAAGAAGGTTTTTCTCTGACTCCAGACCAAGACAGTGATAGAGCAGGCTTCTGAATTTTCCTTAACCCATGAACACGCTGAATGTAAGTTACACATAGAGCAATCCCCTTTGAAGGAAATTCAGAAACTACCTAAGTGATTCCAATATAGCACAATACTGAAAAAAATACCCACATTGAAATGGATAAGAAAGGCAGAGACAAAATCTTACCATAAACTTGAACCCTGGCATGGTGTTCTATAATCAGGAGAGAATCCCCAGATCCCACTTCTGAGGAATGCAAGGTTTGGACAACATATCTAGCACTCCACCTTTTAAGACATACACCTGAGGAATGGACCTCAGCATTAACTAGCTCTGAAAACCAATGGGGTTTGTATTCACATGTTCCAGAGGACTACAGCAAAGAAGCAGCTGCATGCAAACAAAAACCAAAAGAAAGCACATGTAGCTTTACCTATATTAAACAAAACAGACTTTAATCCAAAAACTATAATGGGAGACAAAGTCATTGTATAATGATAAAGAAGTCAAGTTATCCAGAGTAAAGAACAACTAAATATTTATGCATCCAACACTGAAACACCTAAATATCTAAAGCGAAAATAGCAATACAGTAGATAGCAACATAGTAATAACAGGGAAAAATAGACAGCAGTACAATAACCACAGGGTGCCCCACTTACAACAGTGGATAGATCATCAAGACAGAAAAACAATATGAAAACGCTGGGCTAAACTACACATTAGACCAGGTGGACCTAACAGACATATACAAAATATTCCACCAAACATCAGAATATACAGTCTTCCCAAGTGCACATGTAATGTTCTCTAGGTTAGATAATTAGGCCAAAAAAGTCTTAGTTTAAGAAGACTGACAAGCATCTTTCCAATCATAATTATATAAAACTAGAAATCAACTACAAGAAAAAACTAGAAAATTCACAAATATGTAGAGGTTGAACATGTTCCTGAACAGTAAGTGGAGCAAAGAAATCAAAACAGAAAAATCAGAAAATATCTTAAGACAAAAACAAATGGAAGCACAACATGTCAAAACTTATGGGGTGAGGCAAAAGAAGTTCCATGAAATAAGATTATAGCACAAAACACCCACATTAAGAAAAAGAAAAAAAGAACTTTAATAAACAACCTAATTATACTTCTTAATGAACTAGAAAAAGAAAAACTAAACCAAAAGTTTGTAGAAGGAAGGAGATAAAGATCAGAGCAGAAGTAAATGAGAGACTATAAGACCAAAGGAAAAAAAATTAATGAAACTAAGAGATTTTTTTGAAAAAAATAAACAAAATTGACAAACTTTCACACAGACTATGAGAGAGAGAGACATGCGAGCACATGAGAGAGCTTCACATAAAATCAGAAATGAAAGAGGAGAGATTACAATTAATGAACAGGACATCGGAATAGACCAAGTACTAGAAAGCAGATTGAATCAGTAATTAAAAACTTCCCAATAATAACAAAATCCCCCAAACCAAATGGTTTCAAGTCTGCCAAATACTTATTTTTCCTACCAAATATTTAAATACCAATTCTTCTACAACTTTTCCAAAAAAGTAGAAGAATCCTAGTAACGCTAGCATTACTGATACCAAAGCCATACAAAGACAATACAAGAAAAGAAAACTACAAGCCAGTATCTCTGATGAATGCAAATGCAAAATTCCTCAACAAGAAAGTAACATACCAAATTCAGTAGTACATTAAGAAGATGGTACATCATGATCAATTGGGATTTATTCCTGGGATGTAAAGACAGGCTATCTTTCACAAACCAGTAAATGTAATACATCACAATAACAAAAAGGATAAAAATCAAACTACCATCTCAATAAATGCAAAAAAAATTGACAAAATTCAACATCCTTCATGACAAAAACTCCCAACAAACTAGGTATAGAGGGAATGTACCTCAACATAAAAAAAGGCTAATAAGAGGAGCCCACAGCTAACACATCAACACATCAGTGTTGATGTGCTAAAAGCTTCCCCCCTAAGATCAGAAATAAAAGAAGGATGCCCACTCTTGCCAATTTTATTCAGCATAATACTGGTAGTCCTACCCAGAGCAATTGGGAAAGAAAAAGAAGTAAAATATATCCACATTG
This sequence comes from Lontra canadensis, assembly GCF_010015895.1. NCBI lineage: Eukaryota > Metazoa > Chordata > Mammalia > Carnivora > Mustelidae > Lontra > Lontra canadensis. The sequence goes on along the minus strand of NW_022631084.1, from coordinate 2,124,504 downwards.
GAAAGGAAGAAATAAAATTGTCCCTATTTTCAAATGACGTGATTTTATATACAGGGATACCCTTAAGGATTCCACCATAGAACTGTCAAAACTAAAGAACAATTTTGGTAAATTTTCAGGATACAAAACCAATATATAAAAATCAGTTGTATTTCTATATACTAATAATGAACTGTCAGAGAAATCAAGAAAATAATCCCATTTACATTGGCATCAAATAAATAAAATATTTAGGAATTAGCTCAAAGACATGATAGATGTGTAAACTGAAAATTATGACACAGATGAAAGAAACTGAAGATGACATAAATAAATGGAAATATATTCCATGTTCACAGATTAGAAGAATAAATATGTTAAAATGTTCACACTATTTAAAATGATCTACATTGTATATATACCACTATCCATTCATCTGTCAATGGTTATCTGGGCTCTTTCTGTCAAAAAAAAAAAAAAAAACTTGTCATTTCCTACAATGTAGATGGAACTAGAGGGTATTATACTAAGTGAAATAAGTCAATCAGAGAAAGACACCTTTCATATGATTTCACTCATATGTGGAATTTAAGAAATAAAATAGAGGAGTACAGAGGAAGGGAGGGAAAAATAAAATGAGATGAAATCAGAGAAAGAGACAAACTATAATAAACTCTTAACCATAAGAAATAAACTGAAGGTTGCTGGAGAAGAGGGAGGAGGGAAGATGATATAACTGGGTGATAGACATTAAGGAGGACATGTGATGTCATGAGCACTGGGTGTTATATACAACTTGTGAATCACTGAACTCTACCTCTGAAACTAGTAATATACTATTTGTTAATTAACTGAAAGTAAATAAAATTAAATTAAATTTTAAAAATAAAGATATTTAAAGAAAAAATAAAGTATAGATTCAATGCAATCCCTATCAAAATTTTAAAAACATTTTTCAGGGAAAAAAAATTAAATGAATTGTTATAGAACCACAGAAGAACCCAAATAGTCAAAGTCATCTTGACAAAGTAGAAAAAAGCTGGAGGCATTACATTTCTTGTTTTCATATTACAAAGCTATAATAATCAAAACAGTCAGGCACAGGCATAAAAACAGATATATAAATCAGTGGAACAGAATACACAGCCTAGAAATAAATGAATGCATATATGATCAATTAATTTACACCAAAGAAGCACAAATATACTCTAGGGATAGGATAGTCTCCTCAATAAATCGTGTTGGGAAAACTAGCTATACATATGCAAAAAAAATGAAACTAGAGTCCTACCATATACTATACAAAAAAAAAATAAAAAGAAAGAAAGAAAAGAAAAGAAAATCAACGGAAAATGAATTAAAAGCTTGAAGGCAAGACCTTCAATCATAAAACTCCTATCTACATAGGAGATAAATTCCTTGACTTTGATCTTGGCAATGATTTTTTTTTTTATTTGACACCAAAATCAAAGGAACAAAAGCAAAAATAAACTGGGGAACTACATCAATCTGCAAAACTTACAGCAAAGGAAACCATCAACACAATGAAAAGGCAACCTATGCAGTGGAATTAAAAAATATTTGCAGGCCACATACGAATACTTTATAAGTGGTTAATATCCAAAAAATGCAAGTGACTCATACAACTCAAAAGCAGACACATGCAAATAATCCAATAAATAAATGCAAAGAGACTGAACAGACATTTTTCAAAGAAGATATACAAATGGCCAGTAAGTATGAAAAACTGCTCAGAATCACTAATCATCAGGGAAATACAAATCAAAACCACAATGAGATATCATCTCCTACCTGGTAGAGTATCCGTTAATCAAAAAGACAAGAAAAAATTAAGTGTTGCTGAGAATGTGGAATAAAGTGAATCTTCATGCACTGTTGGTGGGAATATGAACTGGTGCACTACCCATGGAAAACAGTACAGGGGGTCATCAAGAAATTAAAAACAGAATTTCCATATGACCCAGAAATTCCACTTCTGAAGAAATTTATTTGCAAAGGAAACACAGATGGGGCACCTTGGTGGCTTAGTCAGTTAAGCATCCCACTCTAGATTTCCAATCAGGTCATGATCTCAGGGTCATGAGATGGAGCCCTATGCCCAGAGTGGAGCCTGCTTAAGATTCTCTCTCTCTGACTCTTAATGTCACAAAACAAACAGGGTGGCTGGGGGGTGGGGGTAGGGAGAGGGTGGTGGGGTTATGGACATTGGGGAGGGTAGGTGCTATGGTGAGTGCTGTGAAGTGTGTAAACCTGGCAATTCACCTGTACCTGTACCCTGGGGCTAATAATACATATATATGTTTATAAAAAAATTTAAAAATTTAAAAAAAAAAGATTCTCTCTCTCCCTCTCTCTCTCTGCCCCTCCTACCCCTGCCCACACAAGCCATCTCTCTAAAAATAATAACAAATAATAAATCAATAAAATAAAGGAAACAAAATCATTATCTTGAAAAGATATCTACATCCCCATGTTCACTCAAACATTTTTCACAGTATCCAAGGCATGGAAACAACTTGTGTCTGTCAACAAATGAATGGATCAAGAAAATGTAGTACATATATACAATGGAATATCAGACTTAAAAACAAGAAAATCTTGCCAATTGTGACAACATGCATGAACCTGAAAGGCATTGGGCTAAATAAAATAAGACAGACACTGAAAGACAAATACGTTTTGGTATCACTTTTATGTAAAACCAAAAAATAAAGTCAAACTTCTGGGAACAGAAAATACAGTGGTGTTTGCCACGGGCTGGTGGGGGGTGGGGGGGGATAGGGTGAGGCTGGTAAAAATGTACAAACTTCCATTTCTAAGATGAATATGGTCTGTGTGTCTAACGTATAACATGGCTATAGTTGATAATACTGTATTATATAGTAGAAATTTGCTGAGAACTTAAATATTCTCACCCACCCTCCAAAAAAGGTAAAGATGTGAGGAGATAGGTTAATTACCTTAATGGTGGGAATCCTTTCACAATGTTCACAATGTGTAAATATATTAAATCATCACATCGTACACTTACATATATTAAAATTTTGTCAATTATACCTCAATGAAGCTTAAAAAAAAGGATACATTCATGCTTCTAGAGTCCAATATAATGTATTATATTTTCCTACACATAGATCCTACTTCAAGTCTGAAGTTTATGGTATTTTAAACTCACAATTATAATATTAAGAAGCTACACTTTTTAAGGAAATGTACTTTAGTACATTTAGTACAGTACTTCATGCTTTTTGATGCACTTGATTTGCTATTTTGCATCATGTCATAACTCCAAACATATATAAGTTATCTTATAGGGCAATTTATAAAAAAATAATTAGCTCCATAGAATATAAAATGATGTACTGTAACAGATCTTTAGGACATAAACTTAAATATGATGTGATTTTCTACCAGTTATAGCACACTGTCATGCTGGTATTATCATATCCACCCACCCGCAACTATATTCAGATGATGGAAAGACTGTGAAATATATTTTCTGCAGTCCTTTCCAGTACAGCTCTGGCAGTAGAATCTGCTCCACAGTCTACTATTAAGAAGTGCTTAGGTAACATCTGGAAGACACTGATTGCAGACTAACCTTGGATAACCACATTTTCTTAGACTTCTTGTTTCCCTTCCTCGTCTCTGGCTTGAGACATATAGACAGCTCTGGGTTCATCACTGATCTCCTCAAGTTTTCTGATTTGGGAGTAATATCATTTCTTAACTTATGTTTCTCTAGTGCTTGCTAAATTTGTAAGTACTTATTTCTCTATCTTTCTGCTGGAAATATCTGGAATTATTTCCACTTTCCTTATTGAACTATGATAAACAATGTGTTTATGTATAATTTTTTAGGTATGTTCCACCTACAAATAACTATGACAGTGAAGTATCAGAGTCAGCATAGAGTGCTTTTAGAAATGTTCTCTTCTAACTATTTATTTTTCTAAGTGCTTGTTTTTAAATAATTACCAGCACCTCACTGGATATGCATTTATGAAATATTATATTTTTGCAATTTGCTTGCTTTGGCTTTGATTTATATCTTCGGCACTCCATCTGAATAATACCAGTGAAGTAAAATCATAATTCTATTATAACATTCAAAGTACTATTAATGTATTACCCACAAAATCTCATACCAAACTATTTATTTCATAATTGGTTAAAAATTATCACCAAGTTTTCAATGCCTTATACAGGATTGATATCTCTGTCAATAATTTGTTTTTTTAATCATCTCTTGAAATTCTGATTATTTTATCCTGATATTTCTGAGTCTGCTACCTGTGATACACAGAAATGAATCCACCAAAGTTTTCTAAAAAATCCAATTTTATGTAAGTCCCATAATGTCCTTTCCAATAAACTGACGAAAAATCAACCATCTAAAATAACTCTTGAGTTTCTCCTGACATCAAGCAATTTCCAAAGCTTATTTCTTCCTTAAAGTTTGCCTTTTTAAAAGTACACATTTTTCTTTGTCAAAACAAGCTGCAAAAACTTTAACCTTAGCGTAAGAAATATTTAGCAGAGTTGTTTACACAGTGCCTGGACAAGCAGTTGTTAGTTTCCAAAGATATTACTGAACAACACTGATAACAGAATGGAACCAAAGATGCCTTCTTACTGCCTACCTTCATTGTGGCTTATACACATCGCTTTAATGCAACAAAATTCTTGCTGCTACTGATGCTCTTCATAGTTCCTTCTGGTGGTAAATAACCTCTAGTATCATGGAGGTTATTTAGTAGTGATGGTTTTTGTGTGTGGTATGTGAGTGGTTTTTGGAAACGACATCCTGGCTCACTGTTCATGATACCACCTTAATCCTTTACTCTAGACCTCGCTCTGGTGGTTTAGTCCTGGGTCTAATCCCAATGGGCACCCTACTTAGACTTGTTAGACTATCTTTGAAGATAAGCCAATAAAATCTGATATGTGATTGAATGCAGGCAAGGTGAGGAAAAGGAAGATTTTAAGAATCTATTTCTGTTTTAGAAACTGGATGGATGTTGATGCCATTTACCAAAGGAGTTCTGGTGGATGATAATCAGAGATGTGTGTATGAGGGGGAAGGGGAGGTGAGGAAGGTCCAGAATATACTGATTCCCACTTTTTGAAAATCTGCACTTATGATAATTATGAGATATCAAATTGGGAAACTGACACAAAGATTTGAAAGATAATAGCTCTGGGCTATCTAAGTTCCATTACATCTGCTTTTGATGAAATACAGCACTATTTCAGATAGCATACAGGAAAATGAAGTTATATTTTCTTCTTCAATATGCTTATAATCCTTTTATATTTACCTCAAGGGCAGACTCATATAAACAAATGTGGGAATTAGGGCATAAATTTTTGCTTATAAAGATAAATCCACTTTTCCCCTACCAGGCTCCTATTACAGAAACTAAAAATGCCAGATATTTGTCAACTCAGCCTCCCTTGCAGGCAAGTAAAGACATTTGACTGAATTCTGGTAAACAAGAATCAGGGGGCTTCTAAAACAAAATTTAGCTATCAGCCTTTAATAAATGGGATAAAAAAGGTAACAAAACTGGAGAGCTTTCCCTCCCTATTTCTGCCATTCATGAACTTGACTTTAACATCAGAAGATGAACAAGTCACTTTCTGTACATGTGGGTAAGTAAAGGAAAATGAAAAATCAACACGTTAAGGCAAGCAGCACAAAAGTTATCATCATCACCATCTTTGAGTTAAATTCTCTATTATTTCATTGAGTACTGGATTCTATAAATCTGACCTCAAGAACCATAAATGCATTTAACTAATGTTGTTTTCCTGACTTAATAGCTGAAGGAATTCCTAATGTACACAGAATCTGTCAATGGAAAACATTCTGTGATGAACTTAATTTCATATTACCGTTGTATATATTTTAGTTGAATAAATTCAATAGCAAAATTCTTAATTTTAGATTATACACAGTATTCCTAAAATGTATTTTTATAGTAATAATATTTTGTAATCCTTTGATGTAGCTCATAATTTGATATGATGTTGTTAAAGTGACAGTTTTCAAATATGTGTTGACAGTAATTATCAGATCTGTGATCCATTTATATAATTGCTTCTTGTAAAACCTAAGTAAATAAATATGAATCCCTCACTCTATAAAATATATCTGACAGTACGCAAGAATGTAATAGATAAAATTTAAAAATACCTCAAAATTTGCTGCTTAAATTTTAGTGTGTGTATATATACACATATACACACAGTATTATATATTATATGTATATGTATTGGTTTCTTACTAAAAAATGTATTTCCAGGGGTGCCTGGCTGGCTCAGTTGGTGGAGTATGCCACTTCTGATCTCAGGGTTGTGAGTTCAAGCCCCACGTTGGGCATTGAGCCTACTTAAAAATATATGTATTTCCAGATTATGCTGGTTCAGTGTGTTTATGCTTTGATAAATGATTCTTTTCTACCACATGTAAGGAGAAAAATCTATAAAGAAAGCACCATGAATATATGAACTGTACTCAGTACAAGCTAGCTATATATTTACTTATTTATTTATTCAATAAGAAATTGAACTAGACTAAAGCCATATACCTGCCACTCTCCAGAACTGGAACTTGCAGCAGGGGTGGACCTCTGTGGAACTCTGCCTGTGATTAACTGATATTTCATTCCAGGCATTGGCCTCAGCTCAAGGGGCTATACAGGGCTGATCCCTGTCTACTCTCCCCTGCCAACTCCTTCTCTTGGTGAAAAATAAAGCTCTGAAAAACTAGCAAATATGAAATATCTATAGTCTCTAGAAAATAGAGGATTATGGGGAGAGAGGGCCAGGCTTACTCTTATAATCAAGAGCTCAGGCCACCAGTCAATTGTTCCTGTGAGTGGATTTGCAACATCCCAACCTTCACCACATCAGCACAAGGCAACAACTTCCAACTGTCATCACAAAAAGGAGAGAAAGAGACACTCATAACAAAAGACAGGGCATTTCTAAAGAAACCTACTATTAAAAAAAATAGTTTGGGACTGTTCTTGTAATGAATGGTAATATGTGATTATTCTCTATTCCCTTAAGCAGATTCCATTATTTTTTAAGTTTATTTAGGTAATCTCTGTACCCAACATGGGGCTCAAACTCATGACCCCCAGAACAAGAGTCTTGTGCTCCTCCAACTGAGCCAGCCAGGTGCCCAGATTCCATTATTTTTAATTGATCTTGCGGTTGCCATTATCAATTCTGAGTTAAAACAAAAAGAAAAAGAAAAATACCTCCATGCATTGTGGAAGGTATGGGTAGTATAATAATTACAAGCTCCTCCTTTAACCCCTTCCAGAGGCTATGCCCTGCAGAAAAGAATAACATGCAGGGGATAAAAAAGACAAAGAAAAATAAATAATAGTAACATGAACTTCTAAAATGGGAAGAGTGCTGTTTCAAATAATAACCAAACCAACATACAATTAATTCCATGCCTATCCTAGGGAGATTGCTTACATATACCTTGATTTCCTGTGCTTATTGGTCCTAAGAAGACTAGTCCATCGCAATCGGTGAATCCTATCTTAAATTTATTAATAATTTTATCTCTCCATTAGACAAAAGTACATTAGTTGAATAAGGTTAAGTAAGTCTTCATTATAAAGAATATTTCCTGCTAACATGTCATACCCTTATTTCTTTCTTCATTCCCCAAATTTGCTTTTCCTAACAACAGCATTTATAATATTTGACATTACTTCCCCATTTTTAGAACATGATGTGGTTTAAAACTTTAAATGGAAAAATGTGGAATTATTTTCCTTGGTTGCTGAAGTACTTTTATCTCACTCTCAATCAAAGAGCTATTATTAAATATTCCTCGGACCTACTAGCATTTGAAATGCAATGTATAATAAGTTGTAAAAAAATGCTTAAGCTTAGAAAACAAAAATACAAGTATTATTTTTTATAAAATATACACAGCTTATTTTTTAGTTTCTAAAATGAAATTTTGGGGCACCTGGGTGCCTCAGTGGGTTTAAGCCTCTGCCTTCGGCTCAGGTCATGATCTCGGGGTCCTGGGATCAAGCCCTGCATTGGGCTCTCTGCTCAGCAGGGGGCCTGCTTCCCCTTCTCTCTCTCTCTGCCTGCCTCTCTGCCTACTTGTGACCTCTGTATGTCAAATAAATAAATAAAATCTTAAAAAAAAATAAAATAAAGTGAAAAATTTTTAATGACCATTCTTTTTTGCTTGGATATTTTTACATGCAGCTCAAAAATATAAGGTGATAAAGTTCTATGGTTAGTGCTATAGGGACAAAGGTATCAATAAAACTTTAGTCCTGTTACCCGCAATATGGTGTGTGTATATGGAAGATAAGCATGATCTACATACAGTTTCAATATTAATATTCTTTTTCTTGCACTTAAACAGTTGACTGAGTAGTCTCAGATTTTTAAAATCTGTCTCTCGATAGTTTTCTATGTATCAAACAATTAATAATCTCAAAGAGTAAAGAAAAACAAGGGAATAAATAAAATCATGTAGCAAGTAGGACAAGGTTGCATGTTCTCGTAATTATTGAGGGAAGCAAGCATAAATGAGCACAGGCAGTCAAGTATAACTGACTACACTGTATGAATATAAGTGTGCAGGGAGAGAAGTAGGTGTTGTAGACCACTGAATAATAAGCGAATCTAAAAAAATTACTTTGGGAAGCAAAAGGTGAGCCACTTAAAGGTTGTAAGAAATGAAATATGATTGAAATGTCATTTTGTTTCTGTGTCAAAACTAATATCCTTTGATATTATAATGACAAAATTAATTTAATCTTTCTAAAGAACAAAAAAGATAGACTTTTCTCCTTACCATTATAGGGTGCCTTCAGATGTTAAATATCATAATACAGAATGAAACTGAGTGCCACAGACGCCCAACGGATCAAATTAATTGCAGCCTTTTTACCAACCCCTACCACATGCTGCTCATCTGCTTGGCTGGGATTAGTAGTTTCTTCTCTAGGTCCCACTAAAATTACAGACTACAAACCAGATCACACCCGATTATAACAAAAAACTCTCTTTTCTAGTTTATCCATCAATAATTTTCTAAACCAAAATATCTCTCAGGTAAAAACTCTGTGTCCTCTAAACCACATTCTGCCTATATGGTATTAACTTGGTATTAACTCTAGCATCCACATCTTCCCAGAACTCTTTACTTTTATTTGGATAACATATAATATCTGGATTACTGCAATGCCTCCTAACTTTTCTCTCCAACTCCCTATTTGCTCATTCCAATCTATTCTTCACATTATCATCACCAGATTGCCACTAACAGACACAGATAGTCATTACCATCATCATTTTGCGCTATGCTTTGTTTCATATTTTTATGTATATTTACTCATTTTCATTATAGTAAGATTTGTGCTAAGGACTGTTAGGAAATCCAAAATGAAGAAAGTGAGAAATATACACACATATACATTATATGCATATACAAAAGTTATATGCATAAAGTGCATGTATAGAAGTTATACATAAATATAAATATGCATAATTTATATATATTCCATGTGTGTTAACATTAAAGAAAATAAGTAAAAATTTAAAAAATAGTAATAATTAAAATGTTTCCAACAGGGGCGCCTGGGTGGCTCAGTGGGTTAAGCCTCTGCCTTCGGCTCAGGTCATGATCCCAGGGTCCTGGGATTGAGCCCCGCATTGGGCTCTCTGCTCAGCAGGGAACCTGCTTCCTTTCCTCTCTCTGCCTGCCTCTCTGCCTACTTGTGATCTCTGTCTGTCAAATAAATAAATAAAATCTTTAAAAAAAAAATGTTTCCAACAAAGATATCCAAAACAGTGTTTTCTCTTTCAATTATCTGAGGTGAACCATGGCACAGCTAAAAGCATCAAGAAGCCATTACCTCAATGTTTCTGAGCTTTTCTGAGAATTCTGTACATGCCTACAGGGTATTTTCCCACATCTTTAACTTCATTATCCTTTGAATTGTTCTTCTTCAAAGATACCACATGATGTAAAATCTTGTATATAGGATAAGGAATTTATCAATCTGGTTTTATGAGGATTGGGCCAAACAGTGAAATCATATCTACTTATAATGGACTTTCATGTGTGCGCTCTCTCCCTCCTCCACTTCCTTCTCTTTCTCCTCTTCCCCTACCACATGTTTTAAAACATGCGGTCAGAATGGGTTTGACCACAAGTAAGACGATACTAATTAAAGCAAATGATCTCTGGGCACTAAAAGACTTTTTATTTTTTAATCTAGTATAGGAGGATAAACTCTAGAGTCTTTTGGACTATGTTCAAGTCCAAGTTCCTCACAATTACCAGCCATGTGACCATGATCAAGTTACTTAATATTTCTGAAGTTCACTTGCTCACTTGCTAAACTGGGATATTCCACAGAGAAACCGCAAAGACTGAATGTAAGCCGAGTTTACAATGCTTGGTCATTTCATGTGGTCAAAGAATAATTTAGTTTCCCTGAGATCAGATACAAATACCACCAAATGCTCTCTGGGTAGGATTCATAGTTACACACAAATGATCATTGGAAATCAATTCTTCACTGAGGAAAAGAGCTAAAACTTGCACAGAATTTTATTTTATTTTTTAAAGAGTCTTTTTGACATAGCAAATAAAAGCCAGGGAGAGATGAGACATTCTAGTTATCAGAATAACTAGATTACTATATGTCCCTGTTAAATTCAAAAGAATAAAGACACATTTTTTGAAAAAAAATAATCCTGAGTTATCCAGGTGCTTTGAATCACTGAAGTGCCATCTCCCACTGTTTTCTTCAAGATTTCAAGTCCAAAGCAATATATAAATACTCAGATGGTCTAGTGAAACTTGATATGACATTCAAACTCTGCTTTAGAGCTACCTCGTTGCTTTATCATCTCTTATAGCTTCTTGAATGTATACCCATGTTTCTCCTGACCAGTTTAGCCTCCTCCAAATACCACCTCTAGCACTGACCTGGTCAACCCATTTACATATGTTTGGTTATTTCCTAATGTCATCTGTTGTTAAATTATTTATTTTATAATTCTCAATGAGGTATCAATAACTGATGGTGTATTTCCTATCTATGAGGCTTAGAAATTGCAATCACCACACCTGTGCTATTGTTTTTATTGCAGGGGAGTCTTGTAATGCGTCTTAGATTTACCCAATATAGAAAACATGGACTCTTCTGCACAGCAAAAGAAACAATAAAAAAAAAAAAAAAGGGACACGCAATCTATCAAATAAGAGAAAATATCTGCAAACCATGTTATCTGAAAAGGAGTTAACATCCAAAATATATAAGGAACTTACACAATTTAGTGGCAAAAAAATATGTTCCAATTAAAAACTGGACAAAGAACCTGAACAGACATTTTTGAAAGATATTAAAATGGTCAATAACTACTACAAAAAGGTGTACAACATCACTAATTATCAGGGAAATGCAAATCAAAACCACAAAGCAGTCTTAACTAATATCTGTTGGAATAGCTATTATCAAAAAGATAAGAGATAAAAATTATTGGTGAGGATGTGGAGAAAAGGGAACTTTGGATACTTTTGGTGGGAATGTAAATTAGTGCAGTCACTATGCAGTCAGAATGTAGGCACCTCAAAAATTAGAAACTTTCATATGCTCTAGCACTTCTACTTCTAGGTATATATTCAAAGAAAATGAAATCACTATATTGAAGAGACATCTGACTCCCATGCTCAATACAACATTATTTACAATTGTCAAGACATACAAAGGATCTAAGTGTCCATCAACGGATGAATGAATAATGAAAAAATGTAAGTTTTATATATATATATATATATAGAGAGAGAGAGAGAGAGAGAAAGAGAGAGTGAGCTACATATATTTCATATATATATATATATATATATGTATATATATATACACACACACACACATGCACACACACACCACAACGGAATATTTATTCAGTCATAAAAAAGAAGGAAACCCTACCATCTGTGACATAGAGGGACCTTGAGAGCACTGTGCTTAGTAAAATAATTTAGACAAAGACAATTACTGTTATGACCCCACTTACATGTGGAATCAAAAACAAAAACTAAAAAAAGATAAAGTGAATAGATTGGTGATTACTAAAGGGAGGTGAGACATAGGCAAAATGGGTCAAAAGTTACAAGCTTACAGTTATAAGATAAATAAGTTAACAATACTATATTGTATATTTGAAAAGTTGCTAGGAGTGTAGATCTTAAAAGTCCTTATCACAAGAGAAAAATATATTTGTTACTACATAAGGTGATGATGTTAACTAAACTGAGTGGCAAACATTCTTCAGTGAAGACACATCTTAAGCTTACATCATGTTGTATGTCAATCATATCTCAATAAAACTGAGGGGGAAAAAAAAGAAAAAAAAACATTTTCTAAAAAGAATACATGACTTCATCAAAAGATTAGATCAATTCTGCCAGAATGCTTATTATTTCCTCAGAGTTGCAATCTGAGTCAATTTAATTTTTTATACCTCTCTTAGTGTTCTTTTAAGATGCATTACTAGATCAAAAACAAATATAGAGGAGTTAAGGAGACAGATGATACTTTTAAGATGTTTCTGAGTCTCATTGATTTTTTTTTTATTTTTTTTAAGAAAGCAAGTATAAATGATACAAATAGGAAGAACAACATTTTGGTGACTCAGACCATTACCTCATTGATGAGAATGTCACCACAGTCGAGACAACAATTATGCTTTTTAGTTGCAGAATTATGTTTTCTCACGTAATGCCTTTTAAATTGTCAGGACTCCATGATGCATTTTAGAAATATTATCATTAATGGAAGAGAAAGGTTTCATATCAGAATAATGCAGAGGTGAAATATCTGATTTGTTTCTAATGAAATTTTACTCATTGCCAGCCAAAGCAAGTCATTTTGAATTGGAACTTTTGGTGAAAAGCCTTAATTGGTTATAGATTTTCATCTTAAACATCATTTTCTGATTTTGCATTTTTTTAATCTGTAATCATTAGTGCATGAGTGCACTTAGTAGTGGGGAAATTTGCTCACTCACAACATTGATTGAGAGGTGTCTCTAATTATTCATAAATGTTTTTCTATAAACAGCTCAAAATATTTTATATAACAAGCATAAATAAATAATATATTTCAAAGCGGTAAAAGCGTTTCACCACAACTAAGATCAATTTAGGGAAAGCAAAAACTTTTCATTAGACCACAGGTAGCAGATGCCCAGTCACCCATCTGACAGCCAGTCTCCCTTTCCTCTTTTCTAACAGAAGCCCTACATTATTGAGGATGACAATGAACCCAGTTAATGACTGTTTATTAGTATCCCTCACAGTTGCCACAGACCATGTGACACTAAGTTCAAGCCAGTGCTTATGGGACAGACTTTCATGGAGGGTATAGGAGTGGAGACAAATACTGCCATTTTACTCTTCCAAGGTCTATTATGCTGTATTTCTAATAAGCCCACCTGATGGCAGGAACTCTAGCAACTTTCCTATATCCTGATTCTGTGAATAAATATTATGCAGTTATAGAAAGCATCAAATGGAAGAAAACCCTGTTTTAATATCATTGGCAGTATAAGAGCTCTACACTGCTGATAACCAGATTTTTTTTAACTTAAATGAAAATAAATCTTTTTATGGTTTATAACACATTTTGAAATTTGGGATTTTAAGATTTAATAAACCAAATACAATTTTAATGTATGTACGTATATTTCAGAAAAAGTTCAAACTGAGAAATCAAATAGGGTCCTTTATATGGACATACAAACCAACACTTCCTACATTTTTAAAATGTAATACTTACTCTTAAAAAGATTATAGAGAGCAATAAACATTTTAAAAACTCAGAATAAATATGCTATAAATTTTCTGGTTTCCAATAATAGTGAGCTAGGTGATTCAGGAAGAAAAAACAAAACAACAACAACAACAAAAAACACAAAAAAACCTCTATAATGAAAATGTAAGAATACTTAGTGAAATGCTTATTCTTAATATTTTTTCAACATATTAAGAAGATGAAAGATATTAAGAGAATCTTTAGCCAATAATGAAGGGAAAATGAACACAGAGAATTAAATGAGGCATTTACTGCTTTTGCTTTGAGTGCATTTGCCATTCCTGGCAACTTCAAAGTCATTCTGATAGTCTCATCAATGCAAGGAGATTAGAAAAGAAAGAATAGGGTCCTTGAAGTTATACGAATATAGTAAAGCACCCTCCTTCAAAACTGCGATGAGAACATAAAATCCTACAAACCCAGGGATGGATAGAACAGAAGAAAGATAGCGTTTTTGAGAAATTTTCCCCTGATATTCACATCAGCAGGATGGCCAATGTTACCTCAAAGCTTGACTTTAAATTCAAGTATTCCTAATTATCTTAAAGGAACAAAAGCAAACATTCTCTGAATAAAAGTAAATGCAACCTGAGTCTCATATTATTTAAAAATTATGTTTCAATTATAATAACTAGTACATTGTCAAAGATAACCTGACATACAAGGATGTAAATTAAAATGAAAGAATATCATCACAAAAATGATGACAGAACTGTAAAACTTCTGATATCATTTGACACAGATTATAAAACAATTAGTATGCTTATAAAAATAAAGATGAGTTTGAAATGTATATTGTGAATGAACAGGAAACTATCAATAGTGACAAAATATTTGGACTATCTCTAGAAATAAAACAATAACAAAAATTATAAACTGAATTTGTATGTGCAAAAGCAGATTACACATCTAAGAAAATATTAGTGAAGATACAAAATTACTTGGACTGTATTAAGAAAAAACTGGATGAAAGATAAAGGAGAAAGCAAGAGTTACAAACAAAAGAATGAATACATTCATTAAAAGAGTAACTGAAATCCCCAAATAAAGCATAAAATATTAATGAATGAGTAGCAATATTTGGAGATATATTGGCTGATGTTTTTAAATGATTAAAGACATCAATTCAAATTAATATAAAATAGGATAACTGTAAAACATAATGAAACTGTTAGGTATAAGCTAGATATAAGCAGTGGAAGGCAGAGTTCCAAGTCCTTGAAGGGGAATGATTGAGACCTAGCTGGACGCAAAGCCATCAGTGTCGAGGCACCAAAAGATGGTACCAGTGAGAGAGTCTGCATTGTGTAAATGGAGGTCTTAGTCCTTGGATTCTCCAAGGAAAGATTTATGTGGTGATCCATGCTTGAATAAAGACAGTCGGAAGGGAAGTAGCAAGCACAAAGCAGTTTATTAAAGCAAAGATGCTCTCTCAAGGTAGGAGAGTGGTCAAGTTCCAAGGTGGAACTGGGTCTAGGTTGCTTTGGGATGGGATATTTCTTGTCTCCCTTGGCTGAAAGGAGCTATGACATCCAGTAGGGTGGTCTTTAATAGAGCCTGCTTCCAATCATTTGGGTAACTCCTCCCACAGTTTGGGAGTTTTGGGTAACTCCTCCCACAGTTTGCCAAATTTTTGATCCTACAAGGTTGTTTGTACCAGAACTGTCATGGTAGCCTTCCTCCAAGAGGTGTGGGGCAGGGGAGCTATTCCTACAATGCAAATGCATTACAGTGAGTCTAGGGGTTACCCTGGAGCAGAGGTGGAAGATGAGAGTGCATGCACTCACCATGCTCTTGATTGGTCTGCCCCAGGGTCTTGAAAGCCACAGCGTCAGAAGTTGTGTTCCCATGCTTTTAATGTTTAGCTTACTCATCGCTGTCCTCCGGCTCTCATTTCTTTATCACTCCCCTTCAAGAACCTGGGACTCTGCCTCAGGGCATTCCTTCCACTAATGAAGTTTAGCTTCTACCTAACAAAACTGCAAAAAACCCAGGAATAGTAGAAAATTCTAAAAGTACTCAGATGTGGGAGGAAAAAAACAGACTCCCTGAAAAGATTAGCAATTGTATGTACAGCTAGATTATTAAGAGAAACAATGATGAAAGACTATAAAATGATATTAATTAAAAAAAATGCCTGCTAATCTAGAACGCTACCTCCAGAGGGGGGGAAAAAAAAGTCTTTAAAAATAGACATATTCAGACTGAATGTAACTGAACTAACAAAGATGTAACTGAAAATGTAACTGAACTAGCAAAGAAAAAAATTACAGTCCATTATAAAACATGCAATATGAAAACCTTGTAAGGATAGATAAAATAAGAATGGATAGCTTGCAAATTCAAATAGAAACAAAAAATGATGAGAAAGCTATGTCAATATCAAACAAAATAGGTTACTAGAAATTGTTGCTTCTTCATGAAGAAAAAGAGAGACAGTTAGATCTGACATCTATGAGGATAGAGAAGATTTCAAAAATATAATTAACAGGGGCACCTGGGTGGCTCAGTGGGTTAAGCCTCTGCCTTTGACTCAGGTCATGATCTCAGGGTCCTGAGATCAAGCCCCACATTATCTGGCTCTCTGCTCAGCAGGGAGCCTGATTCCCCCTCTCCCTCTGCCTGCCTCTTTGCCTACTTGTGATTTCTTTCTGTCAAACAAATAAATAAAATCTTTAAAATATATACACATACATATATATGTGTGTGTATATATATATATTTAACAAATCTGACCTACTTTGTAAATCACACTAATTTCAATAGAAGAATTAAACACTCTTTCCAAGCACACAAACTCTTTACCTTAAGAATATTTAAGAAAGTTTCAAAACTTTTAAAAGAACAAGACATAAAGTAATTATCTAATTTCAATGAAAATAAGCTAGAAATCAGTAACAAAATAGTAACTAGAAATATATCATATATTTGGAAATTAAGAAAAGATTTTTAGTAACACTTGGACCAATAAATAGTATTACAAACCAGAATATTTTAAATAATACTGTATATTAAATATATCATGCTATATTAAATATGCACTAAATGCAGCTTAAGTACTTATAAAAAATGTAAAAACTGAACATCTGAAAAATAGCAGCAGCAAAATAAGAAAAAGAAAATCAAAGAATAATAATTAAAAGAAAAATAATTAAATATAAACATATTCAATGTTCAAGACAAGAAAGCTAGAAACAGATCTTTTAAGCTAACAAAATGGGAAGACTGAAAAAGGGAGAGAAAAACAACTAATATCAGAAATTAGAAAAAAAAATACCAATGATATTACAGACAAGGAAAAATGAGAGATTAAAATAAATCAGGCAAATAAATATGAAATGTTTATGAACAATTTCCTAATCCTAAAAAAATAATAAAATTTGTCAGGGAAGCCTGGGTGGCTCTGTCAGTTAAGTGTCTGCCTTGAGCTTGAGTCATGATCTCAGGGTCATGGGAGAACCCCATATCTGGTTCTCTACCCAAGGACAAGTCTGCTTCTCCCTCTCACAGAGGGAAAGAACAGAGGGAGAGGACAGAATGGGTCATGGAAAATGCACATGTCACTTGGTTAAAATTCTCCTGATGACTTCTAACTTCAAAGAAGGTTGATATATATACTATCTTCAGGATAAGTAGACAAATGAACCATTAAAACTACATCAGATTGGGCAAAATGTGGGGAGAGCAGTACATTAAGTGGTTTCTGTATGTAATAAGAAGAAAGTGAGAAAAAATTCTGGGAGAAAAGTATCAATCTCTGATAAAATATCAATATAAATATCTTTAACAAATTGAGCCAACTAATCCAGCATATATAATAAGATTTGAGGAAACCATCTGAAAAATTTCCAGGTTGCAGTGTTATTTTAGTATTAGAAAACTGACTAATATAATTCACCATCTTTACAAATTAAAGAAAAAATGCCATCGGGTTATTCCAGTGTTAGCAAAAGACTTGCTTAACAAAAATTCAATATCCACACAACATGATTAAAAAACAATCTTAGCAAAAATAGATAAAAGGAAACTTAGTAGTGGTGCAGCTTCTTTAATACGGCTAATTGTTTAGCATTAACTACTATACTAAATTTGATTAGAATGGATATTTTACTTAAACTTTCCATGATATAGCATAAAAGATTAATAAATCATAGCTATTTTTCTCATAAGTCCCACATTATGAACAGAAATAGGTGGGCGGTGGCTATTTTTGTATTAACACTAATGTTCCTCAATGCTGATTAAACAAAATGTAACTAGACATCATTCAAGTAATAAATAGTTGTTGTGACCCTTGTGAACAGCAACCCATTAGGGTTGTATTATTAAGAAAGGTAGCAGCATCTACAGCTAATTCTCAGTCTTCAGTTTAAGTCAATATAGAAAACGATGATTTTGAGGATTTTGTTTAATACTTCCCTATCAGAGATTTTTAACTGTGGTATAATTACTCATTACAGGAATTTATCTTAAGTTCTTCTGATGATGTATCTAATTAAATACCTTCAACATCTGTAGTAAGTGTTATACCACTCTATAATTGAGTAATAAATTCCGAGTAAGGACATGTTTCACTGAGTTTTAAATTTGAGTTTTTTAACCTCCTACCCGTTATCACCATGCACTCAGTATGTAACTCGGGTAAAATCAAAAAAGTCAAGCATGTTATGTTATGGCAAATTGCATATTTTACAATGCAACGGTCACGTAGTATTTAAACAGGAGAAATCCTAAGATCCAAACAGTAAGATCATACAGCCAAAAGGAATAATTAAATAATTAATGGATTATTAATAGATATCAGGAAATAAATAATATTAATAAATACATATAGACACTTTTTATCTACCCATTATTTAATCTATTTTCAGCTATCAGTGATAAAGTTTCTCTTCTTACACCAGATGATACAAAACATAGTATTTATCATTGGTGAAGTGATGTAGATCAGAAAATCTTTATTCACCTTAGAACAGGAAGACAGACCAAGTATCAAAAAGACACAATCTAGAAGAGACAAAATTTACAGAGCAATACCTAATATCTAAGAGGAGGCAATTTTACAAAACATACAGGAAAGAAAGCAAAAGTGTCTTAATCAAATATGGATAGTGATCCTTTTATTTAAAAGATGAAACACTAGCAATCACAGAAATACATAGAGAAATGTCTCTGTAATTTTCATAACACAGGAAAAAATAAGATTGTGATGGACAAGCACAGGTTTAAAAACCCCATTGAATATAGGGCAGAAAATCATAGTTTAGCAACACAAGGAGAAGAGAATTTCCAAACTAACTAAAGCCTGACATTGTTCTGGCTAAGTTTCTCACCACTACCTTACTTAGAAGTAAACATATGTATAAAATGAAATCTATTTCTAAAAATCTTACATTCTGTTCTGATCAAATTTACCTCTACATAATTTTCATTCTATGGCATGAGTTCTGTCATCCACAAAGGGTATCTTACTCATTCATGAAAAAATCCCTCCAACGAGTCTTAAAAAATAGAGTGCTTAAATTGGTGATGATTCAAAAATGGAAAAACAACTAGATTAACTGCCTTTCACAGAATGTTGTGTTTTTGTTGTTTTTTTTTATAAGACCTATTTTTGCTGGGGTTTGATATGTCCTATGTAATTTTGGTACATCAATGTGTTTTACTTTTCACCTTTTATATAGAGATATTTCAGATATATTCCACCACTTCATTTTAAATAACAGAAAAAATGAAAAAGCATGCCAACAATGCTAACTCTTGAAACATAAACTGTTAAAATATAAAACAAGCACACAGAAGTATACAGCAAAAACATCGTGTGAGTAACTGCAGTCTTTCAAAACACCAAATACACCTGTTTTCTCATACAGTTGAAACAGAAATGTATTTGAATATTCTTTCCAAATCGTATGTTTTTTAAGACTTGATGTGTTGACAACAAATTACTTTAAAAGATCACACTGATATTCTGGTGGCTGCGGAATATCAAGGTGTAGCAGTAGGCAAGAGTCCATCTACTAAGTTTTTGAAAACATGAAGTACTTTCCTGTTGAGGATGAGAGAAAATTAATATTTCTAAATTTTCTATTCCATTCTTTATATCTTTAGGAAGTTGTGTTGATCACATTTTCCAGTTTTGTTTAATCTCCATAATCTATTTACAGGAAAACATTTAAAACTGTTGAATTTTTATTTGATCAGGAGGTTGCGGTACAGAATATGATAATCAATTTGAATTGGTGCCAGCCAAAGTAGACTACTGTTTTTCATATTTGTTACTCCATTAATATCTGACTATGTAAACTCTATTTAAGATGACATTTATGGCTAAAGGAAATATCAATAAGACATTTTATGTCTTTTTTTATTTCATTGATTTATCATTCCTGTTATAAATAATATGTTATAAGCATCACACACACCAAGAGATTAGTCTTCAATCCTTTCCTAATTTTTGGTCATAAAGGCTAACAATTTTCCCTCATTTAAGTCCTTAACATTACTTGCTAACAATACCAGTGAGACTAGAAAATATATCAACTTGTTTCCTCTCCTGATCTACATCAAGGAAACAATAGCTTTTGAGTAAGGAGCATGGTCCTCTTGATAAATACATTTATTTAGTTCTTATGAAAATACCTCTTCTTGGGGCACCTGGGTGGCTCAGTTGGTTAAGCCTCTGCCTTTGGCTCAGGTCATGATCCCAGGGTCTTGGGATCAAGCCCCGCATCAGGCTCTCTGCTCCGTGGGGAGCCTGCTTCCTCCTCTCTCTTTCAATGCCTGCCTCTCTGCCTACTTGTGATCTCTGTCAAATAAATAAATAAAATCTTTAAAAAACAAAAAAGAAAAGAAAATACCTCTTCTTTAATGGAGCAACCATTAAATGAAATGTGCACCATCTCTTTTCGAAAAACCTTAAAAATCATTAATTTGGATGGTAGATTAGTGAATGCAGAAAGAAACTAAATGCTACTAAGCTTATTAGTGTAATGTAGTAAGGCAATTAAGACAATGATATTTCCTTTCTGAGGCACCTGGGTGGTTCAGTCAGTTAAGCATCCTGACTCGGTTTTGGCTCAGGTCATGATCTCAGGGTCATGACGTCAGAATCCTAAGATGCAGCCCCCTGCTGAACTTTGCACTGTTTGAGATTCTCTCTCTGTTCCTCTTCCTCTGACCCTCCCCCTAACTCATGCTCTCTCTCTAAAATAAATAAAATCTTTTTAAAAATTTAAAAGATATATTACCTTTCTCTTGTATTTTCTGAAATTCTTAGAAGTTCAGAGAACTAAATTCTTGTGTTCATATTCCTGTGTGAATCATCAGCCTCACTGCAGCAAATGAGGACAGCTACATTTGGAGATTTGTGGCAGGGTTATACCAAATAATTCTATAGCACGTTCACTGCCACCATGCTCTACAAAGTTTGATGTACCTGTGGCGATCTTGTTACAATGTACACAATGATGAGTTGATGAATGTCTTATAAATGGCTCCCTAGAGAAAACGTGTATATGTGTTTACATAGAAAAATGTAATAGGAGTTACATTAATAAAAAGGATCATGAGAAATAATAAAATGTCATATTCTTTATGGTAAATTTCAAGTGCAAATTGATTCTCACAAGAAGTCTGTTAGATTTCCAATGAGCTCTTGTATTCTTAGCCAATCTATAGTTGTAGTTCATCCATGACAAATGGAATTGCTATTGAATCCAGAAATTCCTTCCCCAATGAAGTTATTGCCATTAAAACTAATATATGATCTACTGTAACTTTCCCACCATCGTACAAATTGTATTCATTAAGTCAAACCTCTTTCAGTTTCATTCTGAAGTATGCAGACACGTCAATTATTTGTCAGTGATGTGTCAGTGATTCTTTCCTAAATCAGATAATCCATTTTATATCCTGGGAGATTATTTCCTCAGTGGTCTGTGCTATGCACAACACAGGCTACAAATACAATACACTTGTAGGTTTGATCTACATTATTAACATATTCTGCCTCATATAAGTCAACACAAAAACAACAAAGTAAATCAAGACTTGATTTTTACCTATTTTCAGATGCAAATACTGCCACAGGGACTGATCAAGCTACCACTGAATACATGGTTACAAGGAGAGACATAGTAGTTACAGCATCTCCACAACACAGACACAACTTAAAGAACATGGCTCAAAGTAAATGTAAATACTCAGAAGTGACTGGCTTTGAGAAACTTTTTTGTTATTAATATAATATTAAGGTTTTTTTAATTTTAATAGTGTCTCATTGACTAGTAAGCTTGCAAAATTCCTGAAAAATATACATGATGAATGCTAAGCACCATTAATGTTAATGACATAGTTTAAAATAATATGGATTTTAGAGTTGATTTTTGGAATTTGTTGTTATTGGCAATAAATTCTATAAAGCTCTGCTTTCAAAAATGTATCCCAGGGGCACCTGGGTGGCTCAGTGGGTTAAGCCTCTGCCTTCGGCTCAGGTCATGATCCCGGGGTCCTGGGATGGAGCCCAGCATCCGGCTTTCTGCTCAGCAGGGAGCTTGCTTCCCTTCCTCTCTCTCTCTGCCTGCCTCTCTGCCTACTTGTGATCTCTCTCTGTCAAATAAATAAATTTAAAAAAATGTATCCCACATGTAACTGTACATGTAATTTTTTCTGGACTATCAAGGGTATTGTGATTAAAATGGGACACATAATCTATTAAAAGATATGGTCTTGAATAGAACACAGCAATAATCTCAGGAAAACATCTTAATAGTGCTACACACTGTATAGAGATATTAGAGCAAGATCTGTCTTGTCCTCAAGGGAAAAAAATAAAGGTTCAAGATTTCAAAATCCTTGCAACCTTATATTCAAACACAAAGGTAACAGATAAATATATTTCTATATGACAATGCTTGAAAATATTGTTGTAATTATAAGCTTCTCCAGAAGGAACTGCTAGTGAGTGAACAAAATTTTCTAATCCAAAGATGACTAGAGAAACTATAGTAAAAAAATGAGTGAGAAATATTGAAAGATAAGTAACTGAAACCAGAAATTGCATTCCATATGCTTTTTCTTCTAGACAAAATGAAACAACAATAAAACAAAACCTAAAAACAACAGGGGATAAGAAAGCAAAAAAAAATTTTCAGTGTGGCCAAAAAAAAAAAAGTATGGGCAATTTAAAATCTAACAGATAAAACTCAAAACTATAAAATATATAGAAAGATTTCCCAAAGCAATAAAAACAGTACAGAAGTAAATTTAGGATGAAGAGTAGAGAAGAACCCATAGTTAGCTACAGATATCAAAATCTAAGGCACATATACCAAAATTAACTGGCATCTGCAGGAGTACAAAGCAAAATCCCTTGCTTGCACCTGAGGGAAATGAATATTTTGGCTCTAAATACTACAGGATTCAGAGTTCAACATATAATATCTTAATCAAACCATATCTTCAGAAAGTGATATGAGTCTTAGTAGTTGATTGAGGCAATAGAGGCATTTTTTTAATGTGAACGTGCCACCTATCTCTGAATGCTTTGGTGAGAGTTCTAAAGGTAAAACTGAACTCATGCTCAAACCCCTTTTTCTTTAGAAAATTTCCTACAATGACTCTGAATATCTCACATAGCTTCTAAATGCTCCTGTAGGCATCTACCCATAAATATTCTATAAACAACTCTCCTGGGAAAAGGAAGCAGCACATAACCTATAAAAATAACACAAAAAATATGTATGCAAACATTTGAGAGCAAAGGCAATCATTAGAAAAGTAATTCCATGGCACCTGAGAAAGTCATGCCTAAGTAATTATCTATAACTATAAACACACCTACACACCTCACCCCATGCACACATACATACACGCAGTCGCCTTCTACAAGCCAGGAAGAGAAACCCCGCCAGAAACTGGATTTGACAGCACCTTTATTATTAACTTCTAGCCTCCAGAACTCTAAGAAGATAAATTTATGTTGTCTAACTCACCCAGTTTGTGGTATTTTGTTATGGCAACCCTCACAAACTAACATAAATAACTCTAAGTCTATGACATTATATGATGACAAATGCTTAAGGTAGGGGGGTGACATAAATGAGTAAAAGGAAATATTAGGTTAATAAATAGGTATTGGGTGCATAGGATCAGGGCTATGATGGACTACAGACACATGGTACAACATTAACAGGGAAAAGTTCACATTAAGATTAAACGAATTTTGCAACTGTATCAGTGTAGGTTCAGATGTTTCACACACACACACACACAAATCCAGGTATTTATGTAACTTTTAAATTTAAGCAACAAATTTAGATTTTTGTTTTCTTTAACACTGAAAGCTGAAAAATAGCTTAATGTGGGAAGAGTCAGCTCATAAATATGTCTGATATTTTTATAATGATGTGCATCAAGTTCAATGCATTCAAATGTAGCCAAATAGACTAGCCCTTATAAGTGACAATAATAAATAAGAACAATAAAATAACGCATTTGCAAGAAAATGTAAAAGCAAATGTTTAAGTTTAAACTTCACCCTCACTCCTGCTTGGCATGTTACATCATAAATAAAACAATAAAAGAAAAAAGTAATTCTATTTTTTTCCTTTTATATACCTGTGCTCCTTTATATTCTACTTTTCAGAGTTTAGATCAAGACCACAAAAGGAAAACCAACTAAGTAAAGAAAAATATTCAATGCTCTCCTTTTAATCAAGAATTAGAAGCTAACATTATAAATAATACATTCACAAATAAATATATTTACTTTAGTTTTATATTATTATTTATTACCCTAGAGAGTGGGTAAAAAAAGTAAATGGGATAAATGAGAGTGCCATGGACATATGCTGCAGAGATTTAAGAGAAAGAGTTGATAAATATATTCATCCTTGTCATGGTATTTATTCAAACTTTCAAAAATGCATACAAATGTAGTGCTATGAAAATATTTTAAATTTTACATATTCTTATATACCACATATTTACTGATGTGCAACATATACATCCACAAATCCCAAATGTAATGCACAAGTAATTTTCAAAAAATTAGTGCAACAATAAAACTTGTCCCAGAGCAAGAAATAGATCATTAGAGGTACAGAAGTGCCCCTTGTTTCAGTCGCTATCCCAGCGGGACTTCTAAAACCCTCTGGCCATTTAAATGAAATCACTCCACACCTGCTCTGTTGTGTTTGGTTCTTTGTGCTCACACCATCCAAGTTGTGTTGTAGGGGCTGTGATTAATTCCCACTTTTTTTAAATTTCAGAAATTAAATTAATGCACCCATTCTGTGCTTTTTAGAATATCTCCATTACGGATGTTAAAAAATAAAATAAAAGGGAGTTATGATTGCACAGCTATAGTTTTCTTGAAGCTGCCTAACGGGATACACAAAACAAGACTCAGATGTAGCATTTGGGTAAGATTTAATTACTTTTGGAAATTCATGAGCCCCAGTTTTCAGTTTTTGGTATATTTTCAGCTTAGTTTCTACTTCCCAATATTATTTTATTCAATTTGGAATAAAGAATATTATTCATAGGAAAACTTAAACTTTTATTGTTTATTATAAAAAAACATTTCATTCTTTATTACATCAAAACATGATAGTTCTAAGCACTCTAAAAACTAGAACACGTAATCTATAAATAAATCCATGCACACACACATATACATACATACTTATTCAAAGATAGCATGCTTGATGCTGAAGATAAAATAGTAAACGTAAAACAGTCTCCTCCCTCAAGGAAAGTACAAGCAATGTTAAAAAATGACTAGAGTTCTGTTTTTTTGGCTTTTGGTGGGTTTTTTGTTTCGTTTTTGCTTTCACTTTTTTAAATTATGGAAAATTACATTTTCCTTTATTTTCTAACTATAATGCCTGAAGAGGGAATATCTGAGATTCTGAACTTTATTATCCAAAAGTCAAGATTTGAATGTTAACGCCTCAATCTTTTCACCAGTAATGAAAGTAATACCTATATTTGAAAGTTGCTGAGAAATCAAAGGAGATGATATATGGCAATATTTTTAATATTTTTTAAAAAATAAAATAGTCTGTCATGGACATCAGTTACAATGAGCATAAACTATCACAAGTGAATGTTGTTATCTTTGATATCTTTTATGTCTTTATAAATAAAGATGTAAAAATGCCTCAGATTTTATTGATAAATCTTATAACAGTGTCCTGGAAGTACTAATATGAAGAAAAGCTTGGAAGTAGCTATGATGAAATAGTATATATTATCTGTGTAGAAAGAAAGCGTTTTTGCAAGTCCCAGTCTTTCCAAAGCTATCAGTTTTGATTCCACAGAGAGAAAATTACCATTACAGGTGGCAAAAGAGCGATCACAGATGAATTCTGGAGAAATAAGGATTCTTTTTTTATGCAGATATCCTCTGCAATAAAGAATGAGGTAAACAACTTACATAAGTTATGTGAAAGCAGATTGGTTTCTAAATAGAATTTTCCAAATTCTTCTTTAGATGTCAGCAGCTGCTATTTGAAGATGAGTGACTTACTTTCAATATGCAGCAGCGAAAATGAGTCTCTCAAACTAAAACTCAAATTTCTTTTCTCATAATCATCGAACAAAGTGGGCACTGATATTAATGTTATCCAACTCTGGACTGAAGAAGTACAAGAGTTCAAATGTCTACCCTAAAATCATTTCTTCTATTTTGTGTTCTTCCCATAAGACGGGAATACTACTGATTAAAACTCAACAAGCCCAGCAATGATATTCAGCAGTCACAATCAAGTCTGTTTTTCAGAATAAGTTGCTGAATCACAGTGGGCTAGAGGCTATACTGAGGTTTATGCTTTTGTGTCACCGAGGATTTCTCTGACCCCAGTTTTCAGGAATACCACTTGTGTTTTATTCAGATTTCACTGAAGATCCGAAAACATTACTACTT
Source organism: Lontra canadensis (assembly GCF_010015895.1). NCBI lineage: Eukaryota > Metazoa > Chordata > Mammalia > Carnivora > Mustelidae > Lontra > Lontra canadensis. The sequence continues at coordinate 2,097,687 of NW_022631084.1, read as the reverse complement.
TAACTGATCCAAGTCACTTTTCATTTTTTCCTAAAAATGTTTACTTTTTTTTATTTTGGCTTACATTTAACACTGAAACTTTCTTGTATCATTTATTGTATAAAGATTATGTTTAAAAAAAAAACTGGAGCATATAAATATCAAAACACGTGTTATATAAAACATTTACATTCTCTTTGCTCTTCTTATAAGTATTCAATAAAACTTTATTTAAGGAGAAATTCTGTTAAAAATAATGAGAAGGATCTCTATTACATTTGTTGTTCAAAGTTCATACTCTATCAATTATAGATTTAAAGTAGTCAAGAAAAGCAAATAGATATTTTGAAATTTATAGAGCTACTTCTTCCTGGGTTAAATGTTAAAAAACAAAATAGCAGGCCCTTGAGTTTTCATTGCCAGATAGCTTTTCTTGTTTATCAATGTCCTTGTTTTACTGTTATTTTTCAGTACTATACAGCTCAGAAATTTCTCATGCATTAAAATTGTTCTTTATGCATTTTTTAACATTAACTCAAATATGTGATCTTCTTTCTAAAGTATTTTATTTTTATTCTCATTTGTTTCAGAAGTCTAGTTTTTATTATTAATAATTACTAACTTTAAAGTGACGGGTCCCCTTATTTCTTTTGAGGGGAGCTTTTTTATTTTCATTTTTTTCAACATTTTAAGAAAAATGTTATTGTATTACGTTAGTCCCCATAAAATACATCATTCGTTTTCTTAAAAACTAATGATGCGTTTTTCGGCCCCCGTATTTCTACATTTATCAAAAATGTATTGTTCCAAAATTTTTTTCAGACTCTGTTCTGGGCTGAATTGTGTTTCCCCCAGAGTCCCTCTGCTGATTCTAACCATGCGTATCTTCAGATGTGACTATTTGGAGATCAAGCCTTTAAAGACGTAATTAAGGCAAAACAAAGCCATATGGGTATACCCCAAACCAGTATGGCTAACAGCCTTACTAAGACGCGATCAGGATACACAACAGACGCAGGGAGAACCGGGAGGACACCGCGAGAAGGCAGGAATCCACAAAAGGTGGAGAGAGGCCTCAAAAGAAACAAAGCCTGAGCCAGCCTGAGCCAGCCTGAGCCAGCCTGAGCCAAACCAGGAAGACGGCGGAATCAGGAAGCCCCCACGTTTTCCTCCACCAAGAAACTGAACAGGACAAGATCCCAAAAGCCTTTATGAGAACCCCAGGAACCAGTGAAGAAATCCCAGTACCTCGGGCAAAGGCAAAACAAAGAAAAGTCCTGTTGAAAGGGATGAAAGGAAAAAAAAAAAAAAAAAAAAAAAGCTGTTGCATTTTACTCAAGAGAGTGGCACAGCTTGAGGTGGCACAGCTCAGAGCAATTGGAGGAAACATGCAACTGGTGACTTGTTCCGCAGGAGGGGAAGGGAAGAGCAGGATGGATCGGGCCGAACGTTCCAGCTTTTCTGAGGCGGACGCGCTGGACCTAGAGCGCCGGTGGAAGCTGCCTGGAGACAGTTGGCTAATGGCTGACCTCTGACCTCGGATGCCACAGTCCTGAGAGCAGGGGTTTGGAGCAGGGCCAAATACTGCTGTACTGCAGACACCAGACCGCGAGACAGTATGAGCTCCTGAAAAAACAACCATGAACCTAAGTGGTGAACTATAAACAGAAGCCTACAGAAAGCACACCCTGGAAGGGTGTGAGAAGCCCCTGAAACCTCTACCCAAGCTGATTGGTAAAGATCTTCCCTTACAGGAAAGCAGTCTGTAAAGGCTGGGGATGGGTGGATTTTTCTTCTTTTTTCTTTTTTCAAATGACCGATCCCAGGAAAAAAAAAAAAAAAAAAGGAAAGAAAGAAAGAAAATCATGTGGAAAAGAGCAAAAGGTGAACCAATAAAAAGGAAAAAAATAAATAAATCTCCAGAAACCGACCTTAAATAAACGGAGACCTATGAATTAACTGCCAAAACAAACAAACAACAACAAAAAAAACCCTTAAAATAACTGTTTCAAAGAAGGCTTGAAAGGAGAATCAATAACAAAAGAAAAACTGTAAAATTCACATATATGTGGAAATTAAACAATATGCTCTTGAGTAATCAAGGGGTAGAAAAAGAAATTACACTGGAAATTAGAAAAGATTTTGAGACAGAGGAACAAAACTACACCATGCCAAAACTTAGGATGCAGTGATAGCATTAATAAGAGAGAAGTTTATAATGGCAAATGTCTGAACTTAGAAAAGAAAGATCTCAAAACAACAGCCTAACTTTAAACTTATAGGACCTTTGGGTGTGGGGCTGGGGGAAACTATGCCCAAAGTTAGTGGAAGGAAAAAAATAAAGATTAGAATAGAAAAAAATAAAGCTAAGAGCTGGTTATTTGAAAGGATCAACAAAATTGACAAAGCCTTAACTATATACTAAAGCAGAAAAAGAAAATTTAAACAGAAAAATCTGAAGTGAAAGAAGAGATATTACAGCTGATGCTACAGAAATAAAAAGAATTCTAATACTCTATGCCAACACATTGGATAACCCAGAAGAAATGGATACATTCATAGAAACGTGCAGCCTACCAAGACTGAGTCATGAAGAAAAAAAAATCTGAACAGTCATACAGTTAAACAGATCATTACATCAGAAATCAAAACCTCCCAACAAAAAAATTCTAAGACCAGGTGGCTTCACTGGAGAATTCTACCAAACATTTAAAGAATTAAGACAAGTCCTTCTCAAACTTGTCTGAAAGCTTGAAAAGGAGGGAATATTTCCAAATTCATTTCTGAGGCCCGCATTATCCTACTATTAAAGCCCAGCAAAGATACTACAAGAAAAAATATTACAGACTAATCTCACTGATTAATAATGAAGCGAAAATCCTCAACAAAATATTAGCAAACCAATTCAACAATACATTAAATGGACTATATACCATGACCAAGTGGGATTTATTTCTGGAATGCAAGGATGTTTCAACATTTGAAAATCAATGTGATGTATCACATTAACAGAATGAGGAAAAAATAAAAATAAAAAAAGATGTATGGTAATCTTGATGCAGAAAAAATATTTGACAAAACTCAAAAATCTTTCCGTTAAAAAAAAAGTCAACAAACAAGAAATAGAAGGAAATTACTTCAACATAATAAAAGCCATTTATGAAAAGCCCTGCTGACACCTTGATTTCAGACTTCTGTCCTCCAGAATTGTGACAGAATAAATTTGTATTGTTTTAAGCCACACATTTTGTGGTACTTTGTTATGGCAGCTCTAAGAAACTGATATATTTGGTTATATATTTTTTCCATGTTAGGTGACATCCTGTTCGATTTCTACTTTTCTCATATCATTAATTTCACCCTTGCAAACTATGCAACTATAAAACTGTACTGTATAAATGTATGTGTGTGTATTTTAAACATGTTTCATTTTAGATTTAGGTGTCAGGAGCAGGAACATTGTGATTTGCTTCTCATTCCCTTATTTATTCACATATAAAAATCATAAAAGTTCAGAAATTGAATTATCATTGACTCTATATGGGTTGTTTAAACAGATTTTGGACAAACAGCTAAAGCAATAAGGGATATTATAGGCAGAAATGTTACATAATGTAAAAAAAGTAATAGTTTTGAGGTAACAGTAAGCAAGAACTCTCTTAAAATGGCAATTACTTATAATTCTCCTGTCAGACTTTGAAAGGACTTTCCACCAAAGTTGAAATCAATTCATATATAGTTTTAGTATCTGTGTGAACTTTATTTTTTTTTTTCCTTTAGGGGTTGCACATGAAACCTTTGGGCCTTTCCAAAATTTTGTCTTTAGATGTTTCCCTTTAAGCTGTATCTCTAACCCCAAATAGCCTCTGTACTTTTTCATAAGCCATTTCATACTCTGTAGGGAACTGATATAGAAGGTCTGACCTTGGTTCTAAAGAAAATTGAAAGAAGAAAAAGGGGTGGAAACTAAGTGAAGCAATAGGAAGACTTGTACTATTCAAGGTCAGAGAACTTCAGAATACAAGCAATTCCAGAGAGGAATTAGGCCTACTGTGCTTTATATCTGTTTAAAATGCCATCTGTTATTATACACTGAATATATGTCAAGCACATATACATACATGGAGAGAAGTATTTTCACTCATACTCTTAAGTAGCTATGCATGTGTACAGGTAAATATTTACTCCTTGGAAAATTTAAAATTTCCATTTTTAATATTGAATATGTGACAAAATACACACAATACCACAGATAAATACTTTTAAATGAAAATTGAAATTTTACAGTTACTTGTCTATTACATACTAATATAAATGAAGTGAATATATATTTCTGCAATAACAGAGAAAATTCATATTTATTTTTTGGAAGTGAAATTTCCTATGATGCAATAGATTATATAATTCAGTTATACTAAACACATTTTTAGATAGTTATGCCTTTATTTATTATGAAATTAGAGGATATCTAGTAACACAGTTTTCTCAAAATTATCTAAAAAGTAATTTGTATCTTTTAATTCCCTATATTAAAGTATACTTATTTGTATTTGTATCTGAGAGATTCAAACATAAACTCACAGTCAAGAGTATCAAAATGCCATAAACAACATTATAAATAAATTCGGTCAATTAATAAAATGGGTCCGAAGATGACTTTACAATACTTCTTACCTAAAACAAGGACAATATAATATGAAATAAAAGATGTTATATTTTGGTGTCTTGCATTTACACACATAACAGATTATGTATTTCCAAAAACTGTTATAAATCTGATAAATTCAATACTTTAGGCATCATAGTTATTTCATGTGGAACTATAATAAAACTCTCCAATGCTGTTATACTGAATGGAAATGTCACAGGGCACTGACAAAAACAAGCAATAACTCATCCTGCAATGATATTTCTTTCTAAAGCTAAAAAAAGGAAAGCTAAAAAAAAAAATCACATTTAAAATGTAACATATATTGTATAACTATGTTAAGTCACCAGATTTCATAATATTGTACTATACATTATTTTATAGGTAAAATCACTAAGTTTATTCCTGCATTGTGTAATATAGCCAACCCCTAAAAACATGTATGTCTTAATCTTAACATCCTCCCAGCTAAAAGTACTCTAATTATGACCATAACAATAACTAAAGCACAGATGATATTTTGGAGTTTATAACATGCTTTCAAAAATGTTATCCAATTTCATCTTCATATTTCAGTCTGCTACATTGCCTGAAATGACAGAATCATTTTTTTAAATAAGATTTTATTTACTTATTTAGAGAGAGAGTGCATGTGTGCACATGAGTGGGCTTGGGGGAGAGGGAGAGAGAATCTCAAGCAGACTCCACACTGAGCATGGAGCCCCATGTGTGGCTTAATCTCATTACTATGAGATCATGACCTGAGCCGAAATCAGGAATCAGACGTTTAACTTGCTGAGCCACCCAGGTGCCCCAGAATCATCATCTCTTAAGTATTATTATGTATCATATAATGTTAATATTAACGGACATTAGGGACCAAACGTGAATGAGATTCATTTCTTGCCCTTAGAAACATTTGAATTTTTGAATCAGTATTCTGATTCAAAATCAGAAATCAGTATTTTACATATGGAAAAAATACATAATAAAATGTGGGATTAATGATAGAAGATTGTATAGAGTGGTATGGGGAGATTACCATAGGCACTTAGTCCCATCTAGAGATCATCTACCTTAGAGAAATGTCCCTAATGTCACCTATTAAAGCTAGCCAAAAGAAAAAGGAAGGTTAATCTAAAGAGAGGACAGCATGAATAAAGGTTCAAATCTGTAACATAGTGAAGTATGTATAGCAAACCACAACCAGACTGGAGACGTAGAAACTAAAGGACAAAGCATGGGTTTGCTTGAGACAATGTGGGTATGCAGGGTAAGCCTCTTATCCTTTGCTGAAGAGATTGATCCTCATCCCACAGACAGAAGACAGTGAGATACTGAAGAGATTTCAGGAAGAAATGATTAAATTTATTTCTTGAGGTAATTTTGCTTGTAAGTAATGTAGAAGATAGATTTGAGATACAAAATCTTGAAGCAGAAAGGTAACATTAGATGTTGTTTTAACAACCTTAGAAAAAGAAAACTTTAACTAGGCTGTGCAGTAAGGATATAGAATGAGAACACTGCCAAGGAACAGGTTTGAGAGATAAGGTCATGAGTTATATTTATATTTTCTGAGCTTGATATATGTAGGATCAAATCAGATATACTAAAAAGTCAAGGATATAAGATACAATTTCATTCAGAATTTAGTCTCTTTACTATGTAGTTAGTCCTGGATCCCATCCCAATCTTTTTTTTTTTTCCTTTGTTTTTGTGGATACATGTCAAGTTCTTAGATGTAAGCAGTAGAAGACTAAGTCATATAATCGGAAAATGCAATGATTCTGCGTAGTCCATGGATTTACAAGAGATGCTGAAGGATTAGCCTCAGGGCTAAGCTCCCACCACCATGCCCTTGAATGTGCACCATCCTTGAGTGCGTGCTCTACAGTTTGCACAACACTATGTTCTTTGCCCACAATTTCACCTAACAGCAACTATTACTTATCTTTTAAGTCTGCATAATCCCTTTCATTCATTCTCTGGCTGTTTCTCTCCTTGGCCACTTCAGTAAATAACTAACTAGTTTCCTGACTTCCAATCTGTGACACCTACAACTCATCCTATACAGTGCTAGCAGAAATATATTTAAAAAATCTATTTCCAGGGACACCTGGTTGGCTCATTCTGTTGGGCATTTGCCTTCAGCTCAGGTCATGAGCTCCAGGTCCTGGGACCAAGCCCCATGTTTGGCTCCCTGCTTAGCAGGGAGTCTGCTTCTCCCTTCCCCTGCTCATGCATGCTCTCTCTTTCCCTCTCAAATAAATAAAATCTTTAAAAATTTAAGAGTTCCAAAAATACAGAAGTTGCTATAAATAAGTAACTTTATCAAGCAATATGGAAGATTGGTTATATGAAAGGAGCTTTATTATAGTCTCAAAGGACATAAAGGACTATGATGGTCATGGATTTAAAGGTTAATTTTTATAAAATATCAATTCACTCCAACTTTATCTACACATTTCATGAAACTCCAGTACAAATATAAACACTTGAGGCACAGTATTGACCAACTAAAGGAAAAACCTGAATGGAAAAATTTGTAAAAACAGCAAGAAAAGATAAGGATATTTGACAAGATTAAAATGATAAATTTGTGTAGTAATACCAATTTCCCACAAAATATTGGGAAATTCATAACTTTTATCCCAAACAGAGAGTCTCTGAAAAAGAAAGGACTCTTGCAATTTTAAGAAGGGGATGAACAACTCAGTAGGAAACTGTGCAGAAGCTGCACGCTGGACACTTTCCCCTGTAACAGTTCTCCATAATGGTGATTCTTCTCAACTTGTTCGTACCTCAACTTGTTCATACCTTACCTCAGATTTACAATATTTTATTGCAATTATATAACTGCAATAAACTAGATGACCCAGTGTCTTTTTGAGACCTAATATTTATGCAATCTGACATAGAAACATAACATTGATATAACTGAAATGCAAAATGACAATCATTTCACCTTGGATTGAGAAAGTGGAGAAAGTAACTGCATAGAAACATCTCTAAACAGCTCTCCGACATATATATCAGCAACAAACATCTTTCCTGCAAGCAGCTGCTCTCAAAAATCTTTCTGGATCTTTCTCCAAAATTTTCATTAAATTCAACTTCTATGGTTGTTTTATATATCTTGCCTCCACTTTTCATTTATGGCTCTAACTAAATGTCCTTTCTCTACACTTCTCTCTCAGACACAACATGCACACAAACATACACACTCTTTCATTTCATCTATGTTGCCCCTTGGAAACTGCAGACTGTTCTCCCAGTTACACCATTCTCTCAGTAATTAACCATTATCTTTATTCTCTGTTTTTGCAAAATAAAACAAACAACTGAGCAAGGAAGAATTTTTTTTTTTTTTTAAAGAAAGCAGCACTTGAGTGCATGTGGGCAAGGAAGTGATGATACAGGGGGAAAAAATGACGAATATCTGCAATAGTTATTTATATCCATGTTGCAACTGTTATGTATATAGGTGCCCTGATAGACTAAATTACAGAAGAACATGTATTAGGGTGCTCCAGAGGAGCAGAAACTATAGGAGATAGAGATAATAGGGTCATGCATACAGATACATAGAGATAGATGTAGATGTATAACACACACACACACACACACACACACACACACATATCAAGAGATTTATTAGAATGTATTAGCTCACATAATTATAAACTCTGAGAAGTCCTATGATCTGAGCTCTGTCAGCTAGAGACCCAGGAAGGCTGGAGATTTTCAACACCTGAGACAATGTTGAGATCTCAGTTTGAGTAGGAAGACCTGGTATTACTAATTAATTAATTAATTAAAAATAGAGACAATGCCCTGCTATGATGAAGAGCACAAGTTTTCAAGTCTGCCACATTAAACACGGTCTTACTTTGGTCTAAGTCTTAAGCCTTTCTCTGACTCTATTACTAAGCATGATAAGAGTGACTTGCAGACTATATATGAAAGTGATATTAAATGATACAAAGTTGTTGGATTATTCACATATCTCAGCAATCAGTGAAAGCTCGGTATATAATTTTTTATTTTATTGTTTTGGTATTGTTATTCACAGATTTGTAATTGAGTCTTAACTTTACATGAAAGTGTAAGGACCATTCTAAAATATTTATCTAGACATTATGCCACTTTGAAAGACCTCTCCAAATCATTTTTCTTTGAAAAACAGTTTCTTCAGAGAGAGAGAGGCAAACCAAGAAACAGACTCCTAGGTATAGAGAATAAACTGATGTTTACCGGGGGGGTGGGGTAAGTGGATGGGTGAAATAGGTGACAGGGATTAAGGAGTGTACTTGTGATGAGCACTGGGTGATGAATGGAAGTGTTGAATCACTACATTGTACACCTGAAACTAATATTAAACTGTATGTTAACAAACAGGAATTCGAATAAAAAGTTTAAAAAAATAAAAATAAATACTCTTTCCTCTATCTCTCATATAAGAATGTGAAATTATGTCTATATAATATCTTTCAATGTAATTTTTATGACATATTTTACCAAGATTTCTTTTGTAAAATAAGAACAAAGTTTATGTAAAAAGATGCTGCAAATGATTAACGAGTCAGTTAATTATGAGTTTACTAACATAACTTTAGCTTTGTGTATATAAAATTTGTATTAATTTTACCAATAAAATTACCATTTATTTCACAATAATAAAATCACTTTCTCACACATTTTAACAACTATTTTTAAATTATTTCCAATATAAGTAATTTCTCATATTATCTCAGAGTCAATGTGACCTGAGTAAAATACCCTCCTTTTTTTTTTTGCAAAAGCTCATATTACAAAAATATTGCTTAGTTTTCCTGCATCTTTCCTTCTTCACTATTATCTTCTGAATTCTGTAATCTACTCCTTCCCTTGTTAAATTTATATTATTTCTTACAATCACAAATAATTTCTCTCTATTTTGTCCCTAAGTTGACTGTAATAATATGAAAAATGTTAAAATATATGAATAAATTTTAAATTTTTACTATATTAATACTACTACATAAAAATGCAAATGCTGATGTGGAATTACGTTTAATCTCTGTAGGTAGGGACAAAAACTTTTCGTTCATTTATATATGTGTGTGTGTGTGTGTGTGTGTGTGTGTGTAAAGCATTTCTGAAATCTGTGGGTCGAATATTTTCACCAACTTCTAAACCATGCATCTTTAAGCAAGTTAATCTCCCTATGCCTTAGTTTTCTCAACTGTTACAGTGAAATGAATGGCTCCAAAGCCTTTGTCTTGTAAGGGTTATATGAAATTATGGAGGCTTTGGGGCGCCTGGGTGACTCAGTGAGTTGAGCACCTGACTCTTGGTTTTGGCATCTTGGGATAGAGCCTGGCATCTGGCTCCACACTGAAAACTCCAAGTCTGCTTCTCCCTCCCTCTCTGCCTCTTTCTTCCTCTCTGCCCCTCCACACGTGTTCTCTCCCTCCCCAATATAAATAAATAAAAACTTTTTAAAAAAATTATGGATTCTTTGTTTTAAGAATGTTTTAAAAATCACAGATTTTTCATGTTGTATCTATATATCCCTATATGTGAATATTTTTTAAAACTTACACATAGTTTATAAGAGAATAACTTAGAGCATAAGAATACATATATGTTAAAAATAAAGAAATATTAAAAGTTGTATCAGGCAAACACTCACCACAATATACATTTATCCGTACCCATTAAATAAAATTTAAAAACTTGAAAAAAAAAAACAGTATGGAGAAAGAGATATTACACAATGGTGATAAAAGGTTTAATTCATCAAGATTTTAGAACAAACTTAACGAAGAAACCTTAATGGGAATACAGCAAAATTTAATTTATCTACAGGGAAAATATTGACAATCCCTCCACCTTTGTGTTGATTTCAATGCACTCACCCAGTTATTGACTGGCCAACACAATTAATGATCTTAATCTACTTGGCAAAAATTCTTCACTCATCAGTTGCTTTAACCATCCTTCCAACAGACGTACTGAATGATTAAAAACAGTAAATACATATTAAGGAATAAAGCAAACTTCAATAAATGTCACAGTTTTATTATCTCATTTTAGTGCTCTATGTCTGCTCTGACTATCCCATACATTCAAAGATCTGCTTCTGAGCTCCATAATGTGGTCTAGTCATCTGTTCTCCCTCCATTACATCAATATTAAAGTATTTTAATTATTATTACTTTATAATAATCCTGGTAGGTACTGCCTACTGTACCAAAATGAAATTTATGTTTTGAAATTTTATCATTTCCTAATTTAATCTGTGAATATTATTTTGTATTCTTAGTGATAATTTGCTGGATGGACTATTATGGAGATTTGCATAATATAACCTTACATCACAAAGGTTGTTCAAATAACATCAATCTCTTTATTTATTCCAAAGGAACTTCTGGTTTTTACAAATATGCCCATTTTTATAACTTAATTGTGTTAATATATGCTCAGGTTGCAATTAATGGCACAATTCTCTCCATCTCTTTAGTGAGATGATAAAACACTGCTTTGTATCTATTTGCTTTCTAAACATTCCAGTGCTTACAGGACAAGGCACTAACTACAATGTGCATAATTTAGCATTACAATCATATACAATTTCAGATAATGCCATTTCAGATAATGCCAGATCCCTAAGTCACATTGCATTAAACTTTTCCTCCGTTAGTCCCTATATGTGAGCTATGGTGCAATCCCTTTTACAATTCCAGGACATAAGCGTTCTCTGTAGAGACATGTTCTCCTTCTGTGAAACAGATTCTGGCTTGCCACTGAGCTCTAGTAAAGACTGAATTCCTGACCATGGACTGGTAAGATGTTATTAAATGAGAACAAGTAAAAATGTACTAGGTGTTACCTGACCCACAAAATCATAAATATAGTTATGCACAGCAACATCCCATCATCAAATGCAACTAACATAAAGAAGTCTCCCTTATCTGTTGTAGGAGACATTCCAAAAGCCCAGGTAGATTCATGAAATGGCAGATGGTACCAACCCTATGTATATTATGTCTCTTTCTATATGTACATACCTATGGTAAAGTTTAATTTATATATTAGGCACAGTAGGGAATTGTCAATAATAACTCGTAGTAAAATAAAACAATTAAAACAATATGCTGTAATAAAAATCAAATGAACATAGTCTTTCTCAAAGTATCTTTATGTGCTATGCCACTTTTCTTCCTGTTGCAATGATGGGAAATGATGAAATACCTATGTGATGAGATGAGTGAGGTGAGCCATGTAGGCACTGTGACATAGTGATAGGTTGGGATTGACCTTCTTTTTTTTTTCCCCCTTGATTTTATTTATTTATTTGACAGAGAGAGAGATCACAAGTAGGCAGAGAAGCAGGCAGAGAGAGAGAGGGAGAAGCAGGCTCCCCACTGAGCAGAGAGGCCGATGCAGGACTCAATCCCAGGACCCTGAGATCATGACCTGAGCCGAAGTCAGAGGCTTAACCCACTGAACCACCCAGGCGCCCCTGGTATTGACCTTCTGATGATAGGTCAAAGGGAGGATCATCTGCTTCTGGACTGCAGTTGAATGCTGGTAACTAAAACCACAGAGAATGAAACCACAGATATGGGCAAAGCTGGGTGAGGGGAGCAGACTACATATACAAAACTGACCTCAAGCAGGACCTGAACACATGCATGAACTGCACACGCAAGTGATTCTGCTGCTGTGATCTCTTCTGCTGCTGAATAGCCTCTTTTGTCTCAGCCAGGACTAACGGCTTCGAATGGATTTCCCTGTGACCAAATGACTTGAGAAAGTCATTTGTCTAGTTCACATGTAGTTCTATTACAAGCCTTATCATGGGTGGCATTAAAGGACACTGGTGAAAGGAAATTATTCCAAGGGATAGAACTTTAAATAGTTCACCTGATCATTAATTTTTCCAGGACAGAGAGGGCAAAAGATACAGATTCACATTGTTTCGTAGGTAGTGGATAAGATTTTGGTGGATGGTAAGACTTAGAAGATGATTTGATTTTGGTGATGTGTTGGTATATTTACATACATGTCATATAAATATTCATCCAGTTTCAAACTCAACCTTTTCTTCAGCTTTATTTTGAGGTATTGTATATTTTGTGGCATCCATAACTGTTCAACATGGTTTTCTTTTGTTTTTGAAGCATGCCCCAGGGGAAAGTATTTAAACATTTGAGGTTTTAATGAATTGTATTGGATGTAAATAATTTACAGGTCTTGGCATTATCTATATTCCTTTATAAAGATGAATAAGTGCAATTGTAGTATAAAGTATTATGCTACATAAAATTAATAATCTTTACCACTGTAGAAATATGACTGATGCATGTGTCAATGGGAATAAAAAATGTGTAAATGTGTAAATAAAAAATGTGTAAAATTTGTGATTTCGGGGGACTTCTTCTAGACACAATGCATAACATGTGCATATATATATACATATATACACATACGTATATATATGATATAATATAGGTAGATATCAGATATAGATATAAATAGGTAGATACAGATACAGATATTTATAGATATGATATATATATATGTGTGTATATATATATATATATATATATATACCAACAGTGACCTTTAATTCTTTACAGAAAAGAAACAAAGTCAGCCTTGCCATTTCCCTGCTTTTGTGCCTGTGAGCATTTTTAGGCATATGCTAACACATTAGAGAGACAGAGGTCATAGTTCAAGCAAGCTGGGGTATGGGAATTTGTGAATAAGAGAATAGGAGAGGAGGAAGCTTTCAGATAAAAAGCTCAGAAATCTGCACAGGAGTCACCTTCAATCTTTGTAGAACACTAAGCTGTGCATACATACATATTGTGAAACTCCACAGGGCTAGGCAAAGAGCAAGTACAGATTTTATAAAACTTCAGAGATTTTTAGTTCAATAGAAAAGATAGGGAAAGATGTCTATCTTTCGATTATAAATCAGCTTCTTTTCCCAGTCACCCTATCCTTTTCCAGGGCTTATAAAGGAAGTAGCTATAGTGGCTTGGATGGAGGTTTTCCTTGGGCTAAAGCTCTCTGGTCATAACACCTGCTGAGTCAGCAGAGATCAATGCTATTGCTGGACATGAAACCATCCTGCAGACAGACCAGTAAGATATTGGGTAGCAGGTTAGATAATTTCCATCAGGGGAGTGTCAGAACTTTGTGGAGTTCCAAGTACCTCTCACTGGAGTAGATACTTAGTTCATGTATTGGTTTTCCTTTCCTGACTACAATGCTTCTACAGAAACAACCATTGCAGATGTACAGAATGTCTTTTCACCATTACGCTTTCTTCTGAAGAAATTCACAGTGGAACAAATGAAACTTGGTAGAGTGCTCATGCTTTGGGAATTCAGGGTGGTATAAGATCCAGACCGAGTCCACATCCTCATCCATTTCTGAAATCATGAGAAGACTGATGTCCCACCTGAAGACAGTGAGGCAGAGAGAGTGAATTCTCCCTTAGCGCATTTATTCTAAGCATTCAAAAGATTAGAAGAAGCCGAAACACACTAGGGAAGGCAATCTGCTTTACTTATACTAAATCGAACATTAATCTCATCCAAAAACACCTTCACAGACAGACCCTGGATAATATTTAATGAAATATCCAAGTACCCCATGGCCCAGTCAAGTTGACACATAAAATTAACCATCATACCATCATAGTGAAGAAGATGGCCTGGTATGGTAGTGGAATGACCTTTGGAAGATTGAATTTTAACACAGACAGGATGGCAACACGACACCTTCCTGGACTACTGTGATATTTTCTAGGTTGTAAGTAATAAATAAAAGATTGATAGAAAATGCTATTTCTTGCACAGCCACAATTCACAGGTCTGGGATTCAAAGGGTAGAAATGGAAATGATTCTGCTGACTATTACCTCTAGAAATCTAAGAGTGAATTTTCTTTTTTCTTTGCTTTCCATAAACACAATTTTAGGCTAGAGGTTTTAATTCTCTAGAAAGAAGTGCTTCCAGCAGAGGACACTGATATTTCTCCATTAAACTAAAAGTTGAGTCTATCATCTATTTGGAGATCTTCAAACCAGCAAATCATCAGGCAAATAAGAGAGTTTCTATGCTGGTTTTATTGATTGATTCTGATTGCTGCTATATGACAAGACTAAGGAGAAGTATGTAAAGAATGTAGGAAACTCTTGGAGCACTTGGAGCTTAATACACCAAGGCCGTGTGATAAAAATCAAGATACAAGTGGAACTCCCCGATACAATCTATACAAGACAGACTGCAATACACCAGATACTTAAGGAAAATACACTTGGGTCACCCCAGTACCCCACCCCAGCACATAAGGAAAAAAGACCAGTTAATACTAATAATAATACTAATAATAGTAATAACAATAATAATAATAGTATTTCCTTCTGTTTTCTGAATAGAATATATTTGCCCTGATTTAGATGACACAGCAGATATTGCCCAGTAAAGAAAGACTTTAAAATCATGCATTATTCTTAAATTTAGATTTACTTTGCTTTTTAACATTGAGCTTTCAGAATGTAGTGTGATTTAAAAACAAAAATTCTAGCTCCATTAGACACTGATATATTGCAAAACACATTCATTTTCTCTTTGTGAATTACTACACTTATGATAATTAGTTTATAGTACTAATACATATTTATTTTTTTATTTTTAAGTTTTTGTTTAAATTCCAGTTAGCTAATATACAGTGTAATATTAGCTTCCGGTGTATAATGTAGTGATTCAACACTTCCATACACCATATAGCACCCAGGGCTCATCACAACAAGTGCACTCATTATTTAAGTAACTTTTTGATGCTATTATAAATAACCTAATTCAAAGATAACTATTAAGAAAAAGACACTAAACCCTCCACTTTCTCTCACCTCAACATCTATCACTCTTCCTATTCAGGTGAGGTATTTTGTGCATCTTAATAAAATTATGAAACTCTTAATTTGATCTCTTGGAATAATGCTTTATTAAATGTATTTTCCAAATATGAAATCTTTGGATTGACATTTTCTTTGCAGAAAGATTTTATCTAAGGCATAATTTCTCAGGATATGCAAGTCACAGCAATAATTTTTTAGTTAGATAAACCAGCAAAGATATGGTAAAATAAATTTGTAATTATAATGTTCTATTTTCTGCTTCTTTCTGAGTGAGAACATTTTATACCACAGGACAGTGTAGATAATTATGTTAAATGTGAAACATTAATTAAATCTTACTTTTAGGGGCACTTGGGTGGCTCAGTGGGTTAAAGCCTCTGCCTTCGGCTCAGGTCATGATCCCTATCGAGCCCCGCATCTGGCTCTCTGCTCCGCAGGGAGCCTGCTTCCTCCTCTCTCTCTCTGCCTACCTGCGATCTCTCTCTGTCAAATAAATAAATAACATCTTAAAAAAAAAAAATCTTACTTTTAGAAAAGCAGCTGAATAGGAGTTCCTGGGTGGTGCAGTCTGTTAAGCACCCGACTCTTGGTTTCGGCACAGGTAATGATTTCAGGGTGCTGGGATCCATCCCCACATCGGACTCTGTACTGAGTGCAGTCTGCCTGAGATTCTCTCTCGCCTTCTCCCTCTATCCCTCCTGCTTGTGCTCTCTTTCTCCCAAAATAAAAATAAGTAAATCTTAAAAAAAAAGAAAGAAAAAAGCAGGTGAATGTACAGGGTCTTTATTGCTAGAGCCAGGTTATCTTAGAAACTTAGACTGCAAACTGTATTTATTCCCAATGACTGCTTAATTATTATTGAGGAAAATGAAAGTTGAAAAAAAAAAAGTAGATTATCTGCCAATAGATGACTTCACGTGCTACAGAGAGGTTTATTTAATCTCAGTGACAAGTTTCCTGAGAATGGAGGTCAAGTTATTTCTGCTGCAAAGTGGGTACTAGACACGGACTGACAGTTTGGAATATAATCAGCAATACGACATTTTCTCAGCTATAGTGGTTCAGATATTGAGAAGCCAAGACCTTTGGGGACTCTGGTGTTGGAAATCACATGTATTCATCTAGGAAGACTCTGAAAATTACTGGCCCAAGAAATTTCTCTACAGCTATGTGAATCCTTATTGTTTAGGCCCATATGACATTCCAGTAGTGTAGTAATCACTTCCAGTATTAATGACCATGGATATTTCAATGTTAAATGATAATGTTAAATGATAATATCTATAATATCCTGTTAAATGATAATATCTATAACACCTCATTATAGCTAATCAAGAATTCAAGTGAAATTTTATACCAAATATCACAAACTATTAAATAAATCATGTAGAATTTGGATTTTAAAAGTTTAGAAAATCCTGGGAAAATGGCCTAGATAGGACGCCTGGGTGGCTCAGTGGGTGAAGCCTTTGCCTTAGGCTCAGGTCATGATCTCAGGGTCCTGGAATCAAGCCCTGCATCAGGCTCCCTGCTAGGCAGGGAGCCTGATTCCCCCATGCTCTCTCTGCCTGCCTCTCTGCCTATTTGTGATCTCTCTTTCTGTCAAATAAATAAATAAAATAAAATAAAATCCTTAAAAAAAAAAAAAAAGAAAAAAAGAAAAGAAAAAGGCCTAGATCGTTTATACTTTAGTTTTCTACCCATTCAATTCATTTATAATGGAGTTGCCTCTCTTGTGTTTACCAGTGTAGTTTAATCTTAAAGGCAATGAGCCAGTCATGGTGATTTAGATGAATAGGAAAAAACTTAAAGCAATTTCATTAATTTTATCTTGGAAACATCTATTATGTTTCACCTACATTATTACATTACTTTTCAAATCTTTGTTAATTTTGAATACATGAATTTCATAAAACAGTTTAAGGTCTATAATTTTTAAGGGGGAAATATAAAGATTTTTATAAATCTTATATAAATACATATAAATATAATATATATATATATATAACTTATACATGTAAATATACATATACACACACATACACACATACATACACATATTTTACCAATATGCTGTGTAAATTTTCCAGTGTTTGGAATCCTTAATTCAAGACACAAAATTAACAGTTTTAAATTTTATTCTGTATTACTTGTTTCTTGAATTTTTCCCTTCAGTAAGTACATAGATAATATTTGTTTAATATTTGTCTAAACCTTCAATATTTTCTAAACATGTTCTTATTTTTAAGTCTATGCTCGTTGTTGTCTGATGACGTCTCTCTGCATTTTTCTTACACATTTTTTCTTTTAGACAAGAAGAACAATTAGTTGATTTTTGTCCTGTCCTTTTAACAGTCTGCCTTTTGTTAGCATTAATATGTTTTTTTCTTGCTCTTCAATTTTCTCCTTTGGAAATCCAATATTTAAAACAAGGATAGTAATTTAGTTTGTTGCCTACTCCAGGCCTAACTTCGAGTTCTGCCAGAGTTACTCTGATTAATGCTTTGCAAGTCTCACAGAATTCTGGTCTTAACTTATGCTATGTTTAAATTGGAGAGCACAGACATAATTGGACATGCATTGTCATGGATCAATAGACACATTCCTGTTATTTTGTGCAGAAAGTATATTTTCTTAGAAAAATACTCTGAAACAATTTTTAAGTTAATTTTGAGTACAATACTTGGCCAAAGAAAAAAAGAAAATTGGTAATTTCGTTGAGTTATTATTAATTACTTAAAAACTATATTTGCATATGAGGAAAATCTGAACCTAAATATCTTTTAGTAATTAAAGAGTCTATACATCTAAAAGTATACTGTTTGAAGCTATTTATATTAAATCATAATTAAGTACTTGGAAAACGTTCTAATTTAAAAACTCATCTCAGGTAAAATAGAAGTGGTAAAAAGCTTAAATGTATTTCTAACATAACCTACCACTATCACATATTTAAACGTTTAGGAAAATAAAATAGTAGAGAAAGATATTAGCAAATTGTTATTTTGGTTTCTTCATCTTCACAGTAATTACATCCTATAATTGGTCACTTGAATTGGGATGTTACCTCCCTCAAAGATATAATAAAAGACAAAATAATACAAACAACTGTATAATTATGCTGAGTAAAAATTTCATAACTTTATTTTCAGATTGCAAATCTAGAGTACTTAGTTCTTATAATGCAGATTTTATAGCCAATTAATATTGAATAGATAACAAAATAAAATATTTAATTTCAACTTATGAATGATATCTCTGATGCCCTCATATATCAGAACTCACAGGTGTAACATGGAGCCCATAAAGGCAACCTAAAGAAAATACAGAATAACAGATATATCAAGTTGTAAAAATTTCAAATATCTATGAAAGTCTAAAATTATTTAAAATGTGTTATTACATTATATATTTTAATTATCTTATTTTAATACTTTTTATTCTAATGTCTATGAATTCCCTACTATGCAGTGCACAACAGAAAACATTGTATATTTATGAGTTTGTGAAATTTTAATACCTTTGAAAACATTTAGATTTTTAATTTTTAAATTCATTATTTTGGTGTTTCCATACACTTTACCCCCCCTCCGAAAACCTACATTAATGCTACTGGGAAATGACTCCATAGTGTATATGGAAAACCAATCTTAGTAAAATGGGTTGACGGGGTTCAAAACACATCATTTCAAAACACATCATTTCAAAATATGGCACCTTGCTGAATATTTCAGGCTTACATTTTTGACTCTGATTAACACTTTGCAAGTCTCACAGAATTCCGGTCTTAATTGATGCTATGTTTAAATTGGAGATATAAGATCAAGCCTCGCATAAAGACTTCCTGGTTCAACCTCTTCATTTCCTAATGAGGGCTCCCATGTCCTATGAAACTTAATACATAGTGAATTTTTATGCCTTTCTCTTGTTAATCTGTCCTTTGTTACATGGGCCTTGGCCAAGAACTATCTAAAACAGGTAAGGGATATTTTTTCTCTTGCTAGCTGGAATAATGAAATGATTCTGAAAGCAAATACAATTATAAATAGTTTGGGTTATTTTTAACAGTGCTCCTGCAATTGTTCTCATTGGTTCACAGAGCGTGTATTTATAAGTCTGGCCTTGGAATTCCATGTTTTAACTGAGATGCAGATGGCATTTAATCATGGTTATTCTGACATTCAACACTACTATAATATGAGGACTAAATTTAGAATTCAATTAAGAAAAAAATAGAAGATTATTTTCTGTATTGTTTTAGTCTCCCTAAGAGTCAGTTTTACTGAATTTCTTGGGCTTGGTGCCATCAGCCTACTTTACCAGAAAGAAACCTATAAATGCATTTTTGAACCTACTTTAACAATTCAATTTAAACTGTTTATTACATTACAGAAGTGTTCACTACATGAATTCTTGCGACAAATTTCTCTCTCATCTTAGGACTAGGTGTATATGGAACATCTGGTTTGCTTTTATCTTAAGTGCATTATAAATAAACAAAATGATAACATTCTACTGTTTGCATTGGCTGCTGAAAAGCTTAGTGCTAAACAGGTTACACTCTTCAAGCAAGAGTACTGGAATTAATAGGATGTATTTATTGTTTCAATATCCCTCCTAGTTTTACCTTGCTTCCTTTTAGCCCTTGACTTTACTGAAAAATATTTATTCATTGTAAAAACAGCATTTTTGCAAATAGTCTTCAACATTGTACTGTGAATTCAGTGAGGTATTGTATCAGCAGCCTTACAGCCAAAGGTTTGAAAATTAGAGAGAAGAGCGTTGCAGAAGATTTTAGTCTAATTTTAACCATCTTTTGTTCATAACCAGCTGAGTTTTAAAAGGCAATGGATGTTGATATTTCTCAAGAAAAGGAGTTTAATTGAATAGTTGGTTTCAAATGGCTGTTTTTATATTACAACTTGGGCATTTGAAAAAATCTGCCAGCAGCAAAGCAAGAGCAGCTTGGTACAAATACAATGTCGTATTTTTTGTTTGTTTATTTTAATTTTGTATAATATTCCTCATAAAGCCTTCACCACATGTGTATCTGGCATATGGACTAGAGGATTTATCTGTGCTTTGGGCCAAAAGAAAAAGAGGAGGAAGACTGCTGTGAAGTTTAGTACAAACAGAAATAATGAAAGTGAAGATGTGAACCCAGGTTAAAATGCAAGATAGAAATTATAGCATCAGATATTTTCAGGTTTTATGGGCTTCGGAGGCCCTCAGGTATTGAGAAGTGTTGCTTAAACTCTCAAAAATGTCCTGAGTGTTTTCATATGTAGAGTTGAATGTAAATATATAAAGCAACTAGCACAATGCTAGACACACACGTTTAATAAATCTCGTTCTCGTCCCTCCTTCACTCTTTTGTTCTTACTCATGATTCACAACAGTGACTCTAAAGGAGTTATTCAGAAATTTGTGAAAATTACCAATGCCTGCCTCTATTTGCAGGCCAGTTGAAGTCAAATCTATTTTGGTGGAGTCCAAGAACCTGTAAATTTAGAGCTTTTCATGTGATTCTATTTCTATTCTATCGAGTCATTATTTCTGAAATGGCCTGACAATGCATCTGGAAAAATGTTTAACGTTTGATATGATTTGAGTCTGAATATCCATTGCATGAACCTGGGAATCTGAGCATATCAGAATATTTAGCCTAGCACAGAGTTCAGGAAGAATGGCTATAGTCATGCTTCAATGATTCACCCACTCTTTTGAGTTGATCTGAGAATGGGCTTTCTTATAGAGAGTGAAGGCTGTTTCCTATTCATTTCTTCTCTTTCCAGCCCTTCACACCTATAATTTTTCTAAATCAATTTGTGATATGAATATCACACATGATTTTTGGTTGTCTGATTAAATATTTTCTTTTCAATCTTTCAGAATGACTTGGGGTCATCAATCACTTCCTTTTTGCAAGGATTTCTCTACTTCTGCTTCTGGTGAAACCAGACTCCCCTAGTTTTCTTCCTACTTCACTAGCTATTTCTTCTGAGTCCCCTTTGCTGGAATGATCTTATTTTCCTGACCACCCAGACACTGGATGCCCCAGGGAACAGTGTGCCCTCTGGCTGCTTCTCTTTCTTATTTTAATTCACTTCTTAGTGGATCCCATCCACCTACATGACCTTAAGTACCATATCCATTCTGATGACTCTCAAACTGATATTTTCAACCATGTCATTTCACTCACATTTCAAAGTTACTGTTTTCTATCTCCTCTTGAATATCTCATAGGTAACTCACACCTAATATGCCCAAAACCAAAAATCATGGTCTCCTCTTCCAAATTTACTTCTCCTAGTATTTACTGATTAGTAATTGCCCTGACCAATGTTTTCAGATCTAAAAAACTGGGACTCCTTTCCTTTACAGTGCATATGCAAAGCATCATCAAACCCTGTCATAGTTATTTCATATTTAATTCCAGAATTGGACCACTTTTTATTACCTTCGTCTTAGACCAATCCTCCATCATACCTCCTGTGAACTAATATCACAGCCTCTTAATGGACCCTTTCTTCCTCATTATTATCCTGCATCTAGTGATCATTTTAAAACGTAAATTCATTCAGGCCCTCCTCCTCACACAGAGTCACTTAAGCCTCCAGTGGTTTCCCAATAATTTAGAACAGCATTCCCATTGCTTCCCATAGAATAGAAGGTCCTGTGTGGTCCACCACATGTAGCTTTCTCTTCAATTTCATCTACTAACACATTCCTTATGGTTAAGGAAATATGGGGGCTCTTTCCCTGCTATACATGATCTTTCTAAAACATTTACTCCCACTTTGGTATCCTCCCATTCTCATTGACTGAAATACTCCTCCCACATGGATCTACATGATTACTCATTCACTTCTTTTCTATCTCTGCTCAGAAGTCCCAAAGAAGCCTTCCTTGATTCCCTTATCATGCTCTATTTCCTTATCCTGCTTAAAGCATTTTGAGAGCACTTATCTAGATGGTGTTTTGTTATGTAAATATGCTTATTTATTTATTTTGCTTATGATTTTGACCTACTCAAAAGAATGTAGGATCCATAAAACTGGAGAATTTGTCTGCTTGTTCCTTATTTTATGCCCAACATTGAGAACATTTCTTGGCATATGGTAGACATTTAGTAACTATTTTATTTGTTGAAAGACTGTATGTCAGAATGACATCTATTTTATGTTTCTTTCATGGTTGAAATAACCCATTTATTAGGATTTTATGCTGTTTGCTCCGATCCTCTAGCTTGAGAGATACCACATTGCCATCTCGTAGCACAATCTCCCCAGTGCTGTTTGGAGCAGGCAGCTTTGACAACATGTGCTGACATTTCTCAAGTTGATTAAACTTTCAATTTAATATTTTCCCATTGCTTGGCTTCATTTATATTTGCTCTCCCTTCTTATTTTTAAAGTTATCGAACTTATCTTTTATTTTTATGGATTTTAGAAATGCCTTTAATGAAGATATATCATTTACATTTCTGTGTGTGTGTGTATGTGTGTGTATATTTACTTATAGTTCCTGTGGCTAAAGCCACAGATGGCTATGCCCAAGAATTTGAGATAGAATGTAATAGATCATTTTATAGGAAATTATTTACAAGGATGCATTATTTCTCAATTTATCTATAGAGAGGTTACAACTTTACTGGCTTAAAAAAATCTAATTTTCTATTTCTAAAGCTCTTAAATTCAGGGTACATTTAACTTTGTAACAAAACTGAGGTTTTGTAAGACTTTTTTCTGTTCTTTATTCTGCTGATGGGTATAGACTGTCAAACGTTGTAATTTAAAGTGATATTTATTTTTAGTAATATAAACTCGTGCTGAGAATATTCAAATGCCTTCCTCTGAATATAATTAACATGGCATGTTAGATTTAAAATAACAATAATAAAATGGAAGTCATGAAACCAAATAATCAAAAAACTCTCCAATACTGTCTGAATTAGCATTTTTCTATGGACAAGTCTCTTGCAATACAAACAATATTATTTTAACTGTTCATATTTTAAGATTATTATACAAAGGAGGGTTAGAATAATCATGTTTTACTCCTCTATCTTTCTTGGCTGCAGTGAAAGGATTTTCCTGATAGAATCCTACATTAGCAGAGTTATGACAAAAATCAAGCCAACAAATTGGTTTCACATCAATTCTTTTTCTTTCATGAGATTAGAGGAATAAAAGATGAGAGGTCAATTTTCTTTCCAACTTTTCACTCAGAAATCCATTCCCTGGAATGCCTCATGCCACAGTTAATATTCCAATGCCATCATTCTCTCAGTGGAAATCATACTTAGCAGTCAAAACTTCTCATTCTCATCCCTCCCTTCATCTATGATCATGTCCTACCTCCTGTGTGCTATTGTCCAATACATAGTTTAGTTTAGATAACTGTTGTACCATAAAACTCCTTCAAAGTGTAATAAGTAATGGAGAAATACTGAGTACATAATTATTTTACCTATTTTTAAAGAGTAAAACCAGTTTAATTAATAAAGAGAGAAGATAACATCTTTTTAAAATCATTTCTATTTCTGATATATAAGCTTAGTGTCTACATTCTAATTTTACTGACCCAGTAAATTGACATCTCAAGTCTATTTTTAATTATCACCTATGTCTCTGGAAATCCATAGAATAGTTTAGAGATATCTGCAAGTGACTCAGAGATCACTTTCTTAAACTTATCGGCTTTACAGATGCTGGCATGGTGGTATTATGTTTAACCATTCATGCATGAGTGTAGTCTCAGACTTCAGGGTAGAATTTAGGCTGATAAATGGCTATCCTGCTAGCAAAAGGAACTTGTTATATTCCAGGACAGTTTATTCCATTGATGAGCAGCCTTATTTATCAAAAAGGTCTACAGTAAACTCAAGTATGTCTTTAGTTTCCAACTTGTTTATCCTACTCTTATCCAGGGGGACAGAATATTTTCTATTACCATTCCTACTGACAGTATGGTCCTTGAACATTTATTGGCCTCTCTTATGTCTCTTCTCTTTCTTCTCTTCTCCAAAGTACACACATCCAGGCCTTCAAGTCCTTTTGATTTAGGTCCCATTCTTTTTTCATAGCTTCCCAAAACAAAAGCACCTAAAAGTAAACACAGTACTCTGACTTGCAATTAATAAGCATCAAGTCTTAATCTGAGTAAAGGTATTTGACTATGTGATGCTCAGTCCTTCCTAGTTTCAACATCAATGATATCTGTTGTGAATTTTATTCCTCTTTTCTTTTCCTTCCTTCCTCCTCCTTTCCCTGTTCCTCCTCCCTCTCTCTGCAAAGAGTCTAAAATTTTGCCACACTCCTAACACATTAGCCTTCCACAATCAGAAACAAGGACTTTCTGACTCAGAGCAAAGCTCAGTAACCATTTACTAGCCTTTGTGCTAGTTTCCAGTGTGCTAATTATAGAGAATAGGGAAATGCTTGTATGCCAATAGGTTCTGGTACGGAAGACAAACCCTGAACTTCAGGAATCTGAATCTTTTTTTTTTTTTTTAAGATTTTATTTATTTATTTGACAGAGAGAGATCACAAGTAGGCAGAGAGGCAGGCAGAGAGAGAGAGAGAGAGAGAGAGAGGAGGAAGCAGGCTCCCTGCTGAGCAGAGAGCCCATGCGGGACTCAATCCCAGGACCCTGAGATCATGACCCGAGCCGAAGGCAGAGGCATAACCCACTAAGCCACCCAGGCGCCCAGGAATCTGAATCTTTTATAATGGGCAATAAACCCATCTGTCCTTTGCATTGCAGGAGGACATTATCTTTATGGGCAATGAAAAAAAAAAGAAAAAAAAAAAAAAAGAAAAACCCAAACAACAACAAAACCCTGCCCTTTGCTCTGGAGAACGACCCTCCCACCTCTTTTCCCCTATTTTCCAAGGTTGTTCACTATGAAAACATCTTTGAAGAAATAGTCTGGAATGAAGGCAGGCAGCACTTCTGTTAATAATAAAAAATCACAGAGGGTCCCAAAACTCCTTTAGAATATATTAGTATTATTACTTCTATAGGCTGGTCTTTTTTATTAAATTTAGAAATTTTTCAGCCATATTTTTTCAAATATATTTCTTCTATCCCATTTCCTCACTTTTCCCTTTTTGAGATTGAAATTACATGTGTGTTAGACTGTCCCACTGATCATTAGAGCTCTTTGACTTCAACTTTGATGATTTCAATTAACCTGACTTTCAGTTTACTAATCCTTTCTCATAGGATGTCCAATGTGCTTTTTCTTAAATTAATTATTATTTATTTTTAATACTTTTAAATAGGATTTTTAAATATCTCTCTAAGAGTTGGTAATATTTTTGCAAGAAGGTTAATTTGTTACAAATTACTTTGCCATTAGTGCAACTGGCTCTGTAATTTTTAGCTGTGTGATTGTGGAAAAGTTTATTTTTATTTTTTTAAATGTGTCTTCTCATCTTTAAATTGGGGTTGTTAAGAATATATACTACCTAAGCTTGTTACAACAATCAGTTGTGTACATTAATGTAAAGCACTGAAAAGGACCCACTCAAGTGTCCCTAGAATTTTTTTTTTAAAGATTTTTTTTATTCACCCGACAGAAAGAGAGATCACAAGTAGGCAGAGAGTCAGGCAGAGAGAGAGGGGAGGAAGCAGGCTCCCCGCAGAGCAGAGAGCCTGACGTGGGGCTCGATCCCAGGACCCTGGGACCACGACCTGAGCCGAAGGCAAAGGCCCCAACCCACTGAGCCACCCAGGCGCCCCTCCCTAGAATTTTTTAAAGAGATAAATAAAAGAATTACCACACAGTAGGTGTTACACTATTTTTCTTTGAAAAATAGTAAAAGTTATGCACATCAAGTTTGCATCTGTTAAGCACATATTCATGGTCAGTCTGCTACAGTATGAGATGAAAAACATGAAGTACTCATGAAATATTCCATATACACCCTTTGGGTCTATTTCAGTGAAGCTTCCATTAAAAATAATTAAGTAAATGATAACCAAATAAAAATAATTTTTTGGCACTTGATACCAGTCTTATATGCACACATATACACAAAAACATATAGACACAAAAACTCACAATTAGCATTTATCATGGTATTATTTGAAAGTCTCTAATCCTGGAATTGCAGAAAACACTGACTGGGTATGAATAAATTGCTCAGTCTGATCTTATTATGAAAACCTTTCTCCTTTTTTAGTTCATTTTCTTAATACCTTCCATCTCTTCTCCAGCCACATTCAGTCTAAGATATTTATGACCAAAATGACCAACTGAGGCACACACTGAAATGATGTGGCCTCAAACCCAAGAATGCCAGGGAAACCACCAAAAACTAGAAAAGGCAAGGAAAGACAGCTCCCCTTTAAGCCACCAAGTTTGTGGTCATTTGTTAAAATAGCCTCAGAAAACAAATCCCCATCTCCATTAACACATTGGTTTCCGAAATGTAGGAGCCCTACCCTCTTTACCAGTTTTTTTTCTCTAACTCAACACAGGTCTAAGTACATCATATATTTTTATTAAAATGTATAGTTTCTTTATTAAAACACTGCTTTTCTATAGTGATAATATGGTTATTTCTAATTCATCTTATAACACATAGCATTTAAAACAACTTAATTTCTGGTAATATAAACATACACGGCACATCATGACTGATACTTTCCCTGGGTTGCTGCATTATTTATTACTCATTTTGAAATTGTATAAATGCCAGTGTAGCACCATTTGTATCATTTATACATTTGTTGTATCATTTATACTATGTCATAGTGAGAAAAAGTTCTCAATATTGGTTTTTCTTGAATTTATCATGGTCCTTTGTGAGGATCAACCAGTTATTAACATAAATCTTTAACAGATGAGAAATGTTAATGCAATGGGCTTTTCTTAAGAAATATTTAAATATTTTATGCAATCATTACTAGGCTTGAGAATTCCCTTTTCTGATTTCCAGGCATCAAAAAAGGAAAGAACAAACTGAAATAATATGCATTTGTTCATTATTACTGAAATCAGACTTAAGTTGCAGAATAATATTTTGCTGAACATGGGTAGTTTTTTACCTGCCAGGTTTTTTATTTGTTTTTTAGTCACCTTTCCTTTACAATGTTTTACACAATCTGACAACTCTTAACTATCAAAATTGTTTCTAAATATACATCTTTTAACAACCTCTTGAATATCTTCCTAGCTATAATTTCATTTGAGCCAAACATGGAACTGTAAATGATAGGTAAAACTGACTATATAGGAAGTTAGAGATTCCTGAATTTCAAATACTGATATATTTATTAAATTTCTTAAGCATGCACAATTTTATAATTTTTTCCAATAATTTAAACCACTATCATCTATCATATATTTTTCAAAGTTACAGAAGCCAGAGGGTTTTTTTTAATATAAACTGCATTATTTTCCTGCTCAGAAAAATATAAGAAATATTATTTATCAAGTTACAATTTAATGTCTATTTTAAAAATATAGTAATAAGTGCATGCATTATAAAAACATGCTAGCCAGTTAAATTTAAGAGTAGTAGCTGAAATTCAACTGAGTCTCATGAGTTTGTTTCATCAGCAATGTGATAATTGTATCCTTATTGATTTATTTTGTCTTTTTTTTTAATCTTTCTAATTTTACATCAGTGTATTCAAAAATGCTACTGGAATATTACAAAGTAATTGTGTTTTGTTGGAAAACTAGAATATTTGAAATTGTAATTTCTTATACAAAATCAGAAAGTCTAAACTAAAAACACTTAACAAAACAAATTTTTGCAGGTAATATATTATTTATGTTTTTTTGGAGATATTCTTTTTGAAGCACTTGCCACGATGGATGTTTACTTCATGTTAACTTTTTCCTTAACTTCTTCCACTAGAGAATTTATCATTTTATACTGATACATATGTATTAGTTCACACTACACAATCTAACTAAATGCTATTTTGATACTCAAAAAATTAAATAAGACTTATAGTATGCAGGGTTGTGTTTTAAGGCCTTTTAATATATCAACCCACTGTATCTCCCTTACAATTCTATCAAGTGGACCATTCATCATTCACAATTTTATACAAAAGGCACAGAGTTTAAGAAATGTATCCTAAGAGAAAATCCTGAAAGCAGCCCGGGAAAAGAAGCCTGTAACATACAATGGTAAAAATATTAGATTGGCAGCAGACTTATCCACAGAGACCTGGCAGGCCAGAAAGAGCTGGCATGATATATTCAGAGTACTAAACGAGAAAAATATGCAGCCAAGAATACTATATCCAGCTAGGCTATCATCGAAAATAGAAGGAGAGATTAAAAGCTTCCAGGACAAAAACTGAAAGAATTTGCAAACACCAAACCAGCTCTACAGGAAATAGTGAAAGGGGTCCTCTAAGCAAAGCGAGAGCCTAAAAGTAGTAGATCAGAAAGGAACAGAAACAATATACAATAACAGTCACCTTACAGGCAATACAATGGCACTAAATCCATATCTCTCAATAGTTACCCTGAATGTTAATGGGCTAAATGCCCCAATCAAAAGACACAGGGTATCAGAATGGATAAAAAAACAAAACCCATCTATATGTTGCCTACAAGAAACTCATTTTAAACCCGAAGACACCTTCAGATTTAAAGTGAGGGGGTGGAAAAGAATTTACCATGCTAATGGACATCAGAAGAAAGCAGGAGTGGCGATCCTTATATCAGATCAATTAGATTTTAAGCCAAAGACTATAATAAGAGATGAGGAAGGACACTATATCAACTCAAAGGATCTGTCCAACAAGAAGATCTAACAATTGTAAATATCTATGCCCCTAACGTGGGAGCAGCCAACTATATAAACCAATTAATAACAAATCAAAGAAACACATGGACAGTAATACAATAATAGTAGGGGACTTTAACACTCCCCTCACTGAAATGGACAGATCATCCAAGCAAAAGATCAACAAGGAAATAAAGGCCCTAAATCACGCACTGGACCAGATGGATATCACAGATATATTCAGAACATTTCATCCCAAAGCAACAGAATACACATTCTTCTCTAGTGCACATAGAACATTCTCCAGAATAGATCACATCCTCGGTCCTAAATCAGGTCTCAACTGGTATCAAAAGATTGGGATCATTCCCTGCATATTTTCAGACCACAATGCTCTGAAGCTAGAACTCAATCACAAGAGGAAATTTGGAAAGAACCCAAATACATGGAGACTAAACAGCATCCTTCTAAAGAATGAATGGGTCAACCAGGAAATTAAAGAAGAATTGAAAAAATTCATGGAAACAAATGATAATGAAAACACAATGGTTCAAAATCTGTGGGACACAACAAAGGCAGTCGTGAGAGGAAAATATATAGCGGTACAAGCCTTTCTCAAGAAACAAGAAAGGTCTCAGGTACACAACCTAACCCTACACCTAAAGGAGCTGAAGAAAGAAACCCTAAACCCAGCAGGAGAAGAGAAATCATAAAGATCAGAGCAGAAATCAATGAAATAGAAACCTAGAAAACAATAGAACAAATCAACGAAACTAGGAGCTGGTTCTTTGAAAGAATTAATAAGATTGATATACCCCTGGCCAGACTTATCAAAAAGAAAAGAGAAAGGACCCAAATCAATAAAATCATGAATGAAAGAGGAGAGATCACAACTAACACCAAAGAAATACAGACAATCATAAGAACATATTATGAGCAACTCTACACCAACAAATTTGACAATCTGGAAGAAATGGATGCATTCCTAGAGACATATAAACTACCACAACTGAACCAGGAAGAAATAGAAAGCCTGAACAGACCCATAACCAGTAAGGAGATTGAAACAGTCATCAAAAATCTCCAAACAAACAAAAGCACAGGGGCAAACAAAATGAATTCTACCAAAATTTAAGGAAGAACTAATTTTATTCTCCTGAAACTGTTCCAAAAAATAGAAATGGAAGGAAAACTTCCAAACTCATTTTATGAGGCCAGCATCACCTTGATCCCAAAACCAGACAAGGATCCCATCAAAAAAGAGAACTACAGACCAATATACTTGATGAACACAGATGCAAAAATTCTCACCAAAATACTAGCCAATAGGATTCAACAGTACATTGAAAGGATTATTCACCACGACCAAGTGGGATTTATTCCAGGGCTGCCAGGTTCGTTCAACATCCACAAATCAATCAATGTGATACAACACATTAATAAAAGGAAGAACAAGAACCATATGATACTCTCCATAGATGCTGAAAAAGCATTTGACAAAGTACAACATCCCTTCCTGATCAAAACGTTTCAAAGTGTAGGGATAGAGGGCACATACCTCAATATTATCAAAGCCATCTATGAAAAACCCATCGCAAATATCATTCTCAATGGAGAAAAACTGAAAGCATTTCCGCTCAGATCAGGAACACGGCAGGGATGTCCGTTATCACCACTGCTATTCAACATAGTACTAGAAGTCCTAGCCTCAGCAATCAGACAACAAAAAGAAATTAAAGGCATCCAAATCGGCAAAGAAGAAGTCAAACTCTCACCCTTTGTAGATGATATGATACTTTATTTGGAATACCCAAAAGGCTCCACTCCAAAACTGCTAGAACTGGTACAGGAATTCAGTAAAGTGTCAGGATATAAAATCAATGCACAGAAATCAGTTGCATTTCTCTACACCAACAACAAGACAGAAGAAAGAGAAATTAAGGAGTCCATCCCATTTACAATTGCACCCAAAACTATAAGATACCTAGGAATAAACCTAACCAAAGAGACTAAGAATCTATACACAGAAAACTATAAAGTACTCATGAAAGAAATTGAGGAAGACACAAAGAAATGGAAAAATGTTCCATGCTCCTGGATTGAAAGAACAAATATTGTGAAAATGTCTATGCTACCTAAAGCAATCTACACATTTAATGCAATTCCTATCAAAGTACCATCCATTTTTTTCAAAGAAATGGAACAAATAATCCTAAAATTTATATGGAACCAGAAAAGACCGCGAATAGCCAAAGGAATATTGAAAAAGAAAGCCAAAGTTGGTGGCATCACAATTCCGGACTTCAAGCTCTACTACAAAGCTGTCATCATCAAGACAGCATGGTACTGGCACAAAAACAGACACATAGATCAATGGAACAGAATAGAGAGCCCAGAAATAGACCCTCAACTCTATGGTCAACTAATCTTTGACAAAGCAGGAAAGAATGTCCAAGGAAAAAAGACAGCCTCTTCAATAAATGGTGTCGGGAAAATTGGACAGCCACATGCAGAAAAATGAAATTGGACCATTTCCTTACACCACACACGAAAATAGACTCAAAATGGATGAAGGACATCAATGTGAGAAAGGAATCCATCAAAATCCTTGAGGAGAACACAGGCAGCAACCTCTTCGACCTCAGCCGCAGCAACATCTTCCTAGGAACATCGCCAAAAGCAAGGGAAGCAAGGGCAAAAATGAACTATTGGGATTTTATCAAGATCAAAAGCTTTTGCACAGCAAAGGAAACAGTTAACAAAACCAAAAGACAACTGACAGAATGGGAGAAGATATTTGCAAACAACATATCAGATAAAGGGCTAGTGTCCAGAATCTATAAAGAACTTAGCAAACTCAACACCCAAAGAACAAATAATCCAATCAAGAAATGGGCAGAAGACATGAACAGACATTTCTGCAAAGAAGACATCCAGATGGCCAACAGACACATGAAAAAGTGCTCCATATCACTTGGCATCAGGGAAATACAAATCAAAACCACAATGAGATACCACCTCACACCAGTCAGAATGGCTAAGATTAACAAGTCAGGAAATGACAGATGCTGGTGAGGATGCGGAGAAAGGGGAACCCTCCTACACTGTTGGTGGGAATGCAAGCTGGTGCAACCACTCTGGAAAACAGCATGGAGGTTCCTCAAAATGTTGAAAATAGAACTACCCTATGACCCAGCAATTGCACTGCTGGGTATTTACCCTAAAGATACAAACGTAGTGATCCAAAGGGGCACGTGCACCCGAATGTTTATAGCAGCAATGTCTACAATAGGCAAACTATGGAAAGAACCTAGATGTCCATCAACAGACGAATGGATCAAGAAGATGTAGTATATATACACAATGGAATAGTATGCAGCCATCAAAAGAAATGAAATCTTGCCATTTGCGACGACGTGGATGGAACTAGAGGGTATTATGCTTAGCGAAATAAGTCAATCGGAGAAAGACAACTATCATATGATCTCCCTGATATGAGGGAGAGGAGATGCAACATGGGAGTTAAGGGGGTAGGAGAAAAGTAAATGAAGCAAGATGGGATTGGGAGGGAGATAAACCATAAGTGACTCTTAATCTCACAAAACAAACTGAGGGTTGCTGGGGGGAGGGGAGTTGGGAGAGGGGGGTGGGGTTATTATGGACATTGGGGAGGGTATGTGCTATGATGAGTGTGGTGAAGTGTGTAAACCTGGCGATTCACAGACCTGTACCCCTGGGGAAAAAATATATTATATGTTTATAAAAAATAAAATTAAAAAAAAATCCATGTATTTTCTAGAAAAAAAAAAAAAAGAAATGTATCCAGATGTGGAATTAAAATCTCAGGAACTCTTGCTTCAGAAAATGTGCAAACTAATCTACCTTACTTCTCCAAAAAAATAAAACCATTAACAAAAAACACCAAGGGAAAACATAAGAACCTGATTTAAAATTAAAAACCGAAACAAAAGCATGTCAATAATATTATCTTGAGAAGAATATAATGTAACAATTCTCACTGACCTTCCTGATGTATAAAAATCATTACTTCTGAAAATGTCTTCTCCAGGGATGTTTTCCTGTTACTATGCTTTCCTTCAGGCAATTCTCTGACATTTCCCCTACCACCAGTTTCTGTAAGTCTAAATCTTACCTCATCCCATGGCATTCTAGTTTCTTGGAATGAAATCTGTTTCCTTTCAGATCTTTAGGAGAAGGGATTCTAATTCCATGCATTATATCACTATCATTTATGACAGAAATAATATACCATGAAAACTTTCCTGATTTCTTCACCGAAATGATATCTGCCTCACTTAAGACAGTTATGTATTTTTGGCATCTTCTGTTCTCCTTCTCCTGCTTAGGTAGACATTAGTTTCTGTCTTGGTTTATTCACCCTTATCCCTCTAGCAGTCCAAACAACTGTAGCACATTTAAATGAATGTGTTTGAAATACAGTGTATCAAACACTCACAGACAATATACCTATGTTACTAAATCAGTTGGGCAGCATTTCAGTGCCAATTTGGAAGAAAGCCATTTATGCCATTGAATCAAAATAATTACAAAAATTAAGAAAAATTAAGATCAAGGAGTGTTACTCACTCCACTTATAGCCTAACTATATTTCCTTTGTCTAAAACATGTCTGCTGAATTAAGAGTCAAAATAAGATGCAACACTATAGATGGTCTGGAATTTCCATTTTTTAGGGGAAAGGGGAAATTCTTAGTAATCAGTAAAATTACTAACACGTATGTATCACTGTGAATTTTTTGCATACTATGTAAAATCTACGACTTGTGATTCTCAGAGTGTCTAAATATAAACCAAAGGAGACATTTTATTTTATTTACTCATTTATTTTTTAAAGATTTTGTTTGTTTATTTGACAGAGATCACAAGTAGGCAGAGAGGCAGGCTGAGAGAGGAAGTGAAGCAGGCTCTCTGATGAGCAGAGAGCCCAATGCGCAGCTTGATCCCAGGACCCTGGGATATGACCCCAGCTGAAGGCAGAGGCTTTAAGCCACTGAGCCACCCAGGCACCCCAAGGAGACAGTTTAAAAGGATATTTATCACCAGCTTAAAGTATTTTTAAGAGTATATTAATATAATTAATTTGGGATTATTTGCTATTATTTTTTCATGCAGTTCAGTAAAAACAACACACATTTCTTAAAATATTAATAAACAACAACTTTTTAAAAAATGTGGTTTGAAAGTTCCATGCACTTTGAAAATAAACCTGGAAAGAATCTTGACACATCCTAGAGAATCTATGAAGAAAGGAAAGTGGAACAATAATAAAGGGTTTAGCAAAAGTGAAAAGCTGACAATTTGAATTTTAAGTTTTCTTATTCAGAGAAAACCCAACTGAAACTTTCCTGGGCTGGTGTGGTCCAAAATGTTGGTGTAGGAAAATCATGTGCTACTTCCTCCCATAGACATACCAAATATAGAGTTACATATGGAATTACTCCCTCAGGAAAAGACCTGAAAACTAGCTGGGCATCTCACCCACAACAAAGGATAAAAGGGCCACATTAAAATGGCGAGGGAAGGCAGAGATGCTGTCTGGTGATCCCCTCGTCTCCAGAAAAGTCCCACCCATGTGTGGCAATCCACAATTGGCAGGGATGTCCTAAAGCAGAAGCTGCTCCCTGAGAAGTAAGGATTCATGTCCCACATCAGACACCTCAACCCTTAAAACCTGCAACAAAGAGACAAGCTCCCAAAATACCTAGTTTTGAAAAACAACAGGGCTCATGTCTATGGGATCCAAGGGTCTATAGGGAAATGAAATTATACTCATATGGACATTCCCTCAATCTGGGGCCTAGAGGATATTGTGGTAAATGAGAAGTTAGACACAGAAAGACAAATACCGTATGATTTCACTTGTATGTGGAATCTAAAAAGCAAAACAAAGAAGCAAAACTCATAGACATAGAGGACAGAAAGGTGCAAGGTTGTGGAGGGGTGAAAGATGTGAAGGAGGCAAGAAATACCAACTTCCAACTATAAAATTAATGAGCCATTAGGATGTAATGTACAGCATGGTGACTGTAGTTAATCATATTGTAGTGTATACTTGAAAGTGCCAGACAGTAAATCCAATACCTCTCATCACAAGAAAAATTTTTTGGAAATTTGAGTAGTAGCAGAAGTTAACTAGATTATTGTAGGAAATTATTTCAGAGTGTATACAAATACTGAATTCTTATATTAAACACACAAAACTAATACAATGTTATATGTCAATTATACCTCAATAAAAAATAAATTAAGATAAAAGTGCAAGCCAAGGCAAATAATGACAACAAAACTTTCACACCTTTCACAAAAATGATTTTCATTTAGTTTAAATCAGTGAAAACTACATGTAACCTCAGTTTAGAACTAGTTTTCCAATATAGAAACTTTCTTCCCCAGAGTATCACATTCAAATTACACAGAATATCAACAGCAGCTGGTAGCTGCTATGGCTCCCAGATTTAATATCTGTCCATAATGCAAAGTAGTAAAACTTTAAAACCATAGAAATGGAAAAAAAAAAAAAATTCATGGGTGATGATCAGCAATTTCAAAGTTATTTAGTAAGTCACTAAAATTGCTTTTAAATGTCTGATTTGCAGCTTTTATTTTTTTGCACTGAATTTGCAACTTATCACTGTAAGAATATTTCCATTTTTTCATCAGCTGAGCTAAAACAGATAATTTGTACAGATTCCAAAGATAATAATTAAGGTTATTACAGTGATAAGCCCCCAGCATAGTTGTGGAATTCCTAGGCAGCACTAATAACCAGCTAATCATCTCTTAATTAAAATGGTAGTCATTTTGTTTTCTAAAAATAAAATTGGATTCCATTTTATTGTCAGTGGAATGATATTTTTACTATAATAAATATTTTATTTTAGTTTTCATTTGACATTAGACTATTTTTGTCTTATGTGATCCATATTATCAAACTAAATATGAAATAATATAATGTTTATAGTAACCAATAAAATATCATAATATATTTATAAGGAGGCAGCTGGCTTTCTAAATATAATCATAACTTACAATTTTATGTGTTCTTCATAAATAGAAAGTACAAACATGACTCTCTTGCAAATTTTAAATAAGTAAATGGGTCTATAAAACAATGTAATTGAATCCATGTAATAACCACAATTCCATCGTGTTTATAATTATAGTTTTTCTATCTCAATATTATCATTTCTAAGTTGACAAATTAAGTTTCTAAAAATTTAAAAGCTACCTGAAGACCAGTAGATGCTTAAGCAACTACAAGTGAGGAATAGACTACTGGACCAAGATTCCTAAGCCCAAGACTTTCTGTGGGTGTAGAAGAGCAGATTAGAGGTATTCTCTGAACTACAAAGTAGAGCTTGATTTTTTAAAAATAGAGGATTTTACAAATGATAAATGTTTTGCTTGCTTGACAAAATTTCTTGAAGATTGGAGCAGTTTCATATTGTGCTTCATCAAATCCTCTTATTCCCATTCAAACCAAATATGAAATTACAATCATTCCTCATTTTCTCTTTGACAATTGAAGGGGTAAAAGTTTGAAATACTCTATTTCAGAAAACTAACCACCATTAAAATTACTCTTATTGGCATTTTCATTTTAGGGCCATAGTATCCTTTTTTGTTTCATTTTATATTCAAAATATTTGAATAGAAAATATTGAAGCAGTAAGGAAAATGGCAATTTAGAGCAAGTAATAATATTCTTTCAATTTAATATCCTATAGTTCTCAGCTATTTGAAACAGGGTTAATGCAGCTCAGCTTTCTCTCACTATGTGACTTCAATTGTTATATTAATTTTCTGCTCCTTTCTTTAACTACAAAATAAAAGACTTGAGTTAAATGAGTTAAAAACAACTATTGTTGTAATGCAATAGTTTATATTTGCATTTTGGCATATAATACATTTTTGATACTTTATATCATAACTAATCATTAATACAAAAGAATTATCAGGCTGCAGAACCCATAACAAAAATCTGAACAAAAGAGATGTATTGATTTCACACTCTTTCTTCTCCTTCTATATGGCAGAAGTTATAGGCTGAGGAGGCAGAACTGCCAGATAGAAGGAGCTCCAATATGTGTGTGTGTGTGTAACCGGGTGTGTATGGGCATACACCTGTGTATACAGGTATACACACACATAAACAACATACATACAACATACGGTACATATATGGTAACAGTTACTAATATATGGACCCCATTACAGTGGTTCACATATGCTAAAATGAGATAAACGTAACCATGTGAATATTTGGGGACTAGGGCTCCAGGATAAGACTCTGAATGAGGAATTATCTTGTTTATTTATTTATTTCTTAATCTTATCTATTTATTTAACAGAGAGGCAGAGGTCACAAGTAGGCAGAGAGAGAGAGGGGGGAAGCAGGCTCCTTGTTTATTTATTTATTTCTTAATCTTATCTATTTATTTAACAGAGAGGCAGAGGTCACAAGTAGGCAGAGAGAGAGAGGGGGGAAGCAGGCTCCTTGTTGAGCACAGAGCCTGATGCAGGCTTCAATCCCAGGACCCTGAGATCATGAACTGAGCTGAAGGCAGAGGTTTAACCCACTGAGCCACCCAGGTGCCCTCTTGGTTTTTAGAAGAAACAAAAAGAAGTCAGAGTAGCTGGAACAGAGTGATTAAGTTTGGGTATGGTGAGGAGAAGGTAGAGATGTTGGGAAGGTCTAGATGAGACAGGAGTAAGTAAACCATTTTTGTAAGAGAGATCTGTTTGCTTTCACTGAAACAATCAAATATATTTAAAAAAAAAAAAGCACCTCTTTTGGAAAGCTTTAAGAAGGGAAGTGGTGAAATAAAAATTATCTTACTAAGGTTCACTATGGTGTCTGGGGATCAGGAGAGGGAAGAGTGAATGAAGATTGATAATCACAAAGCTATTGTAAAAGTCCAGGGTGAGAAGATGGCTTCTTTTGATGACAGTGACACTTGAATTTGAGAAATGTAGGCAGTGATTAAGGTGCACTGAATAAAGAGGAAGGAAATCTCTGAAATGTTGAAACACAGGTAATTATGTTTCTGATATCAAAATGTTATATTTCTAGCTGAGTTTCTTATAATTTTTTCCTAAGGCAGGTTATACTCACAGTCAGAGATGGTACTGAAAGATCATTATCCTACTATATTAAAATTTTGCTCCATAAATGAACTCCATAACAGATAGTGTATCAAATACATTAACACTATTATTCATTGTATATCCTATAATTTTGTTCTGATAGACAGAAGTACTCAAATTTTTAGTTCTTAGGATCTTTCTTATATTATTAAAAAATATTGACAAACCTAGAGAGATTTTTATTTTTTATGTGTACTTTATCTGTGTTTAACATGTTAGAAATAAAATGGGGAATTTAAAAATATTTATTAATTTGTTTCAAAATAAAAATAAAATCATTATATGTTATCCCTAAATCAAAATAATTAGAGAATAGTCACATCGTTTTATATTTTTGCAAATCTCTTGAAGACTAGACTGCTATAAGATATCTGAATTCTTATATTTATTTTGCATTCAGGCAATTGTGATATGTGGTGTTGGTTGAAGCACACGAAGAAAATCCAGACTTACAAGAAACATGGGGATATACATATTTGATACCACACCAAATTTTGACAAACAGTACTTTCTTTAAGATTACTTGCATATGGATGAGCCCTGAATGTTATACACAATTGATGAATTATTGAACTCTACATCTGAAACTAATGATGTACTATATGTTGGTTAATTGAATTTAAATTAAAAAAAGATTAGTTGAATATAGAATCTGAAATAATATCAATAAACTTTTGTACTTTCTTCTATTATAATCCATTGATCTGTTTTTCCCTTTGACTGCATGTCTATGCATTTGTGATGTTACAACACTAAAGTCATTAAAGAAGTATTTCTTCATTGAGGTATGAAGAAATACCAAATACTAATATGTAACTTTATATAATGCCAAATAATGCATTTGTCAAATTACTACCAATTTTATCAACAAAGCTTTCATTGGCACGCTGTAACGTTTTCAGTGATAGATTTTTTTCAAAATTCTTCTTTTTTAAAATTTAAATTCAAGTTAACATATAGTGTAGTATTTGTTTCAGGAGTAGAATTTAGTGATAAATCACTTACATATAACACCCAGTGCTCATCACAATGAGTGCCCTGCTTAATGCCCATTTCTCATTTAGCCCATGCTATCATCCACCTCCCCTCCAGCAACCCTCAGTTTTTTGTCTATGTTTAAGAGTCTCTTGTAGTTTGCCTCCCTCTCCATTTTATCTTCATTTTTTCCTTCCTTTTTTATCTAAAATTTTCCTTCCCTTTCCTTAAGTGCATCTGTTTTGTTTCTTGAATTCCCCATATGAGTGAAATCATATGGTATTTGTCTTTCTCTGACAACTTATTTCACTTAGGATAATACCCTCTAGTTGTACACATGCTGTTGCAAATGGGAAGATTTCATTCTTTTTGATAGCTGAATAATATTCCATTGCATATATGTGTGGTCATACACACACACACATACACACACACACACGGAGCACTTCTTCTTTATCCATTCATCAGTTGACGGACATTTAGCCTCTTTCCATAATTTGGCTATTCTTGATAGTGCTGCTCTAAACACTGGGGATCATGTGCCCCTTCATATAAGCATTTTTGATTCCTTTAGGTAAATACCTAGTAGTATTATTGTGGAGTCATAGGGTACTTCTATTTTTAGCTTTTTTGAAGAACCTCCAAACTGTTTTCCAGAGGGGCTGCTCCAGTTTGCATCCCTACCAACAGTGGGAGAGAGTTCCATTTTCTCAGCATTCTCACTGACAACTGTTGTTTCCTCAGGTGTTAATGTTACCCATTCTGATAGGTGTGAAGTGGTATCTCATTGTGGTTTTGATTTGTATTTCCCTGATGATGAGTGATGTTAGGCATTTTTTCATGTGTTGGTTGGCCATTTGTATGTCTTCAAAATTCTAATATTAAGTTAAAAGAAAATTTTATCATTCACAACAAATATTATCAGTTGTTTTTCTTGAAGAGACAGGTCCATTTCTTTACCTTTCAGGACAATGTCTATAAAATAGGCAAGTCTGTATTGTAACCGTCCCTCAGAATAATATACTGCTCAAAATATAACTTGAACTAATGAGGAGTTGTACTGGTCATGCAAGCATGCTTAAAGATGACCTTGAGAAAAACGGGTACTAGCAGCAGGCTTCTGGTGGAGAAGATGATTATATGTCCTGGAAGCCAAGCAGCTGGGAATGCCAGCCCGCTCAAGGTGGAATGCCACCCTGCTTCCCTTTTTCATTGTTTCCCCTACCTCAGAGAAAGCCTCCTGCTAAGGTAATCCCTTCAAGTGAACTTGCACAACTAAAAACCCATGCTGCAGGACCAGACACACCTAACTCCTTTTCTGGTTTACTTGTTTACCTCTAAAACATTCCTTCTTATTTACCTACTAGACCTATGGCTATTGTATAACCTTCTTTTTTTCTCCTTTGTTGCTATCTTGTATCTAATAAATACTGGCCTGAGGAGTTATTCGGGGCAACAGTCCTTCCAAGTGTCATCCCCTGCTCCCTCTCTCTTACAGCTGACCTCCCTGTGGCTCATTCTTCTCCCATGCTCCCTTAGGAAAGTGGCATTGGATAGCTATAGTTTATCTGGCAGAAGTTCTTTCTAGGGAAATGGTTTCAATAAAAGAAAAAAAAAAAAACACAAAAGCTTAATTCAGCTTGCAACTGAAACAATAGCCCCTCCACCCCCATCACACAGGTGTTTCTCTAAGCAACAACCATTATATTTAGACAGGCAGCAGAAGTACTTACAAATAATTTTCATTTCTTTGCATAGAAAATTGAAAAACATGAAAAACATGAAAAACAAAAAAACATTTTGATCTTAGGGTTAAGATCAAAATTCAGTCTGGAGAAGCATCTTTCATGTCAATGGGCCTCAAAAGAAAGCTGGGGTAGCAATTCTCATATCAGATAAATTAGATTTATTTAAACTAAAGACTGTAGTCAGAAGTAAAGAAGGACACTACATCATTCTTAAAGGGTCTATCTGATGAGGGAACAGAAGGCTGGCTGAGGACAAAGCAAAGCTGACACCCTTCAACATACCCCAACCCCACTCCTGGGTGGCAGATATGTGACATTCTTTAGGAATCTCCCACCTATCTTAATGTTAATACCCTGCTAGAGGGAAAAATGACCTTGACAATGGCAAGGCCTCAAGGTCTCCCTACCTTGTGGGTCCTCTTTAGCATATGAAAGTTCTATTGAAACTTCCCTTTTCCTTACTTCCCCAACCCCATGGTATATAACCTGCCACCCCCCACAACCCCAGGGCAGCAGCTCTTTCTGCACACAGGTCCTGTTGCCTTGCTTTAATAAACCACCATTTTGCACAAAAGATGTCTCAAGAATTCTTTCTTGATCCTCAGCTCCAGACTCTACCCTACCAAACCTCAGCTGTATTCTAAAACTTCACCATATCCACCAAGAAGATCTAACAACTGTAAATATTTATGTCCCCAATACGGGAGCAGCCAGCTACGTAAGACAACTGTTAATCAAGATAGTCATATTGATATGAATACATCAATAGTAGGGGATCTTAACATGTCACTTTCGGTAATAGATCATCGAAGCAGAAAATCAATAAAAAAAACAAGAGCACTGAATGACACATTGGACCAGATGGACCGCATAGATATATATAGAATATTCTACCCTAAAACAACAGAATATGCATTCTTCTTGAGCACACATGGAGTTTTCCCCAGAATAGACTATATATTGGGTCACAAATCAGGGCTCAACTGATACCAAAATATTGAGATTATTCCCTGCATATTCTCAGACCACAGTGATTTGAAACTGAAACTCAACCACTAGAAAAAGTTTGGAAGGAATTCAAACACTTGGAAGCTAAATACCTCCCTGCTTAAAAGAATGTTTGGATCAAACAGGAAATCAAAGAAGAACTTAAACAATTCATGGAAACCAATGAGAATGAAGACACTTCAGTCCAAAACCTAAGGCAGTCCTAAAGGGGA
Source organism: Lontra canadensis (assembly GCF_010015895.1). Classification (NCBI taxonomy): domain Eukaryota; kingdom Metazoa; phylum Chordata; class Mammalia; order Carnivora; family Mustelidae; genus Lontra; species Lontra canadensis. Next base: position 2,055,246 of record NW_022631084.1, on the reverse strand, counting down.
AATGCATTGCCATCCAAGCCTCACTCAAAAATTTAAAATTCAATCAAATCAATAATTTGTACTGCATCATCAAGAACATTGTTAAGTGAAGCCTTTATTTTCCTACCGTAAATCCACAGTGATAGAAATATAATTATTACTAGTGCAGTTTAGCACCACTGTTTTAATTCATGCCAAGGTGCCATGATTTTTATTCAAAATTGCTTTTGTGACATCAGTGCAGATTTTGCTGCAGAAAAATGTTTTTGTGTTCTTACAAAAAATACTTTTTTATTTTGTTGACCTCCTAAAATGGTCTTATGGACACCCAGAAGTTCATGGAAGGCATTTTGAAGACCACTGTAATAGCCTAATTAAATTATGTTATATATTTAAATGTAAATAATTGTGTGCCTTTGTTTGGAATCTATTAAGTTTTCCTTATTATCCTGAAGAATTGCAGAGTCCCAGATTACTTTCAACTTCTGAGAAGCCTTCATCAGGTGGATGAGAACAAAGTACATCCAGGTACATACTAATAAGACTGACAGATGAGTGCATAAATATTTTAATTTAGTCAACTTTTCAGCCTTTAGATACTTCTTTAAGACCACAGATTACTCAGCCAGCCATTCTTTACTTTATGCCCTTACTTTAACACACTAATAAGAGGGGAAATTTCAAAAGACATAGCTGACGAATACTTTTCTCAAGTTGTGGAAGTGGTTTCACACCTCCCTTGTCACTTTCTGATTCCAAAATCACAATCTACTATACATTTCCATGATTGAGATGACAAATTTAGGAATGTTATGGGCTGAATTGTGTCCCCCCTTCCACACTGAAATGCTGGTGCCCTAGCCTTTAGTACCTTATAATGTGACTAGGGTCTTTAAAAAGGGAAATTAAGTTAAAATGAGGTCTTTAGAGTTGTTCCCTAATTCAGTATAGCTGGTGTGCTTCTAAGAGGAGGAGATTAGAATACAGACACTCACAGAAGGAAGGACCACATGAGAACATTGGAAAATGGACATCTATAAACCAAAAAGAGATGCCTGATAAGAAACCAACTTTGATGACTCCTCAATCCCTGATTTCTAGCTTCTAGAACTGTGAAAAAACTTCTATTAAGTCCCCATTGTGTTGGGACTTTGTTATTGCAGCTCTTGCAAACAAATCAAATACATTTGAAAACTGCTTCTAAAGCCAAGTCAGGAGTGTTATATTTAGTTGATAAAATCATATACTTTAAACTTCTATTTTGGGGCACCTGGGTGGCTCAGATGGTTAGATGTCTGCCTTTGGTTCAGGTCATGATCTCTGAATCTGGGATCAAGCTCCACCTGGGGCTCCCTGCTCAGTGGAGAGTCTGCTTCTCCCTCTCTCTCTGCCTCTCTTCCTGTTCATGCTCTTTCTCTCTCTCTCCCTGTATCTCCCTGTCTCAAATTAATAAATAAAATCTTAAAAAAAAAAGAAATTTCTGTTTTCATTGGCTCAAGGTCTAAATATATCCACAGTCGATTTACACACACAAAATTCCATCATAAATGCCTTTAAGATCTCATATTTTTTTAAGGGGGAAATACTACACAGGTACTAATTTTTGATTCTATTATTTTAGATAATCCAAGTTTTAAGCAATTACAAGGGCAAAGAAGTGTAGTCTAGTTCTTTGCCCAGAAAGGAGAAAAGTGAATATGAAGAATCTAATCACTCTTTGTTCCAGTTATTAATAGTTGCTAATGGTCTCAAACTATGTTTTACAAACGTCAACTCAGTTAATCCTCTAAACACACCTATAAGCACTATTATTATTCCATTTTATTAAAAAGGAACATGAAACTCAAAAAGATTATGTAATTATTCATATCACAGAAATTGTAAAAAGCTGAGGCTTGGAAACATTTTCCTAATGTCATAGTTAAGATCTCACACATTAAAATTCTGAAAGAAGATGACAAATAACAAATGATAATTAATCAAAGATAAGCAACAGAGTGATATTAATGAGTCATAGCAATTTCATTTCCTTAAAATTTTTCTTTCAGTTTTAACTTTGCAAAAAATTTAGAAATCAGAGAAAATTAGAAATAATAGGACAATGAATGTTTACTTTTATGATGGGTATAGATATATCAAGTGTTAACATTTTACTATTGTTTACTGTTCTCTTTTTCTTTCTCTAAAAATTATAACTAATTCCCAAATATTTATCACAGCTTATATATATCATCATTTTAAATAAAAAAACTTAGAACATATATCCTGGCGGTAAGTAATCTAAAATAAACTCACAATATACACATTCTTCTAATATTGGTGTCCACTCACACTTAAAAATTTAATGTTGAAAACATATCATGTATTAAGAAATGTATTACCTATATACAAATTTTCCTTACTTCAAAAAATGTCTTTATATTATCTTTTTTTTTTTTTAAGAACTATGAACCATTCCGGCAAAGTGTCACAAATTTTTATAATGCCATATTTTTTTTTTTTTGGTCTCTTTAATCAAAAAATACTCTTCTACTTTTTACTGATATTATTTAAGGTGCACACCAGATTTTGTTTTGGGATTTGTTTGCTTTGGTTTTTGTTTGTTTGTATGTTTGCTTTGTTTTGCTTTCAGAATTTCTTTCAATTTGAATTTGCCTCAATCTTTCCATCATAGCCAAATTTGGGGGAGAATTTTTGGTCAACAGCTCAGTAAATTTACATAGGTATGCTGTTCTTAGGAGTCATATAATATCAGGGGCTCTATTTTTATGTTGGTAAATTTGATCAGCTAAGGTGATAAACTGGCTATCTTTACTTGCATACATTTCCTTTCCTTCTTCTTCATGAACTTTTGTTTGTGACTGCCATTTTTCTTTCTTTCCTTCAGGGCCTATATTGTGTCAAGTTTGTATTGTGTATTATATTCTGATACTTTCATTGTTTAAGTATCATTCCCCCCCACCAAACAACAACAACAACAACAACAAAAACTTTTCACCAAATGATTTCAGTATTTGTTGATTTTTTTAAAAGACTTTTTAATTTTTTTTTTTTTAATTTGACAGAGAGAGAGATCACACGTAGGCAGAGAGGCAGGCAGGAAGAGAGAAAGGAGAAAGCAGTCTCCCTGCCTAGAAAGCCCTATGCAGCGCTTGATCCCAGGAGCCTGGGATCATGACCTAAGCTGAAGGCAGAGGCTTTAACCCACTGAGCCACCCAGGCATCCTTTGTTGGTGATTTTTGTCTAAATCCTTTACTACAAAGAAAGATGTTAAGTGATTTTCTGATTCTTTCCTTTCTGATTTTATTAGCTTACATTATCCTATAAAAATTAGTTTTTTTTTTAATTCAATCTACATTTGTTTTTGATTTTCAGTATAGTTTCTTTTTATTATTTACTGGATAACTACTACCATGTTTAGTGCTAAAAGTAATTTCAAATCTGCCAATGGAAGGAACTTTTGATATGACAACATCAGGTTTTTTGTGTTTTCTTTTGAGGGTGGTTGGAGGAGGACATCTATGTTTATCCAGCACGTAGCAGATGTTAATTTTTTTGCATGTACATTCAGTTCTCCCAATTCAGTAGCTACATGGAATAGGTAACATTATAAACCCATATTAAAGATGAAAAACAAAATCAAAACAAAGGCAATGCCCAGATTGATGAATAGACTTAGACGAATTTGGGCCTGGATCAATCTGGCTTTTTTTCCATTTTACCGCAAACTCCAGCTCATACTGTTTTTACTAAAGCCCTGAAGCTATTTGTGGAAATCCTGATTGTCAATATAGATAATTCTATGTGAGTTATTCAAGGATTACTCTTCTGTAGAGAAACAAAGAAAAAACAGTTTTCTGTTTCACATCCTGTTACAACCACTAACAGTCTTTACAAAGCATACCTACACGCTGGTAGATAGAGAAATGTGGCTTCTGCAAAATTCCTTCTCTCCCTCCATGTGAGAACACAATTATATTCTAGATCTTCTGTGTCTCAGAGCTCCTTTGCTTTTCTTTATTTTTTTAAAGATTTTATTTATTAATTTGACAGAGAGAGACACAGCAAGAGAGGGAACATAAGCTGGGGAAGTGGGAGAAGGAGAAGCAGGCTTCTCACAGAGCAGGGAGCCTGATGTGGGTCTTGATCCCAGGATCATGACCTCACCTGAAGGCAGATGCTTAACTAGCTGAACCACAGAGGTGCCCTGCTCTTATGCTTTTTTTATCTTTTCAAAAGTATTTTGTTTCCTCTGAGAGCTGGGGTTTTTATATTTCCTATTTAATTTTATTTTATTTCACTAATCTTCTTTCTATACCATGTAATCTTCTTATAGACTCATTTATTGATATTTTAATTCCAGTTACCATATCCTTCCATTCTAATTTGATTCACAGTCACATCCTTTGGAAGAACTGTACATCTTCTTCTGTATTCCCAGTATCCTTGTATTTTCTTGAAAACCCTAATCATCCTTGTATTAAAATCTTTGTCTATTAACTTCAGTATGTGGGCCATCTATATGTCTATTTCTAGTGTGTATTTGTGCAGTTGCATGTGTGAGTGTGTTTATTGGTCTTGGTTATTTATTGCATTGACCTTCCTCTTTGCATGGGTGATTATTTATGATTAAATGCTGTGCATTTTTACTGAAAAATGTATAGGCTCTGGATGACATTTTTAAAATTTTCCTCTAAGAGTTCACTCTTTCCTTTATTATGACTTGGGCTGTCAATATCATTAGGTGTGAATTGGTAGAAGGTGAGCTATTATTTCAGCTCCTTCCCCAGGCAAATCTTGAAATCTAGTTCTAGTTTTCTAGGTCTGTAAGACTGCCAAAAATTAAAATCTGCTTTTCAAAGTCTTTCTGCTTGGCTCCTTCCTTCACTGCAATGTACCATTCCAGCATTTGGCAAATGTACTGAGAGGGCATTAACACAAGTTCAGGCTTTTTTCTCACTCTATGTTTTTCACTGGAAACAGGCAAGTTTCTAATTTTCGTCTCTCCAGACCCACAGGACTGCCAAAGCTCAGGTGTTTTTTTGTTTGTTTTGTTTTGTTTTGTTTTGTTTTTGCTTTTTAGTTAAGGTCTCTACCTCAGTTCTTTGTCCCTATTCTCAATCTCTCTGTGTCCTGGAGCAGCAGCCAATCCTCCTGGAAAAGCATGGGTAAAATATTAGCTTGCTTCTCTTGGTGGTTCTCTCTTCTTTGAGACTTTCCCACCCACTTTTGGTTGGGGTCACCTTAGCAGTTCTCAAGTACTATCAGTTTTTGAGCACATCCTGACTTTCAGTATCACATGTTTAGGTACATCTTGTATTTTCCTATCCTAGTTCTAGAATTATTAACGTTTATAAGGAGCACTATTTGCTTACTGTTGCTGGTGTCTCATTGCATTTTGGTCATTTCAGCTGCTAAAGCAATGAATTTCACACACACACACAGCCAGATATGTGTGAATATATATAAATATATAAAAATATATACTGACATATGTATACATATATATTCATAATTTTACATTGATACCTGCAATTCCAATCCATTACCACAGAGCTTTTCCTTCCTCCTGCATTCCATATTTGTAAATTTCCTCCTTTCACAATAAAAAGTCTACTTTGTAACCTTCTATTTTATTTTTAGAGTTTAAGGACAGTAAACAGTATTTCTTGGGAAAGCACTGGTATTTTTACTCTAAAGGCTAGAGGCTTTATGAGCAATATAAGCCATTTAAAGTTTATTTCTCAATGCTTCTAAAAAGTATTCATTTAAAAACTCTAATGCCCACTGAGCTCAGCATCATATCCAGATAAAGGCAACATGGAACAGAGTTTACGTTTAAAGTCTCTATAGGAAACTCACTTATGAGAGGATGCAAATATATCTTCAGGGGAGTATCATAAATGTGAATTTGTGAAGACGATGTTAAAATATGCCTGGTAATCCTTCCTGAAAGCACAAAACCTTTCCACTATAAAAATATTATAATGTTTACTCAAATATTTATTCAAAGAATCACAGAACTACCCTGAGAGGCTGTCAAGTTCATTTTCTGATCTTCAGGCAAGACCACATTTAAACTACCTTAGATGATGAAAATGTCTTTCCTTGTAAAGGACTTCTTTCCTTGGGTAGCCCACATTTATGCTTAACATTTTTGTCTATGAGGGAATCCTTCATTATATATAGCTTATGCCCTTCATGATGCAGTTTAATCCACTTTCTTTTCTTCTAGTCTAAGTAAGGAAAGAAAAATCATTTGTTATTATCTATTAAATAATATAACTTTATAGACTCAAAATCTTGTTATATGACCCAGCCTCATTTCTTTCTTTTCCTTTTCTTTTCTTTGATTTTTTTTTTTGAATCCTGTTCCATGGCCTTATTTGTTTTAGCTTTATCTATTTATAAGCCTTACCATTCTGCTATAATCTGTTTAAATTATGCTTAGCTTTTGACTCCTTCAAAGGCCAGTCTCAAACAGAGCGATGTAGTAAAAATGTGGCTGACTCTGATTACAGCATAAAGAGATGATAAACCTCTCATCGGTTATATGTTTTAAAAGTGTGCATTTCTGAATCATTGTTTTATTTTATACCTTAGAAACCAAAGATTTTTCTTTTCTGTTCAGTGATATATAGCTATTTAAGCCAATTCTCATAGAAAGCCATATTATTTAATGCAGAAGCACCAGGATTTCTATAACAGTCCTGATATTATATCTCCACAGGACAATCCCTGAACAACTGAGTGATAATAAGATGGATTTAACAACTGCTATTTATTGAGCCCCAACATGTTCTAGCCACTATGCTAAGCACATTGTAAAAATCACCTAATTTAATTATTATAGCAATATTACAATAAATCCTATTATTTTCATTAAGTGTGGGGGACTGAAATTTAGTTAAATGGGTAACACAAAGAATAGAATTATTACTTGAACACAGATCAATCTGACTTCGGAATGTGTGCTTTCAACAACAGAAACTTTCCCAGAATTTAACTTGGTTACTAACACTTCAGAAATTACCTTAGTGGTATGATCTGATGTTTTTTAGAATAATCCCAAGGGGACCAGGGAGGCTTTGTTAAGCCCCATTACAATGTCACAGAAATCTTTGCCCAAGTATGACTAGGAAGCAGTTACATGACTGTTAAAGGTAATTTTCTAACTATTGATTACAAAGCTAGTAATTGACCCAGCAAATTCTCTTATGTAACAGAAGTAACATGGAAAGTTTTATCAGTGCAAGACATTAGAATGAAAAATGGAGAGATGACAGAATCAGTTGAGGACAGAGGAACTTTGTTGGAAGGATCTAAGAGAGTGAATTTCAGTTTGGGAGAAGAAGGATGTCTTGAGTTTCTTAGTCAATGATATCTAGTCGTAGGAGGAAAGTAATTTCAAAATCAAATTATGAATTTAAAGGGTGATATAATCCTAGTCTCAAATTGGATAATTACCATTGTGAGCCTGACATAATAGCTACATATACAGTGCAACAGATCTTAGATACAAAAAAAAAAAAAAAAATCATATGGCCGAGTATCTAGCATCAGTGTAGTTCAAATAAGAGCTAAAACTGAGAGAGGCTACAGGGGCAGTAGGTGGTAAACTCAATCCAAGTAGTGCTGCAAGCACAGGCAGAGAAATTGGAACAAACACATTATCTCCCACCAGTCATCTACCACCATAGTTTTGTAGGTTACTAATTAAACTCAGAGGACTGAGGATTGTGATTTCTCAGTAGGAATCTGCGGAGCTTGGTTCCATGGATTAAAAAAACAAAAACAAAAACCCCAAGACCAAAAGATATAATTACACCACACTTCCATTATTTCTCTGGTCCATTTCTTTTCCATTACAGAGAAAAAACACCCTTCTACTTTTAGTTGAGCAATTTCACTTTTTGATGTTTTGTTATGACAATTTAGCCTAATTGTGTTGGGAAAATACATAGTTTATTTTAAAAGGAAATAAAGTTGAAAAATGAAATCACAACTTTTTTTTCTAGAATTAAAAACACAAATCTTATACTTTTAGTACATTGGGGTCATGGATTTATTATTACATAATTTAAATAATTTTATTTGAACTCAGAGTCATGATTTTAACAATGATAATGATACTGATTAATACAGTTTATCACAGCCCATGGATTTTTTTAAAGTTCAATTGATAGTTAATAATAAAAGTTGTTCTTTGAAATTGTGTCCTTGTTGTGGTCCTCTTTAAACTTTTATCTCTCTGAATATCCCCTTCTTAGTATACTACTTCAGTTGAAAAGGAATATATTAATAATACACAACTGCATCTTCTGCTTATCCCAAGGTCCAGAGAAAACAACAGAAACAAGGATTCATCGAGAGGCTACAATGTGTCCAGTACTGTGCTAATGATGCACTTGTTTTAAGTTTTGGTCTCCCTTGCACATTAGACACATTTTAAATTATTTTTGATAATCAGTGAGATACACAGCCAGTAAAAAGAACCCAGGATCCAAATTAAGATCTGTCAGCAGCCAGCAGTTAAGAGATTAGTGAAGTAGGGTGAACAATAAATGAGACAAATGTTTTATCAGACCTGGTGGGAAAGTGTACCAAGAATAAGTATTGCTTTTTATACAAACATCTTTATTTGAAATAAATAAGCTGTCTGTCTCATAGATGATGTGTAACTTAAATATTTCACTTTATGTAGTAATGTTCAATATCTTGTTTACTGACAATATTTTTAAAAGGAAATAATAGGTTATAAAGTTTGGAGCAACTATTAATTTAAAAACTCCTTAAGAAGAGCTAGCTATACTACTACAAAACATACTTAGCTTTAATACTTGCTATAAGGAAAGCCATATAATTTGCTGCAAGTGAAAATGTCTTTCCTAATTGATGGGAATATTCTGAACATTCAATCATCTTCACTTGCACCTCTCAAGATGGGAGGAAAGTTTTATTAGTACCAAGCCATATTTCTGCTGGCTATACCTTTATAACAGAAATCATTGCTTCTACTGCCCAGGGTGAGATTGAATCTTTTGAGGAGTTTTCCTATAAACAATGACATTCAGCAGAGGCTGTATTGTCAGTTCTTGTAGAAATGGCATATTTATGTAATAGACTACAGTGAGATCATTTCACATTCCATTCCTTTCATTGACAATATGTTATTATCATTGATCATTTCTTTTGGAAAGAAACAAAATTCACTGTCAGAATAAAAGAAAACGCAAAGCATAATTAAAAATGAAAGTGCCTAGATTTTTAAATCAAACACGTGCTAATTAAGTACTTATTTTAAGAGTTTGGTGGCTTATTCAAGGATCCCTTTAAAACTGGCTCAAAAGTTTTAGTAATTGTTTTTTTTGAAATCAGTTTTGAAGAGAACTTTGTTTGTTTGTTTTATTTTGGAAGCATCTAGCTTGTTTGCAAAACTACTAGTGTTCTAAATGTGTAATTTATCTTGTAGTTCAAAAGGTAAATTTGAAAAAAAAAACTGTGTAATTATAATGCTATAACTGGTGATCTCTAAGTGTATATCCTCTCAAAATAACTGTTTTGAAGAATATGATACTTATTTTGAAATCATTGTTGTAGTCTGATTCTTTACATTTATTGACCATATAGTAATAATTAATAATTTCTCTCTTATTAAGTATAAAACAGAATCCTCAATGAAAAAAATGTGAGGCTACAATAGCTAATAAGTTTATGTTCAAGTTTTATGCTTCTGGAAGAAATTGCATAATAAATTCCTTTTGTAAAAGATACTCAAATGTAGTTTGAAATCAATTTCAGCTTATCTTCAAAATGTGTGCTAAATATTTATTTTGTGTTAAATGAATTCATTTTAATTTCAACAATAAAGTGAAACTTCCCAAGGAAGAAAATTTCATTAATACATCTTCCAAGATGAAGCACTTATTAAAATTCCTCCCAACCTGTGTCATCCTTAAAATGAAATTATTTTTTACACCTTTGCATCATGTAGTTACTTAAAATAGCTTACAGAATTATGTCAGGCTTCTCTCCAATTACTTCTATGTTCTCTTTTGCTCTTCTTGGAATGTTAAAAAAAGCAACCATGTTTTTAAAAGCTACTTGCTTGGGCTTTAATTTTTTAATAATGGAAAAATAAAGCATGCTGCATGCATTAAAAGTAACTAAATTTCATTATATAAAATGAAATTAGTAAGTGAGCCAGAATGAGGGAGACAAGAGCATATATAAGCTTGTTGGCATATTAATATTTAAAAAATGGATACTTTCATGCTATTGTAGTTGAGGTTTTCAATTGAAATATTGAGGTGGGTAAGTGTGAATTAACATATATTATAAAATGGATTGTCTGTAAACTTAAACCACAATAGGAAAGAAAATTTCAATAGAAGTAAAATAGCCAATGAATCTAAAATTTCTCATTTCAACTTTGGGTATATACTAGATCTAAAGGAGAAATAAATTTTGTTAACACTAGCAAATTCAGTGATAATGTAAATGGAATATTTCTCATAATACAAACTAAAATGAAAAATATTCCATCTGGTGTTTTGGCCATTTTACTTGCCAATGTGATCAAGTAGAATTACTACTAACGGTGAATGAAAACTAGTTAACATCATGACCAATATACTCAGGATCACGTGTTTCCTTGCTACTAAGCCATCTTTACAGACTGTAGGAAAACTATAGTACTTTAAATTAACGTATTTCTATGCCCTTACTGATTAAAAACTGGGATTCACCAATTTGAACTTTCCTAAATGTGTGACATGTGAATATTTAATTAGAGTCTGGACAGTTCATTTTAAATACTTGAAGCAAAAATTAGATGCCCTGTTTTCCTCTTGTAAAGCCGAGCTACTACTTACCTTTACTTACGAAAGACTGGTCGGGTTCCAATCATTCTAGTTCAAAAATAGCAACCACATGGTCTGCACCAGTTTTATTGCTAACTCCTGCATTCATGGAGGGAAATCCATCAATGACAGCATTCAGTCCCAGTATATCTAATGTCTTTTTACTGTTCCAGATCTCATTCAGGACACAATGTTGCATTGATTTGTCATGTCTCCACAGGCTCTGTTTAGCTATGACAGCTTCTCAGTCTTATGTACAATTCCTTTTTCTTTAGTCCAACAGACTCATTTCACAGTGGTGTAGGTCTATCCCTGTCTGCAATACCTTAAATTAGGTGGTTTCATATATTTGTAATACAATTAGATTATTTTGCCACAGTCTGCATTTTACTTTAGGATCCCCTGGTCATCTAAAAGCCTGGGTGGCTCAGTGGGTTAAGCCTCTGCCTTTAGCTCAGGTCATGAACCCAGAGTCCTGGAATCAAGCCCTGTATCAGGCTCTCTGCTCAGTAGGGAGCCTGCTTCCCTCTCTCTCTTTCTCTGCCTGCCTCTCCGCCTACTTGCGATTTTTTTCAAATAAATATACAAAATCTTTAAAAAAAAAATCTTTGTTTTAATTTGCATATATTAAAGTTCACTATAGGGTCACCTAGGTGGCACAGTGGGTTAAGCATCAGAATCTTGGTTTTGGCTCAGGTTGTGATCTCAGGGAGATGAGATTGCGCTCCACATGGGGCTCCACACTTAGTGCAGAGTCTGCTTGAGATTCTCTTACCTCTCCCTCTGCCTCTCCCATTCATGTTCTCTCTCAATGAATAAATCTTTAAAATAAAGTTCACCTCATAAACTTTGTATAGAACTTTATAGAGTTCTATAGGTTTAAATAAATGCATAACTTCAGGTATTCACCATTAAAATATCACACAACAGTTTTACCAACTTAAAAGTCTCCTGTGCTGCACTTAAAAATGTTTTCTGCTCCCTCTCCTTGGGAATTTCCAGCAACCACCAATTTTTTTTCTTGTTTCTATCATTTTGCCTTGTTCAGATGTGCCATGTAATTGGAGTTACACAGTATGTAGACTTTCAGACTGGCATTTTTTGTAGACAATATGCATTTATAAGCATCCTCCACATCTTTCTGTGGCTTGATAGCTCATTGTTAAAAATCACTGAATAATATTACATTGTATGTATATACTGGTTTCTTCATTCATTCACCTATTTAAGAATATTTTGTTGCTTCCAGTTTGGGACAATGATGAATAAAGTTGCTATGAACATTTTTATGCATGTTGTTGTGTGAACATAAATTTGCTAGAATTCACCAGTGAAAATGTCTGGGCCTGGCACTTTCTTTGTTAGAAGGTTATCAATTATTGATTCAATGTTTAGTATAAATATAGGCCTATTCAATAAATCAGTTCTCCTTGGGTAAGTTTTTGTAGTTCGAGTCTTCCAAAATACTGGTAAATTTTATCTAAGTTATTTAATATGAGGTCATAGATTTCCTAAGGGTATTTCTTTATTATCCTTTTGATATCCATGATCAGTAATGATGAACCCTCTTTAACTTCTGCTATTGACATTGTATTTGTTTACCTTAGTTTGCTTGAGCAGAGTTTATTGATTTTATTTCAAACAAGTGTTTTTCGTTTCATTTTTTTCTTTATTATTTCCCGTTTTCAAATTATTTGGTTTCTGCTCTTTCATCATTACTTTTCAGGAGAGGAGGTGAATTACCTTAGACTTAAATTTATCTTCTTTATCAAGTTTGTAAGGGTCTGAGCTTAGATAATTTATTTTTTATCTTTCTTATATTCCAATACAGGTATTTAATGTTCTAAATTTCCATCTAAGCACAGTTTTTGCTTTATACCACAAATTTTGATCAGTTGTGATTTCATTTTTATTTCAAAATATATTAAAATTTCTTTTGAAATTTCTTTGCTGATCCCTGTGTTTAGAAGTATTTTGTTTTTGTTTTATAGAAGTGTGTTGTTTAATCTCAAAATATTTGGGGATTTCCCAGGAAACTTTCTGTTAGTGATTTATTTTTTCTAATTAAAAATGTTATTTTTATCAGTATTTTCACTTTAATTATTTAATTATTTAATTATTTTCACTTTAATTATCCCTCTACGTATACAGCTGACCCTCAAACAACATGAATTTGAAATGAAGCGTCCATTTATACAAAAGTTTCTTTTGATAAATATAATACTCTAAATGTATTTTCTATTCTTTCTTTTATTTTTTTTCTTTCATTCACTTTTTTTTTAAGAAGATTCTATGTATTTGACAGAGAGAGAAAGCACAAGTGGGGGGAGTGGCAGACAGAGGGAGAGTGAGAAGCAGGCCTCCTGCTCAGCAGATAGCTCAATGTAGGGTTGGATCCCAGGATCCAGGGATCATGACCTGAGCCAAAGGCAGATGCTTAACCAACTGAGATACCCAGGAACCCCTCTTCCTTATTTTCTTAATAAGGCTCAGTGGGTTAAAAGCCTCTGCCTTCGGCTCAGGTCATGATCCCTGGATCCTGGAATTGAGCCCCGCATGGGGCTCTCTGCTCGACAGGGAGCCTACTTTCCTCCTCTCTCTCTGCCTGCCTCTCTGCCTACTTGTAATCTCTGTCTGTCAAATAAATAAATAAAATCTTTAAAAAAAACAACGTTTTCTTTTCTCTAGCTTACTTTATTTTAGGAATACAGTATATAATAAATTTAACATACAAAATATGTGTTAATCAACACTTTTTTTTACCAGTAAGGATTCTGGGCAACAGTAGGCTATTAGCAGTTAAATTTTGTGGGAGTCCAAAGTTATACTTAAATTTTTGACTGCACAAGGGGCTGGCATCAAGCTCCTGGATTGTTCAAAGGTCATCTGGACTAATTATCAAGCACTTGAGGGGAATTTTTATTTGATTTGCACTTCTTCATGTACCTACAGAACATTTCCAATTGCTTATTGTTCTCCATATTTCCTCTGCCTTCTCTATCTCCCACCCCAATTTTTCCCTCTGTTTTAACAATATGTAAGTTTAGCTATAGGAATACTGGGAATACTGTTCTTCTGGCAGTTTTCCTAGAATAAAAATGGCAACATTTGCAACTCCTCAAACAAGATGTAAATCATGGTTAAAATCCTTTATAGAAGTATAAAAAAGTTTATTGTGGACCTCCTATAAAGCCCACCTTTATGTGATCCTTTTTCTTTCAACTTTAATTCCATTTTTGTCTGAATTCCATAACTTTTTATTAGGTAAGTTATGTTTTATGATCCAGAATGTGGTGTATCTTGGTGAATGTTTGATGTGAGTTTGAAAAGCATGTGTATTCCACTGTTGTAGGATGGAGCATTCTATAAATGTCAATTAGATCAAGTTGATTGGTAGTTCTATTGAGGTTAACTATATCCTTTTTAATTTTCTTCTTGCTTGAACTATTGGAAAGGAGAGTGTTAAAATCTCCTACTAAAATAGTGGATTTGTTCATTCTTCTTGCAAGTCTATCAGTTTAACTTCAACTATTTTGAAGTTGTTAGGTTCATGCATATTTAGGATTGTTACGTCTTACATACAAAGAAGTGACCCTTTGTCATTATGTCTCTTTTATCTATTTATTCAATCAATTATACAATGTCACATTAGTTTAAGGTGTACAACATGGTGATTTGTATGTCTCCTTTATATGTGTAAGTTTTCCTATTCTGAAATGTTCTTTGTTTGAAATAATAAAGTTACTAAAGCTCTCTTTCAATTAGTGTAAGCATAATACATCTTTCCCTATCACTTTCCTTTTGATCTGACTAATTTTTTTATGTTTAATATGGTGTTCATTTATAAAACATTCAGTTGGGTCGTCTTCTTTTCCTCTTCTTCCTTCTTCTCCTGCTCTTCCTCTTCCTCCTCCTCCTCTCTTCTTCTCCTTCTTCCTTTCTTTCTCCTCCTCCTCTCCCTCCTCCTCCTTCTTCTTCTTCTTCCTTCTTCAACTCCTAGAATTAGAGGAGGGTAAACTCTAAACTGCAAGTACAGAGAAATATTCGGAGATATTTTGCCACAAAGGAAAACAAAGAAATGTGGGAGCATATACCAGGAAATGGGCTGAAAATCATTTAAGGACTTTTGACACGATAAATAACAGAATATGTGTGAAGATTGTGTAAATTACTCTTGGGTTAAAAGTCATATTGCCACTATCTCATGTTCATCCAATGTATGCTTCAATTTTCATTTTTCTAGAGTCATTGAGGTTCAACATATCAAAATCATCAGCCTTTCTATAGTTCCATATCAACACATTGGTATAGGTATTACTACAGCAGGTGAAGAGAGCATAGTAAATCATTCACTGCTTCTCATCATTAGGGACAATTCACTCGCTTCCTAAAGACATTGTATAGAAAGCAAATAGGTCCATGAGTAAATGGTCACATCATTAATAGGGAATTCAAATTAAAATTATGATGAGAGTTCATTAGATACAATTGCATTAGTCAGTGGGGCTGCCATAACACAATGCTACAGAGTAGGTAGTTTAAACAACAGAAATTGGGACACCTGGGTGGTTAAGTGGGCTAAACCTCTGCCTTTGGCTCAGGTCATGATATCAGGGTCCTGGGATCAAGCCCCACGTCAGGCTCTCTGCTTAACAGGGAGCCTTCTTCCCCCTCTCTCTGTGCCTGCCTCTCTGCCTACTTGTGATCTCTGTTTGTCAAATAAGTAAATAAAATCTTTTTAAAAAATAAACAACATAAATGTATATTCTTAACCATTGTAGAGGCTAGAAGTCTCAGATTAAAGTGCTAGCTGATTTGGGTTCTAGTGAGGACTCTACCTGGCTTATGGATGTTACAGTCTCACCTCACCCTTGCATGGTCAGCCTTTCTTTCTTCCTTCTTTCCTTTCTTCCTTCCTTTATTTCTCTCTCTTTCTTTCAAGATTTTGTTTATTTATTTGACAGAGAGAGAGACACAACAAGAGAGGGAACACAAAAAAGGGAAGTCAGAGAGGGAGAAGCAGACCTCCCACTGTGCAAGGAGCCCAATGCTATGTGGGGCTCGATTCCAGGGCCTTGGAATCATGACCTGAGCCAAAGGCAGATGCTTAACAACTGAGCCATCCAGGCACCCCCCTACATGGCCTTTCTTATGTGTGCTCATAGAGAAAGACATTATGTCTTTCCCTTTTCTTATAAGGGCACCAGTTCTATCTGGACAAGAGCCCTACATTTATGACCTCATTTAACCTTATTACTTCCTTAAAGAACTTGTCTCCAAATATAGTCACAGTGGGAATTATGGCTTCAACATATGAATTTTGAGAGACGACAAATCAGTCCAAAACAACTAGTATGATGGGAAAAATAAAAATACAGATAATACCCATGTGTTCATAAAGATGCAAAACATCTGGAATTCTCAAATATTGCTGACTGAATCCAAAATGTTACAGTCAGTCTGGAAAACATTTTGAGTATCAAATATATTAAACATACATTTACCATATGACTTAGATATCCGATTCCTAAGTTTTCACCCTAGAGAAATGAAAGCTTATACTCACTTAAAAAATCTATAGGAACATATTCATAAGAGCTCTATTCATAATCACCCCAAACTTGAAACAACGCAAATGTTGGGTTATTTAGTGAGTGAATAAACAAATCATAGTACATTATCTGAAGGAATATTGCTGAGATGGCTAATTTTATGTGTCAATTTGACACTATTATGAGGTACTCAGATATTTGGCTAGAGATTATTTCTGGGTACATCTGTAACAGTGTTTCCAGATGACAGATTAGCATTTGAATTGGCAGGCTAAGTAAAGCATATATTGCTTTCCCCAATGTGCCTGGTCATCATTTAATCCCATGAGGAATCATAATATAATTTGATATGGTTTTGTTATTAATTCTGTTTCTCTGAAGAGCCCTGACTAGTACAACTGCTCGATAATAATAATAATAACAATGACAATAATAACAATGTTGTATATATATCAAAGTATCTCTATATACATTAACTTACCTGCTTGGTGATTCTATTTATACAATATATCAAAAATAAAACTGAAATATTAGGAAACAGATCAGTGGCTGCCAAGTGTTTGAATAGGGGTACGTTGTGCCTATGTACAGAGTTTTTTGGGTAGTGAAAGCTAGTTGTTTTAAGTAAATCTATACATATTTTAAAACTCATGGAACTGTAGACCAAAAAAAAATTTAAATTCACTCTATATAAATTTATAAAATAAAAAGTTGAAATACAAAATGAGTCCATTTTAATGAAACTTTTGTGTTTATATAAAAACAATAGGCAAATATCATTTTAAGAAACAGAAATACTAAGCTCATAAATAGATTCTAATAGAAAACTATATATAGGAATTTTATATATAGTATGGGTGACATTTAAATTTGGTGATCAAATATATGATACATTCTATAAATGGTACTAACAAGTAATTAGTCATGTCAAAAAAATTCACAAAATTAAAAAAATAAATTCCTATTGGATTAAATAGACAAATGCAAAGAATGTTTGCAACAATAAATGTTTACAATCATTTATAAAATTATTTTATAAAAAATCATAACTTAGAAAAATGTTTTCACTATTACAAATTCTCTCCTCTTTACTTACTAATAGAACCTTTATGTTATAGCTAGACACATTCATGACTGCCTAAATAAAGACAACTTTACCCAGTCCCTCTTGCAACTAAGTCTCTCAAATTATTAAATTCACTCCAGCAGGATGTAAGTGGAAATGTTATGTATCTCTTGCAGGGAGCATCTGTTAAGGAATGGGCATGCCCTTATTCTGCTTGTGCAGTTTAAGAGATTTACCTAGGTTTCTTTTCAGGGGTATTCTAAACTGTTGTTTTGTCCCTTAATGTGTCATTTTTCTAGGTCTATCATTTTCCATTCTTCAGGTAACCAACTTTTAAATTTTTTTGTTACTGCAGATTTTATTACATACTTTTATCTCCAGTGAAAATGTAGGACACACAGTCTTCCTTCTGATAATTTTACAGACTGTTTTATTTTACTGCATATAACTTATACAGCCCAATATAAACTTATGAAATTTGTGTATCTTAAAGTTTTTCTGCTTTTATTTCACATTCTTAGAAACTTGGAGATATAATATGGAAAAAAATGTTTCCAGATAAGCTATTAAAAAATGAAAAACAAGTCATTTTTCTTTGTTTGGCACATCTTCTTTATCTTCACATCACCTCCCAAACATGGACAGCAAAAAACAAAACCACAAACAGCAAAAAACCAAGCCAGTGTGGATGGTTGCCTTAGGGGAAGGAGACAGCCCCAGGGCATACTGACAGATGAAAACAGGCTGCATGTTGCAGTATTCTGTGAGGTTTGGTGTCTTGTGTTGACAAACAGTAATTATGCTAAATAATATAAATGTTATATCCATATATGTACGTGTATTTTATGTGTAGGAATACTCATTATTGCAGAATTTTCTATACATTTTTCTTATACTATCACTTCATTTGTAACTTTTGTAATAGTTCTTTGTTAAACAACTAAATCTGATTGAGAATTCAGCTAAAAGCATGGGTATATTTTTAACCTTAATTTGTGTGTTATATGTGGCTTTATCTTATAAGCTGGGAATTTGCCAGCTGACACAATTGTGACATTTTCTTAATTAGTCTAGACAAAATTCACTTCTTGAAAAAAGAATTTTTAAGATTTATTTATTTACTTGACAGAGAGAGAGAGAATAAGAGAGAGCAGAAGTAGGGGAAGTGGAAGGCAGAGAGAGAGGGAGAAGCAGGCTCCCTGCAGAGCAGGGAGCCCCATGTGAGGCTTGACCCCAGGACCCTGGATCATAAACTGAGCCAAAGGCAGACAGCTAACCAACTGAGCCACCTAGGCATTCCTTTTGAAAAAAATTTTCAAAGAAAACTATAAATGATTTATTCTAAAGTTTTGCTATAAAATCTTCTTTACATGTACTTGAAAACTTAACATGTCTACATGCCTCCTGCTTTCTCAGAAAAATTAAGGAAGTGCATAAATGTAATAAAAGAGCAGATTGTTCTTAATGATTCTTAATCAATATCAAACTTTGCCCTTATGAGTGAGTTACTTTCATTCTTGATGAAAGTAACATATAATACTAATATAATATATAAAAGTAATATATAATACTAATATAATACTATAAAATCAATATTTTAGTACATATTATGAAATTGAATTCATATAATGAATACCACATACTTTTAAACAAATAATAGATTTCTATTTTGTAACTGTTTTTATAGAGCAATGTACTACATTATTTATTAAAACTACTGAATTATACCTTGATTATGGAGAGGTATAATTCTACTTCCTAAATAGAGAGCAAGAAATGTGTCTCCTAAATAGAGAGTAGAAATAAGAAATAATCTACCATATAGTCATGATTTTATGCTTTGCAACACATATATAATATATATCTGTATACTTAAGTCTACATACATACAAAAGAATACAAAAAAATAAAATATTTATAACACAGATTTCTAATAGAGGTTTTTATTCCCCTGACATTTTCAAGTGTTTCCCACTCTTTCAAAGATTTTTTTTTTCAGGCAGCAATCATATTTATTTAATATTTCTTTATGTGATAATGGACTTATTTAAATATTACTTTATTAGAAATCAATAACTGTATATAGGCACTTCATGTTTTAATATAAAAATAATGCTCTCATAAAATCTATTATAATTTCTAGGTTTTAAATTTCACAATTTTTTTCCCCTAAAAATTGTGTTATCATTTTCATTTCACATTCTATCCTATGGTCCAAAACAGTGTTTCTTTGAGTTGGGTGCTCAAAAGACTCATAAAAGTTTTTGCCTTTACTGGAAATGTCAGTAAGTCATCTACTTTTTCAGATTTCTATTACGCCTATGTCTGTAAATTTAATTACCCATAATCAACATTTGTCCTCCCTGTTGCTCAGGTGTTGCTACAAAGACATTATAATTTTACACCTTTTAAAGATGTAATATTTTACTATTTTAAAAAATATCATTGTTAGTCTTCTCCTTTTATGTCTTATTTAAAATCTTTAAAAAATAAAGAAGATGTAGATTGTGTCTGCGTCTGAAGGTAGTACATTTTATTTTATTCCTTTTTTGTAAATTGTATGGTGTCTGTAAAATAATAAAAAATAATAAAAGTCAGGGGAATATGTGTTTTTTCAGAATGTTATTCCTAATTATCTTAATGATAACAGAAAAAAAATTATCTTTCATTTAATTGCATCATTCCATATATTAGATATATATATACACACACATACATTAATATATATCTATTTATCTCTTAATGTATCGAGAGAGAAGAATATAGTTTAAGAGAGTGAAAAATATTTGCAGAGATACAGACACACCTTTTTTTCCCCCCTCTCAAAATCCCTAGCAGGGAGTGAGCTTTGAGAGGTTCTGGGGTCAGGTGCTTGTGTACTCATTGACAGAGATGATAATGATGCTTCTGACAGCCCTGAGATACTGCACGCTGTATGACAACGAGCTTGAAAAGGCATCACTGAAGGTGATAATAATGAGGACCAGCAGGAGGACATATTTCAGACTGAGAAACTAGGAGAGTATTATCAGTCTGATGGAACAGGTTGAGCTCCGGATCCATGTGGATGTCATTCTTCTTTTATTGAGAATCCTGCTGAAATAGATACCCTGTACTCTAGGATAGGCTTTTTGCAGCAGCTAAAGAGACTGAAAAATATTCTTCATGCAAGAGCAAGTCTAGAGAATGATGAAGTCC
Organism: Lontra canadensis; assembly: GCF_010015895.1. Classification (NCBI taxonomy): domain Eukaryota; kingdom Metazoa; phylum Chordata; class Mammalia; order Carnivora; family Mustelidae; genus Lontra; species Lontra canadensis. The sequence continues at coordinate 2,034,588 of NW_022631084.1, read as the reverse complement.
ACAAAGAAGGGTAAAATTCATTTAAAAAGCAAAAGACTTGAGAAATCATTTTAGGATTTTAATTTTATCATAATACAGTGACAAGTTATACTACATTTTGCTGTGTATTTATTAATACAAAAATTAAATATGGGTTTTCTTCATCTATAATCATTCTAAAATATATTATACATGGTCATTTTTACATTTTAATTAGCAAGTTTGCTAGTTCTACTAAGAACTTTCTGCCCAGCATGCCACTTGTACTAGAGTCCTAGGTTCCACAGAGGCATTAACAAAAAAAACCAAAAAATAATAAAAAAAAAACCAAAAATGGTATGCCACAATTCCCTTAATATAAGTGCTAATGCAGATGAAGAGTTAAGTAATAACACACCCTTGAAAGGTAGGTTTGGAAATGCAACAATTCACTCTAAATTTGTAACTGAATTTTTAGGGAACAAAAGTAGGGATGAAGTAGCTAGGAAAATGTCTCTGGGTTTGATGTGTAACTCTGTATTCTGGTTATAATGGTAAGTGATTCTGATTAAGTTTTCCAAAGGCATACTCTTCCTTTAAATGGTTGTGTAGCTGTTCTTAGATGTCTTGGAGGGGTCATGATCTGATATTGTTTCTGGGGGAAAATTGATCAGTTTCTCATTGGCTCTTCAGTTTCTGCTAGCATAGTAGCACTGTCAGACCCTGAGCAGGTGGTGATATGTGAAGTATCCACTTCTTAATTAACCACTATGGTGATCAATACACAAGAACAGATTATGAATTCTGGTTATGTATACATTTCCATTAAGTTCAAGTTCCTTGCAAATGCAACCAGATACATATAAAAATTCATGGAGGGGCCTAATTAGCAGATATTCTAGTACCTGGGATTTCTTTTTAAGTTATTTTCACCCCCTCCTCTCCAAATGTAAAACAACATGACTGATAGTAGAGTGACGGGACACTGAAAAAGTACTGAAAGAGAAGGGACAAGCAGGATTCTGCAGTCCCAGAGAAAGATAGCCCACAGTAGCTAAAAATCTGTTACTATTAATAAGAGATCGAAGTTGATCTGTTTCAGAACACTGAGGATGCTGCTCTCATGTACAATGTTTCTCTCATCTCCCCCAAGTAATATCACTTATGTTGATCCTTCACAAGACTGTATTTTTTTACTTTGTTACTTTCCTCTGAGTTGTAGCAGTCTTTATCCAACTATTTTAGACATTTCCACTGGATTGTTTTGAAAGTATTTAAAAGTAACATGTCAAGCAAAGCTTTCATTCCTTCCAAATCTTTTCGTCTTTTTCATTTTAAAAATAGTATTATCACCCACCCAGTTGCTAAAGTCAGAAAATTCCATTAAGAAATCCTATTTCTCCCAACAAAATGTCTTAATTTGTCTACTTATTTTAACACCAGTTCAACTTTCTGCTCCAGTTTCCTCTACCGTGTGTCTGTATTTTTTCCCTACACTACACTGGACTGTGTTACCTGAGAAAGTAAATTGAATTTATTTCTCTGAAAATAGGAATGATAAAGCCTAACTTGTTCTCAGGATAAATAGGACAATCTATGAAGATTACTGAACAGAATTCTCTGTCATTGCTGCTTATCCAAACTTTACATATTACCTTTTCAGAAAGGATATGTTTGATGATCCTATCAGAATTTCCTCCTGACCTTTTTTATCTTATGGCACATATTTTTGGTAGAGTGGGTAAATGTATCCTTAATCCTAATATTTATATGGGCAGAGAGTCTGTCTGTCCTGTTGAGCACTGTATCCACACTTTTAAAACTGTGTTGGCACAGCAATACTCAATCCAGCAAAAGGGGATGAATGAATAAACAGAAGAGCAAAAGAGCATCCTCTTAAACACAGATGTGCTATGGAAATACAACTGGAATTACCTATTTGTGAATTAAGAGTTCAAAAAAGTATCATCTTGTCCATTCACAATTTGGAATTTCTAAGCAAGCCACTCATTTATGCTTAATTTATGCTTCTTTTCTCTGTGTGAAGATCAATGAGGTAAAGAGATCCCCGAATATGAGAATTTCTCATATCAAATATATGTTGTTTTAAAAAAAAGAAACTTTCTACAATTTATTAAGACATGACTGTTGATAGTATTTTGAAATTCTGATTGAAATTGAATACTGATACCCTTATAATCTCTTGCTATATTGCTATTTGGTTCAATAGTGAACATTTTCTAAGAATAACTGTGAGTTATGTACCAAAGTCCACATTTGTCAAGTGTTAAGGCATCAGCTATTATGTATTATGAAATGTATTAAAAATATATACTGGGAATACCTAGAGAAATTCCAGGTATAGGTTAACTACCTAAAAATATCCCACTACTTCTTTGGCAATTTGAATACCTTTTATTTCTTTTTGTTGTCTGATTGTTGTTGCTAGGACTTCTTGTACTATGTTGAACAACAGTGGCGAGTGGACATCCTTGTTGTGTTCCTGATCTCAGAGGGAAGTCTTCTCAGCTTTTTCCCACTGAGAATGATATTCGCTGTGGGTTTTTCATAGATAGACTTAAGAAGTTGAGGAAAGTTCCCTCTATTCCCATATTTTGAATTGTTTTAATCAGGAACAGATGCTGTATCTTATCAAATGTTTTTTCTGCATCAATTGAGAGGACCATGTGGTTCTTCTCTCTCTCTTATTGATTTGTTCTATCACATTAATTGATTTGCAAATGTTGAACCACTCTTCATCCCATGGATAAATCCCACCTGGTCATGGATGTACTGTTGGATCCTATTAGCTAGGATCTTGTTGAGAATCTTGACATCCATATTCATCAGTGATATTGGTCTGAAATTCTCCTTTTTGATGGGGTCTTGGCTCACTGGGGATCAGGGTAATGCTGGTTTCATACAAAAGAGTCTGGAAGTTTTCCTTCTGTTTCTATTTTTTGAAAGAGCTTCAGGAGAATAGGTATTATTTCTTCTTTGAAACTTTGGTAGAATTCTCCAGGGAATCCATCAGGTCCCCGGCTCTTGTTTTTTGGGAGTTTTTTGATCCACTGCTTCAATCTCGTTACTAGATATTGGTCTACTCAGGTTGTCAGTTTCTTCCTGATACAATTTCAGAAGTTTATAGGTTTCCAAGAATTCATCCATTTCATCTAGGTTGCTTAACTTATTGGCATATAACTGTTGATAATAATTTCTGATGATTGTTTTTATTTTCTTGGTGTTAGTCATGATCTCTTCCCTTTCATTAATAATTTTATTAATTTGGGTCCCCTCTCTTTTCTTTTGGATTAGTTTGGCCAGTGGTTTATCAATCTTATGATTCTTTCAAAAAACCAGCTTCTAGTTTTGTTGATGTGTTCTACTGTGTCTCTAGTTTCTATCTCATTGATCTCTGCTCTAATCTTAATTATTTCCCTTCTTGTGTGTGGGTTTGGTTTAAATTGTGGTTGATTCTCCAGTTCTTTAAGGTGTAAAGAGAGCTGGTGTATTCTGGATTTTTCAGTTTTTTTGAGGGAGACTTAGATGGCTGTGTATTTTTCCCCTTAGGACCACCTTTGCCATATCCTATAGGTTTTGGACTGAAGTGTCTTCATTCTCATTGGTTTCCATGAATTGTTTAAGTTCTTCTTTGATTTCCTGGTTGATTCAAACATTCTTAAGCAGGGTGGTCTTTAGCTTCCAAGTGTTCAAATTCCTTCCAAACTTTTTTTTGTGGTTGAGTTCCAGTTTCAAAGCACTGTGGTCTGAGAATATGCAGGGAATAATTGAAATCTTTTAGTATCAGTTGAGTCCTGATTTATGACCCAGTATGTGGTCTATTTTGGGGAAAACTCCATGTGTGCTTGAGAAGAATGAATATTCTGTTGTTTTGGGGTGGAATATTCTGTATATATCTATGAGATCCATCTGGTCCAATGTGCCATTCAATGCTCTTGTTTTTTTATTGATTTTCTGCTTGGGTGATCTATTACTGAGAGTGATATGTTAAGATCCCCTACTATTGATGTATTCATATCAATATGGCTCTTTATCTTGATTAACAGTTGTCTTATGTAGTTGTCTGCTCCCGTATTGGGGGCATAAATATTTACAATTGTTAGATCTTCTTGGTGGATAGACCCTTTAAGAATGATGTGTCTCCTTTGTTATTTCTGACTACAGTCTTTAATTTAAAATCTAATTTATCTGATGTGGGAATCGCTATCCCAGCTTTCTTTGGAGGCCTATTGGCATGAAAGATACTTCTCCATCCCTTCACTTTCAGTCTGGATGTATACTTAGGTTCCAAATAGGTCTCTTTTGGACAACATTTGGACATTGACAACATTTGACTCTTTTAGACAACACTGGACATGACAACATTAGACAACATTTAGAGAATATTCATTTTATCCAATCTGCAACCCTATGCCGTTTTATGTGAGTGTTTAGGTCATTCACATCGAGAATGATTATTGAAAGATATGTTTTTATTGAAGTGAAGTTTTATTGAAATGAAGCATAAGGAATAACACGGAAGACATTGAGAGATGGATAGAAGTGATTGGGGGGAATCACAGGGGGAGATGAACCATAAGAGACTGTGGACTCTGAGAAACAAACTGAGGATTTTGGAGGGGAAGGAAGTGGGGGGTTGGGTGAGTCTGGTGGTGGGTATTATGGAGGGCATGTATTGCATGGAGCACTGGGTGTGCTGCAAAAACAATGAATTTTGGAACACTGAAAAATAAAATAAAATAAAATTTTAAAAAATCCTACTACTTGTTTTGTTACTATTTTTTAGAATTTTTTCTGTACAAGAACAAAACACTAATTCCTGAATATTCTGTCCAATCAGAATGTTACTTTCTTAGGATGACATTGACTAAGGCTATTTTAAAATTCTATGTAGTCACCTAAATGTAGTTCACTCTCCCTCCTACTGTAATTTCATGTACAGTAATAACCAACTCAACTTTTAAGGCTTCCTTTTGTGTGTATAACATGCTTTTATGTGTTCATGTGGCTAGATAGGAACTTTTGGTCAGGAGGGACCACTGGGAGGGCTTGGAGCCAAAATTTAGACTCTGACCAATACTGAGCCTCTGCTTTGGAGGTCACCCTCAACTAGGTACCAATAAGTGGATACTTGATTTTTCATTTCTTATTGTCTCTCTCATGTTTAGCTCCCAGAGAAACTCAATAGACGTATAGCTATGCAAAGGATTCAATGCTGTCTGTTTTGTTGACTAAAATAATATTTTACCATATCAACAAATTACCCTAAATCTTGATATATGGTGTGTATCTGTTATGATAAACATTATTAATTTTGTGTTTGTTAGTATTAAATCAGAAGGCTTTAAATTCCCTTCCATTCTTGAATTACTTGCAAAATCCTACACCAAACAAATTGTTTCAAATGTACCCTGAAATGACTAATGGTCATATTTTTAAATAAATACACTTTGAAATACAAAATAAATATATATTTACTGATAAATATATATATATACTTTTTTAAGATTTTATTTATTTGTCAGAGAGAGAGGGAGAGAGAGCGAGCACAGGCAGACAGAATGGCAGGCAGAGGCAGAGGGAGAAGCAGGCTCCCTGCCGAGCAAGGAGCCTGATGTGGGACTCGATCCCAGGACGCTGGGATCATGACCTGAGCCGAAGGCAGCTGCTTAACCAACTGAGCCAACCAGGCGTCCCTACTGATAAATATTTTGCAGAAGAAGAAAACATGCAGCAGATGATGAAAATCATTCATATTAAATAGGGCACCTGGGTGGCTCAGTGGATTAAAGCCTCTGCCTTCGACTCGGGTCATGATCCCAGGGTCCTGGGATCAAGGCCCACATTGGGGCTCTCTGCTCAGCAGGAGCCTGCTTCTTCCTCTCTGCCTGCTTCTCTGCCTACTTGTGATCTTTGTCTATCAAATAAATAAATAAAATCATTTAAAAAAATGATCCAAAACAAACGATTTTTCAATTTGAAACATTTGTTTGTTTTTAATTTGCTGGTTTTTATGTGATTAGAAAAACAAAACATATGTTATTTATATATTTTTTAATTCAATATGTAATGAAAAATTTCTTATGCCATTAAAAGTTCTTCATAAATGCCTTTCCTGGCTCTGTAATAGTCTAACAAATAGGTAGTAAAAATTCACTTAATAATTCTATTATGGAAAGTTAGCTATTTTCCCTAAATTTGACATTAGAAATAATTTTTGTCTGCATTTCCAGCTATTGGAAATGATTATCCAAAATTAATCTACTGATTTAAGTATATTAAGGCTCTTGAAATATTGGCCACTAGCCAAATAAGCAGCCAGTAGTTATGTATGAAAGTATTTAATTTATCAAAAATTCATTCAGCATAAATTCTTAGTGTGAAAATAGTAACATAAGTCATGTTAAAAATAATTTGCATTGTTAACATTTTCTTAATCCTATTATTATTCCCAAATGTATTGTCTTTATTTTGGATGCCATTTGTATAGGACATTTATAAACATTTATAAACACAAATCTTTCATTGCCATATAATAGAGGGTTATAGGATAGCTCAAACACAAAATCAGTATATCAATTTAATTGGTGCAGCGAATGTGAATTTTGTCACCTACAGCCAACTGGAGGGAGTAATATCACGTTAATTTTATTTTTCTAAGTGAAATGGAGTCTGTTCTGAGATCTTGTTCTAATAGCTGGTAGAAATTCAGTGGCCATCATTTTTGGGGCTCTTTCTCCTACCCAGAATTTTACATAAAGTTCAAGGATCTTTCCTAGTTCAGAACTAAGAAGCAGAGAGCATGTTGTTTACTGTTTATAAGGCTTGGCCTACCCCCTGGATTAGCAGGAAGTATTACAGAATTTTCCTCCCAGATTCCTGAGTTCTTGCTGCCTGGGGCATAAAAAGAAACATGTCTGACCAAGCCTGACCCCCTAAGAGTAAGCCTGTCTCCATTTCTTAAACAAAATGTGTCTCCCTGACACTACTATGAACTACATTTATCCCTTTCTTAAGAGTGGACTCTCTTGATGGATGTGGGTTACCAGAAAGTGTCTATTTTCCCTAAAGTAAGGAGAAAAAGAGGTGTATAAACTTCCCTAAACTTCAAACTGCTGACTCTGAGATGTTCACATTACTATGGGTCAGAGCTCCCCATCAAAATCAGTTTCATTGCATCAAACCTTTGAGTCTTAACCATTTGTTAAGGTACCAAGATCTATTCAACTAAGCAATTGGCTTCTGAGAGGTTATACATGTCTTCAAACTCTAACCTCTGTGACTAGTCTTCTATGCATTGTTTCCTGGTGCCTCTGAAGTTGTCATGGTTTTCCTTACTCAGAAAGGTGGGTTTTTTTTCCCCTTTCACACCTTCAGCAACTAGAAAAATCAGAAGACAATCTTTTAATAAGGTGGAACTTGCAGAAGATTGCTATACTCAATATTAACCAAGTCACACATGTTCTATGTAGAATTAATTTTCTTGCATCTAAAATTCCTAGGTTCAGTGTCCTCTATTGTCTTTATATATTTAACATAATCACATTTTCTCCAGCTCTGGTAAAACATTAGGAAATTAATCTGAGATTCTCTCATGTTTACTATGCATTAAAAAAGTTTGTTTTAACATGACTAGATATTCAGTCACTGCTGCTGAATATTTTTGTTTTGAGTACTTATAGCTAGGGTACAAATTTGAAGCTAAAGACATCCCATCAAAATGTCATCCCTTCCTCCTACACATATTTCCATTTTGGCAGAACAAGAAAACACTACCTTTCGGATATTTTCCTTAAAATATATTTAAATAAAATTTTAAATCATTCCACTAAGCTCGTGAAAAATTCAATGTCCTCCCTTATGGGGTGGTGATATTTTCAGGAGTTTCATGCTGTCATGTCCATGTATGGAAAGCCCCTGCATCATGAGTCTATACCAGATGTCTCTGGCATACCTATTTCCAAATGTTCCAGGCCTCCTGAATCTCAGGTGGCTCCTTTACTTTTGGGTCAAACCTAGATGTTTAGGTCAAACAGACTTTGCAAAATAACTATGCTCTAGACTCCTTAATTATACAAAACCTGTTTCTCTCTATGTCCTTGGAACACTGCAAGAAAGTGAATTATAGCTCTGTTCTCACATGGACCTTCTCAGTCTTGAGAAAATCTCTAAAAATTGACCTCACCTAAAGCCATTTCTGCACTCTGACTTAAAGTTCTCATCTCCCTTACCTCACCCTTCTGAAAGTATCCTATGTTTTCTTAACACATGCTAAAAGCTCATTAAAATTAGAGGAAATTCTATATTTTTTAACCAACGTTGATTTTTTTCCCTCTGCTCTACTGGAATACATATATTCCTAGTTCAATGATTAGTTTTAACTGTTTCTGAGTTCAGGCAGATCTTGAATTGAAATTTGATTCCAATATTTATTTTCAAATAACTTCTCAAAGTCTCAGCTATTAAGTTAAAATGATCACAGGATGATTAGGAACATTGTAGAGATAATAGGTATGATTTATATACCCAGTGCATGACACACAGTATAAGCAATGCATGTTAAAAATTACTATGGTCACGGTCACTAACATTTTAATATGAAATAAAAGATGTATATTATATGGAAACCTTTCTCTTAATTTTTTAAATTTACAACCTAAATTTTTATTTTTCATTTATCTGATAACTTATTTTTTGGTGTTCTTTTCACTGCTTTAAATCAGGTTGAGAACCCTAAATCAAGTTGAGAACTTAGTAAGCATTTATTAAATATTGGTTGATTTAATGAATAGTCATACACTTTCAATAAGAGAAATCTAAATGGGGGGTTGAGGGTTGGAGAAAATTTTCTTTAATTTTTTCATTCAGGTGTGAATAGGCCATGAGGCAAATCAAAACATGTGCATCTTTATCCTCTTGGAATAAGTTAGGGAAAAAAAACCTAGTAACCAGCAAATAGAACACAACTTATTTCACTAAATTATCCTGTCACAATGACAGACATTTTCAAAAGTTAGAGAGCATGTCATCAAATACATCAAAGTCCATGTGTCATTCATGGCAAAATTGACTTTGACATTGTTTATTTGGACTCCAGACACTTGGCTTTCATGATTCTGGCTTCATCTACATCTGGACATTGGAGAGTGGATGTGTAATTCTTGTAACACTGTCATCCTCTGGTCACACTATTCCATTCCCATGATCAAGCTGCGTCTATTCACAAATCCCAAAATACTTTGAAAGTGGAGAATATGTTTTAAATGGAAAAATAATGCATTTGGTAACAACTGATCAAGTAAAGCTGATTTTAATGTTTCAGCATCACCTGTTGCCATCACTGAGCCGTGATTATGGAAAAAGCTACAACTACAAGAGATAAGAGGTGATACCCAGATATCACCCTTACAATTCTTCTCAAAGGAAGCGATTTTGACAGTGATAAGATATGAAAAATAAGATATGAAACCTACTGGCCAATGGTAAAAGGGACAAGAAAGACAACAGCAGCCTTGGTCTGGAAGTCCAAAGATGACAAAACATCTCTTCTTCAGGATGTAACAAATTATCTTTTTCTTGGTAAAATGGAAAGATGTTTGCAAATACTACCTGGTATACTACACTGTACTTGTATTTTTCTGACTCGTGGTTCTTCTAAAATTCCAATTATGGCATATTTTAGAAATCTGCATTTTAAATGTTTCATAACTGTGAATAAGAGACAGTTGGACAATTTTTTAATCTAAATAAAGTATATCTTCTTAATGAGTCAAGAGGCAGTCAAGTGATACTAAGGATATTTTTAAAATAGAAGTAATTGGTAAATTTTTCTCAGAATGATCCTTTTTAAACACATAGGTTCATACAAATACTTTTGCAGCAATTATAAAATTTGTTATAAAGACAACATAGTGTTTATAGTACTTTCATATTTGAACAAAAAAGGTTTAATGGGATTTAAAATGCATGCTGGAAATTATAGCTATCATTTATATAGAGAATTAATTTACAAGTATTTTATACAACATGAAATTATAAAATTAAGAAATGATTGTTTTTTCTATCTAGGCTAGTTATTATCTTTTTAAAGCCATTATTATCATTCAGCTAACCAAACACCTACACTTTCAGATAATGCAGGAATTCTGGTGACTTAAGATTATACTATTAGCATATATCTTTTCATGTATAATTTATGACTCTGAAAGTTTAACTTTTTTTCTTTCTTCTTGGACTCTAAGCATAGTGTTCAATTTCAACTAATCCTTTCATCTTATTTCAATCTAGATTGTGAAGGTCGAGCTGAATATAATATTCCTTATAAAATCAGAACCAAGGTCAGCCTTTGAATTTTATGATCAAAATTTCCCACAGGAGAGAAGACTAAGACCTGGGAATCAATCCAGCCTCTGAAACTACCATGAGCTAATTACTGAACACTCTTCTCTGAAGGTCCTGGTTTAAAAAATAAAATAAATTCTATGATAAAAATTTTATAGCTGCAAGTACAATAAAAAAGTTGTAACCAAATGATTTCTTTAAGCTGTGATAATTTAATATAAGTAGTTTTGTGCAAAAAGGACCACAGTGTGTCTTCAGCAATTATTTGGATCCTTTATTCTGGACTCAATGCCTTTGTAAGCCCATGCACAGCATTTTGACATGACATGTCTTATAAAGAGCCTCATTTATGCTTCCTTGTCATTTTGTTTATATAAGTACAGAATAGATTCTCTTCTTAATTGATATTTTAAAGAAAAATTCTTAAATCATCATATTTACTTATTTTTTTCTAGTTTTATTGAAAAACAGTTGACATACATCATGGTATACATTTAAGTCATACAGTATGATGATTTGATTTATATATATTGTGAAATGTTTACCATAGTCAGTTCAGTTAACATCCATCTTCCCATACACACACACACACACACACACACACACATATTTTTAAAAAGAGAAAAGAAAAAAAAAACTTGTGATGAAAACTCTTAGGATTTGTTCTACTAGCTACTTTCTTATATATCATATAACAGTATTAGGTATAGTCATCATGTTGTACTTTACATCCCTAGGACTTATTTGTCTAATACCTGGAAGTTTTTATCTTTGACTACCTTCCTCCAGTTCTCCCTTCCTCTACCCTCTGCCTCTGGAACTACAAATCTGTTCTCCTTTGCTATGAATTTGTTTTTCTTCGGTTGGTTGGCTTGGTTTTGTTGTTAGATTCCACATATAAGTGAGATCATATAGTTTTGTCTTTCTCTGTCTGACTTACTTTATTTAGTATAATACCTTCAGGGTCCATCAATATTGTCCCAAATGGCAATATTTTCTGCTTTTTATTGTTGAATAATGTTCCCTTGCATATATATGTATGTACCACAACTCCTTTACCTATTCATCCATCAATGGACACTTGGTTTTCCAAACCGTATCTTGGCTATGGTAAATAATGCTGCAATGAACTTGGAGGTGCAGATACCTTTTCAAGTTAGTGTTTTTACTCTTTTTTGGATATATTCCAAGAAGTGGAATTGCTAGATCATATAGTAGTTCTATTTCTAACTCTTTGAGGATCCTTCATACTGTTTTCCATAGTTTCATCCTTTTACATGTGAATATCCAATTATGCCAACAACATTTTTTTGAAGAAATTGTCTTTTCTCCCTTGAGTATTCTTTGCTCCCTTGTAAGATATTTATTGACTATATATGCTTGGGTTTATTTCTGGAGTCTTGATTCTAGCCCATTTGTCTTGTGAAAATAAATAAAGGAAACCTAATCATACTGGAGCTGGTAAACCCTGAAGGGAGAGCTCGCACACATTGCAGCTTGCTGTAGAAAGCATATCTCAAACTCCCCAATTGGAAGCTTACTTTACATGCCTCAGCAAGAGGAAAGAATTTCTCACAGAGCAGTCATCCAAAGATCCAGCAGGGATCAAGTTCGTGATTTACAAGTACTGTGTGATATTCAAATTTCAGAATACTGCATATTTTATTTTTCCATTGCCTTATTGGTGGTCATTTAGTTTATTGAAATTTTCATTATTAGAAAGAATTCCTCACTGATTAATCTTGAATACGTATCCTTATACATATACTCAAGAGTGATTTCAGTATATCTGCTTGAAAGTAGTGTTCATTTTTATTACGTAGTGGTCTTGGCTCTCCAAAGTGATGGGGCCAACAAATAATTCTTCTATTGGGTGTGAGACATAATGTTTCTCTATATATTTATCATCAGTTTTTAACACTTTATAAAAATTTTATAAAATTTTAATTTAAGAAAATTTTATAGATTGACTAATACTTGTTTTAGTTTGTCTTTTCCATATTACCAAAGAAGTTGAATAAATTCTGATATATTAGTAAGCAATAAGATTTCTTCATATATATATAAGTACATACTTATATATATACTTTTTGCTGACTTGTAAAAGTTCTTTATATATACCCGATAGTAAATATTTGTTTGTTTTCTTTGTTGCAAATAACTTTTCATGGCTAGGATTATCTTTCAAATTACCTCTGTTTTTTTTTTTTTTCATCTTATAAAAGATAATTTAATGTAAACAAATGTCAGTATTTATTTTCATGGGTTGTAGTCAATGTTGGGAATTGAGATCGCTGGCCTCCGCACAACTTGATCATCAGGATTAAGAACTCAGATCAGCTCTGTCAGCATGACAACTATTTATTTCAGCAAATTCTTGCCCAGAAAGCTAAGGCTATAAATGAATAAATCACTCTATTGTCAGCAAACCAATTTGTGTAACTAGACAAACTCTTATTAGAAGAATAGAAAGCTAAGCTAAGCAAATAACTCACTTATGAAACAATAATTTACTTATCAAAATTTGCTTCACTATCCTCACTTCATAGTGTCCATCAATTTTACACTATTATATCACTGACTTGGCCTGATTCTAACCAGTTTCTCACCTTGAAACTTTAAACCACTCGAGAACAGACTCAAGGATGTGTTATTATCTTTCATGATTAACCAATTTCTTCTAAGAATTATTAAGACTGTCAAAATGGTGTCCTCTCTTAATAAAATAAATTCAATAAACTTTATTTGCTTGAGTATTCAATTATGTTTTGTGATTTTTCTGGGGAACCAAACAGTTAACAATCCTGGAAGTCACACTGAGATCCCAACAAGACACCCTTACTTTTATACTTCAAAATTCCCAACATGGAAGCTATAATCCTTTATAACACCCAAATGGTGTTAGTGGGATAAGATAAGACAGTGAGGTTAAGGGAAATAAGTGCTCTGTGTTGGGATCCCAATTCCTTTTAGCAAGCTTGCAAATATTTTCCTAGGAATGAGCAACACTTTTAGGAATCCTTGATTACTGATCAGATATAAAAACTCTTGTTACGAGTAGAAACCAGCCTAATTAGTAATAACATGACTATTTGTTCTTGCCACATTTTGGGATGGGTCATTAAGAGGAATGTCATAGAGAAAACTATGTACCTAGGACCAATATGACCATCTCTCAAGTTGGATGTAAAAACATGAATTTAGATTTCAACAGAGCATTGTCTTTACAGACAAATTTTCCCTTGTGAGAAATTTCTCCAATCTCATCTTGTTTTGTCCCTAACAGTCTGGTCAGGAAGGGACTTCCTCTCTAAAAATCCTATCTGCCAGGAATTGAAAATTCGTCAGGTCTGCAGTAGAGGAAGCAAGCCATATTCAGTTAGAGGTCTGAGAATTAAGATACACCAACAATATAGTCAATGAACAATTTCTAGACCCTCATAGGTCTATCTTCAAAATTGTGTACACTCTGTGTCAGAATGGTACTTTTTTTTTTAACATTTCACTGAAAACTTTTTATTGATCATTTTGGTAGAAATGGCAATATATTTTCCAGAAAACATGATCCTGTCATGCTTCTGCAGGAACCAGTGCATGGCCTCCTCCCTGCTGATTCTGTTTCTGTGTTTGGACACAATGCAGCCTGTCCAGTGCTTTTTGTCTGTGATGGTGAAATCTGGCCTACTCAGAATCACACAGAAATCCAGGCTGAAGATACCAATGTTTGTTTGGGTCATATTTGATCTGCAGATTGATGTGTTCCTGATCTTCAAATGAAAGATTCTATTATTGTAGAAGTTGTTTCTGTTCATTCAAACATAGGCACCTTTAGACCTTTCTCCAGGATTTCCTCTGCCTTGACCCCATGGAATATGCAGTGAAAAACAAACTTTTCATTTTTGTTGATGCCAAAGGATCTGATGCTGTATCTGGCTTTGGAGAACACAGGGGTCTGACCGTGAGCTGTCCCAGCACCTTGGGTGCCAGAGTCAGTCTGTCTCCACTCTCTCTCACCCCACAGATGGCTGAGGCAGAGCTTATGGCTGGGAAGTTCCCATATGGAGTTCTCCTTTCCACCTTGATCTTGTGCCATGATGGAGAACAAGAAGAGCCAGATTACTGCTTGTTAAGCGTACTCAAACTATGGCTCTAGCTTTTGCACTTAGCTTTAAAAATGGCATCATATCAACAAAGATAATTGAGAATTAAATGCCCCTTTGAAAATCTTTCAATATGAATGACTTTTTCTTTTGAGAAGCAATTATAAGGAAGGAGAAGGTGTGTAAAATCCCAAACATCCAATGATCTGCATTTTTATGTGAAAATTCTTTAAAAAATTCAGATTCCAGATTGTTTCAATGAAATATATGTTATGAAATTATAAATATACAAAGTTCTATATCTCCTACACTACCCAAGTCACAATTTGAACACAATGGCCTTTATTAGTGGCTAACATTTCATAACCCTCTTAATAACCTATTTTCTTTTCATTTTCTCAGATCAGAAACTTCCACAGCTTAATTACTTAAAATTAATCTCTCTTTGAAACAGGGAAGATCCTTATGGTTGATTTTAAGCCCTGGCCTCATTCTCTGCTGAGAACTATTATCTGAGAATTTTTAAAATTCAGAAAATATATAATTCAACACTTCTATAACAATTGGTTCATATGTGTACAAAGATAGGGTGGGAATATTCTGAGGGTGATTTATAAGACAAAAGAATCACATAGAACATCAGACAGATTTGAAAAATTTGAATGTTGGACAACATCTTTTGAAAGCTTTATCCAGAGTCACTTTCTATAAAAATAGATTGAACTCTAATTCAATCCTGTAGGTAAGAAAAAATGAACCTACTGGAAACTTCTGGAATAAGTTAACAAACCACAAAGCATTCAGGAGTAGATTTCGAAGCAGATATGACATTGACTTTCTTTTCACTTTTATGATCAGGCTTAAGCCACAATTAAACGGATTTAATCTGCAGGCTAAAACTAGATTGGTAAATGGTCCAGTTGCCAAATCCCTAACTTCTCACCGGATATTTCCAAAGAGCTTTAGAACAAAAACAGATCCCATCCATTAAGCCTCTGAGAAGGGAACATTATGATAAAGACATCTGAGGATACTGCAAGCAACAAGGACATTAGATAAATAGTTGTGCTGTGCTGACTAAGAATCTTGCAGACTAAAATCAAGTTGGTGACCAATAAAAGTTCTCCAAAAAGATAGTTGGAACTTTATTTCTTATTTGTCTTTGCTGTCACCCAGCTTTCTTGCTATGAGTTATTTTAATAAGTCAGTGAATGATGAATTAATGAGGAAATGACTTTTTAGACAATAACATCACAACATGGTAGGTAATCAAAAATCTAATACCTCTTCTGGTTCTGGAAAATATGGAGTAGTTGCATTATTTCTATCTCTCTGACCAAGTAAAGCTAAAAACCCGGGATGTTATATACAAAACAAATAAGAAGAGACTGTTAAGGGCAAGAAGAAGAAAGCAGATTTACTAGAAACCCTGCAATGTGAGGAAAAACGTAATGGTGCTTCTGTTATGTTTTCTTTTTGCCTCCTATATATTTCTGACTGTTTGAAAGAACACAACTAGGAGCTATAATTGGCACCAAAAGAAATTTCAAGAAATGTTTGTAGAATCATATAAGAATCATAAGCAGCATCCTAGAAATACAGAAAAATGTTTACAATTAACACACACACACACACACACACACACACACAGGGATTAGTGAAGAATCTAGACTTTCACTCATAGTAATTAGGAAACTCCCACTTCCCCCTGTAGTGATGTCAGTGGAGGCTGAGAGGATATCCTGATTTACCAATGCTTAGTGGTGATTGATATTTTTCTGGGTAATTGTTTTTGTATTTTATATTGTTTTTGTATTTGTATTTTTTATTGCTTACCTAATACTTTTCCAATGTCTCCTGTTTCAATTCCAATATTATTTATATCATATATATAGTATATGATATATATTATATATTTTGTCATAAATTTGCTTTACATTGAGTCATTTTCTAGAAACGGCTTTATTTTGATCTCCTGTATCTAATTGTTTTGTTTTCCGCATTCACTCATATTTTCTTTTACACATACTTAATACTTTTTAGATTCATAAACATTATACTCTGACTTAATGAATTGAATTAAGCATTAGTTAGGAAAATGTTTAGAGATAATAGTAAAAACCATTTAATAAGCCATGTAAAAATTAAATAAGACTTCAGTTTCCCCTTAGTCTTAGGAAGATTGGAGATAGAGGAGGTAATGTAATCAAGAGGGCAACATAAATTGTTTCCAACATCAGTCTGTCTCACAAGCAGACCGACTAGCAACTAGTCATAGACAAGATGCCATTTTGAAAATCCCAGAACCCAGGGATGAGGATGAAGCATTCTCCTGGACACAAAGACTGAGAAGGACAACATTAGAAGGATAAGAGTAGAACAGCTATGCTTGGACCATGTCACCTCACCCCCAGGCTGGCACAGTAGGGCACTGAGATATTTCCCAGTGACACCCCCTTACACACTCCCCCCCCCCCGACTGTACATGCCTATGGTTTCTCCAGTGGAAAAAGAGAGCACAAGGTGGATATGCATGTCCCCAGCATTGTGGGATGCTTCCTGGGAGCCCCATTTGGGTTTTGCCTCAGGTGATCACCAGGGAAATCTGGTACTAGCCCACTGGGGATCAGATAGAGATGGAGAAGGTAGTGGAGCTTATAGCAATCAGTACCCAGATCCTGCTGGACCAGATTAGGACCAGATCCAGATCAGGAAAAAGTCCCCGCTTGCCCCTGTGTCCAAGCAGAGACCCTTGCCAGAGGTTCCTTGAAGTGAGATTGCTGAATCAGATGATAGTTCTATTTTTATTTTTTTATATAATCTTCATGCTGTTTTCTACAGCTGCTATATCATTTTATATTCCAACCAATAGTGTAATGATTTCCAATTTCTCTGCAACCTTGCTTACTCTTATCTTGAAAAAATCTTTTTACGCCCATGTGCTGAAATTTATTCTCTTCCTCCCTACCTGGACCAGTGGAAAAGAATACCTATCTTTTAATTGTTTTGCTGAAGAAGGGAAAGCCTCCCACTTAGGGGAAGAGCCAGGTATAATTCCCCTTCCTAGATTTTATATCAAGAAGATTTCTTTTTGTAATAACACTTAGAAGAAGGAGGCCTGGGGCTTCCTGCTCTATCTTATCATATTATCACAGTGTTATAGACTCCTGGGTTTTTATTGGGGGGAGGTGAGAGCCACCCTTATGAACCAAAAGAAACCATGGCAAGGCATCCTCCTTTCTGTCTTTACCTAATAAAATGCTAACCTGAAACACACATGTGTATGTGAAGAATAGAATATTCAGCAATAAAAAGAGGGAACTTCTGCCATTCATGATAACATGGCTGGACCTTGAAGGCATTATACTAAGGGAAATAAATCAGAGAAAGACAAATACTGTATGATTTCACTTAAATACAGAATATAAAAAAAGCTGAACTTATGGAAACTGAAAGCAGATTGGTAATTGCCAGGCTTTGGTAATTGCCAGGGTAAAGTGGAGGGGGGAATGGATGAATGTGGTCAAAGGATGTAAACTTCAGTTATAAAATAAATTCTGAGGTTGTAATATACTATATGGTCACTATAGTTAACAATAGTATGTAGTATATTTAAAATTGCTAAGTTTATATATTATATATTTAAATTTGCTAAGTTAAAAGTTCTTAACATATACACAAAAAAAAGTAACTATGTCAGCTGATGGATATATTAACTAACCTTATAACGGTAATTATTTCATGATATATACATATGTCAAGTCATCACACTGTAAACCTTAAATTTACACAATGAGGGGGGCCTGGGTGGCCCAATGGGTTAAGCCACTGCCTTTGGCTCTGGTCATGATCTCAGGGTCCTGGGATTGAGTCCCTCATCGGGCTTTCAGCTTAGCAGGGAGCTCCCTCTCTCTTTGCCTACCTCTCTGCTTACTTGTGATCTCTGTCAAATAAATAAATAAATAAAATCTTAAAAAAAATTTACACAATGATATATGTCAATTATATATCAAAGAAGATGGAAAAATTTAAATAATTAAGAAAAAAGACTGCAGATTGTCATTTCAAAGCCAGTTAAATTCATAGTACTTCTATGTATGGATGAATTCTATTCTCCAAATCACTCTGTCATTTTAAATAGGTGCTATTTCAGCAGTTCTACACCCAGTAGGAATGAAGGCAACAGAAGTAATTAAGGATGCTTCCAAGGTTTGCACAAAATTTAAATCTCATATGTCTATGCCCAGTCGTGGCTATCAAATACAGGTTTTTAGGTTGAAAATGTAGTCTCTATAGTGAAGGTCAAAATCCAAGCTAAAATTCTGGATTTGTATTACCATGGAGGAAAGGGAGAGAGGGATTTTGGTGACTTTACATCCTGTGCTAAAAATATTTACTAAATGATTGTCAGTTCTTTCTCTGGTATAAAATCTGCATTTGAAGTTCATGTTATAGGCTGAATTGTGTTGTCCACCAATATTTATATGTTGAAATCATAACTTCTAGTACCTCAGAATGAAAATGTGTTTGGAAATAAGATATTTAAAGAGGTAATAAAGTTGTAAATCGGATTTTCAGGGTGGCCCTCTATCCTATCTGACTGGTGTAGCAGGGATTAAGGCACAGAGACAGATAAATGCCTTCGGGGGGGAAAAACACAGCAAGAAGGGAAACATCTGCAAGGAAGGAGAGAAGCCTCACCAAACCTGCCAACACTTAAATTTTAGCCTCCAGAACTCTCTTTTGTTTAAATGCTTTTCAAAGAAATAAGATATTTAATGACATTAAAAAGTTATGATTTTTTGTAAGGTTGATTATCCCTTTAAATTATATTTGAGCACGTGATTTAGGTATCTTTAATTTCCTCTTTGTTTTATTGTTTTCATGGTTTTTAAAAAGATTTCATTTATTTATTTGACACACACAGAGAGATCAGAGTAGGCAGAGAGGCAGGCAGAGTGGGAGGGGGAAGCAGGCTCCCCTCAGAGCAGAGAGCCTCATGCAGGGCTCCATTCCAGGACCCTGAGATCAGGGCCTGAGCCAAAAGCAGAGGCTTAACTCATTGAGCCACCCAGATGCCCCTTGCTTTTACATTATAGTACTTTGTTTCTTTTTAACAAGCTCAAATTAGAAAGGATATTGCAAGTTGACATGGTACAAAATTGATTTTTCTGCTGTAAATTATAGTTATTTCCAAAGTGTTCAGTTGCTTGTAGTCAAATAAATAAATAAAATTAAAAAAAGAAATGTAAAATCAAATTAATATGTTTCTTCTTTTATTAAGGAAAATAGTTTAAAGATGTGAATATTACTTTGAAATGAATATGTTCCTATTAAAAAGAAACTATAAAGCAAATCACTTGGAGCTAAAAATATCCAGGCACTATATTAAAATCCTTTTACTTTGATGAAAAGGCAAGCTAAGAATACATAAGTTTGTGATACAGAAAACTAACTAAAGTACTTGGCTTTTTTTGGATGCAAGGGGGAATTTATATATAAATTCTGCTTGTCAATCATAACTGAAAGATTTCTTAAATTGTTATTTAGTGTAAAGGTGTGAAGACTCTCTTCTCACAAATTTATAAGACAACTATATCTAGAATTCAATTTTAAATCCACTAGCTGAAGGTATTTTCCTAGAGACAAGAAATATGTTTTTGTAAGAAACAAAAAATCCATAAAAATACAAACATACTGCTCACAAATGACAGCATCAATTTTTTTTTCTTCTTTCCTTTGAAATCTTAAAATACATATACAGGGGCGCCTGGGTGGTTCAGCCAGTTACCACCCCACCCAAATGACTCTTCATTTTGGCTCAGGTCACGACATCAGGGTCGTGAGATCAAGCACTGTGTTGGGCTCCACACTCAGTGGGGCATCTGGTTGAGAGTATTCCTCTCCCTATGCCCCTCCCTCAACTCATGCTTTAAATAAAGAAATAAATAAATGTCTTAACAAATAAAATACATATACAAAGTTGAGGAGATTTTGGTTGTGGTAGATACCTACTATGATCTTCATTAGTTAGGGATTACATTTCTTTACTTCAAGTAAAAGAAAACATAACTGAAAAGCAGCTTAACAAAGTTTTCATTTTTCTTACATAAGAGAATTCCAGAAGCAAATAGCCCAGGACAAATATAGTAGTTCTTTTTAATCGTAAGAAGCCCATGCTTTCCCTCATGCCCAGTCATCTGTATCAGATGTTTTGTCATCTGATAGCTACAAATGGCAATTTCACATCCAGTATCATGACAATGTTCCAAGAAGGATAGAGGAAAGGAAGGGCAAAGCATAAACTGCACGTTTCAATTCTTTTTTTTTTTAAGTGTTCTCTGCAAATCAGTAGCAGTAATTCTCACTTACATTTATTGGCCAAAATAATAAATAGAGTTCAAGTGGTAAGTTTTCTAAGAGAGAAGGTGAGAACTGATGTTTTGTGAGTAGTTAGTAGTGTTTACTGTTCTAAATAAAAATATACATCCAGTATCAAAATAATAGCCATTTTTTAATTTTAAATAAGTCTTTAAAAAATTGCTGCTATTTACACCAATTGCTTATTCTGGAAAAAAAATCCAATAAAATAATTGAGTTTAATAATTTGAATATATAAATAATTATAATGTAATAATGATATACAAATGCTTTTAAATTTAACAGACTAAGAAAAACTCATAAACAGTCATCTCAAACAGAAATCATATGTTGTATAGAGTAATTAAAATGAATATCTATAGGGATTACATATTGTAAATCTTTCAAAACATGTTATATGACTCTATCTTGATAGCCTTTAGGCATCAATAAATTTCAACCTCAGATAATTTTTTAATCTACTTTTCTGTTTCTAATAAACAAAAGCAGGCAAAACTAGCAAACATTTTAAGATAATTATAAAGGACATGACGCATCATGAACCTGCCTGATGTCCTTGAGTATTAAATACTTTGTGCTGAATTAGGAAATGCATTATATATATATATATATATGTACACACACACACACACATACATTACATATATATATTAATATATTCATTCACCACATATATACTTTGAACCAATTAGGTTCATCCCTAGGCACAGTGCAATGGAGTATTTGTAATCTATTATTCAACTTAGTGTTTTGAAATGTTTTATATAATTAAATGTTTTGTGGTTGATCAAAGGAAAAAGAAGTTAAGGGTTTTTTTTGAAAATATTTTTATATTGTTTTATTAAAAAGCTGTCTTTGAACTGTCAGCAGTAAGCTTAACATAATTATCTTGGTAATGTGAGGAGGCTCAAGCAGGGTGTAAGTCACAAGAAATGGCACAGACCTAAAAGGAAGATGAAATCAAGTGAGTGGATAAAATATCCTTCTTTCATAGGTGGGATCTAAGAAGGAATGTACTTCACAAATATTCCTTTTAGTTTGAGAGCAATTCAGAAAAGGAAAAGTCAAGAGCACCACTGCTTCAAAAGCTGACCTAGAATAGCTTTCCGGTGGTTACAGGAAAGTATTCTCACTGGGAAAAGCAAAGGCTGCAATAACTACATGATTTTAACCTAGATCTGGTTCATACAACTACCACCTTCTGGAATGGAAAATCAAGTAGTTCAAGTGCTTACATCAAGTCAAAATGTGAAGGTTGTATGCATGATTCAAAATCCTGAGTTGAAATTTCATTTGCTTGAAATAAATTTTGCTTTATTCTTGATTCTTTTTTCAAGCCAGCATACACATGTTAATTGATTTATCTCCATCAAGTGATATACTTTCTGAACAATAATATGTTTTCCCCACTTATAAAATAGCTTATAGGAAAAGTGAAACAAAAAAATTCATTTTATACAGAAGAATGCCATAATTAAGGCAATATAGAGAAACAAATGCATTTCCAGATATGACCCTTCTAAATGAGATATAAGAATTCCCAAGAAGTTGGGAAAAAAGGAAATCATAGGATCTTACTAGACAATTAATTTATTTTTTCTTTTTATATTGTTGTTATTATTGTTGTTATCAGTGTTATCAATTCTACAATTATGTCCATGTTCGGTAAGTTCTTTAGGGATAATTGATCTGATGTTATTTATCTAACCAGCTTGTGTTGGTCTAACAAATGTCATGGTTTAAGATTTCTTGATCAGCCAGTAGAGCCCTCAGAAAGCTAGCATGCATATATAAACATATATATATATATGTATATGTGTGTGTGTGTACACACACAAACACATCTATCTATATATACATACATACATATATATAGTATAGATAATTTGTATTTATATAATTATATATAATAAATTGTATATGTAATTTATATTTCTATATATTACATATACAATTTATTATATATAATAGAATAATCTAATATTCACAATATATAATGCTATAAAATATGAATATTTATGTAGTATTTATATAGCATTTTAGATAATATTTTTATATAAATCTACATTCACATACACATATTTATATATACAAATACATATTTATATATGTAAAATATAAAAATATAACTGTATCTATATAGTATTACATGTATATTATATATTTATATTATATATCTTTATATACAGTTATTTACTTTTTTTGGTACAGTGATTAATTGGCTTGGTAAACTTATCAAACTATCATCATTCAAAATATAATCATGTTTTAATTGTGTTTTAGTTGGAAGCATGTGTTAGTGATTAAAAATAAGCTTATAATATTATGGATTAATATCAGTAAATTATTCTAATTGTTAACATTATACTTGAAATCACTAACATATGTCAAACAGTGTTATGTCAAGAATCCATAACAGTAGGCTTTTTACTTTTATTTTTATTTATTTTTAATTATTTATTTAAAGATTTTATTTATCCATTTGACAGACAGAGATCACAAGTAGGCAGAGAGGCAGGAAGAGAGAGAGGAAGGGAAGCAGCAGAGCCTGATGTGGGACTCTATCCCAGGACCCTGAGATCATGACCTCAGCCCAAGGCAGAGGCTTTAACCCACTGAGCCACCCAGGTGCCCCAACAGCAGTCTTTTTAGTAAAGATAATACTACTATCACAATTATAATCAATCAATCAACCATATGTATTACTTATTGTAAAAAACACTGAATGTAGTTAGGTGTTTATTTTTAAATGATTTTTATCACTGTGGACTACATTAACAGTAAGTCTTGCTGTTTTGATATGAGAAAGACCCAGGGATAATCACATGGACTATTATTTACAGCAATATTTAAGTAGCTTCAATTTAAATATTCATATTTAGTAAAGGTATATTGTAATATTTTGGCAATAAAGCAGAGGAGAGGAAATAAGTAGAAGAAATAAATGATAGATTAATGAAACCACATAACTACTGATTAAAAAAATATTAAGTAGGGAAATTATGGATAGTTTTGGTTGCTTGCTTTAGCTTCTTAGTAAATGATTTATATCTTTATTATGTATAATATAAGATCTTCTTTATAGAGAATAAGATACAAAATTTGTATAAAACTTTAAATAAATCGTGAGATTTTAGAGAAATTCTTTCTTTAAAAAGATATTGGTTATAATTCACTAGACTCTTGAGGGATATGTTTATTTCAAACTGTTGTTAGTTTTGAGAGGGAGAAAGAATCAAGTGAAAAATACAAGTTATCTTAAAATGCACTATAATGATGAAATGTTGTATACTGGGAGTTATTAATGAAGGTCCATATTTCATAGATTTAAGGAATGAATGGGGAGATGGCTGTGAATGGAGAAGACTTGAAATTTATAAAAAAAAATAGATGTATGGTGTTCAAAAGTCGGTCTTGGTGTTTTAGAGACATAGCTGGTAAACACACACTCACCAAAAGCTTGCCATCTGCCATTCTGGATGCATACTTCTGTGAATTCAGTTAAAAGACAAGAACTGAGTTAGTTATTTTTTCTTTACTTTTTAAAAACCCTTAAAGAAAAATAAAACCTACATGATCTGAATAGCAGGAAGCTGTGGGAAGAGCAGTGTAAAAGATCGGTCTTTGAGCTCCATTATTCACACTCCATTATGAATGGAAGTAGAGGAAAATATGGTACAAATTCTAGGCAAGGTAAAAGTCTTCAAGAAGTGAAGGAGAGAGGAACTATACATGTAAGAAAGGTACTGACTAGATCAGTAGGACTAATACAAAAGATCACTTACAATGTGGTAGCAGGAGAAAAGAGTGGATTAATAAAATTAACAGGCTGTGGAAGGCTTGAAAGCCAAGAGTATGAACTTTAATGCTGGCAATCTAATATACTCAATGATATAAGGTTTTATTAGTATTTTTCTGACAAAGGACAGATTGCTTCATGGAGAAAATGACACCATTTAGAAAGCGATTTCAGTATTATGGAAGTGAGGCAATGTGGGAGGATATAAGAGGACATATTTGTTATGCAAAATATTGGATTTGATCCAGAAAGCAATGAAATGTAATTTGCATTTTAGAAATTTCACTTTGCAATCTGGATAGCAGTCAGAGACAGTGGGATAAATTGGGAGAATTTTGCTTGATTCAGAGAAGAAATAATCATGTTGGAGAGAAAACAATAGATTCAATAAACATTTCAGTGTTTGAATTGTCAGTATTTAATGACTAATTGAAAATGAGACTGTTGATGGAAAATATGGAGTTAAAGGAAAGTCACTGCTTTCTAGCTTAAGCAGATGGAAACAGAATGCCATTGTGAAATATACTCAGTAATCGGCTAGAGAAGTGGAGAGGTTTTATGGTAGAGAGGGGTGGCAATGAGTAACAGGTCCAGTTTAGAACAAATTCATGTTATCTGTGGCTATCTGTTATCTGTGGCTATCTAGATGGAAGCTTGTTGACTGTCTATGATATTGGATATTTTGTGTTAGAGGTTAAGGAAATATTTAATATTTTCAGGGTTTGGGAGATAATGTTAAGGAGAGTAAGTATTTGAAGACTGACAGAAAGTAGTAAAACAAGGAAACTATAGTATCAAAAAGAAAAAAAAAAGAAAAGAAATGAAGAATGAGAGAACAAAAGAGAGAAAAATATATAAAGAACTTATCAAACTCAAAACCCAAAAACAAATAATCCAAATAAAAAATGAACAGAAGACTTGAATAGACATTTTTCCAAAGAAGACATACAGATGGTTAACAGGTGCATGAAAAGATGCTCAACATCACTCAGCATCCGGGAAATACAAATCAAAAACTACAATTGAGATACCACCTCACTCCTGTCAGAATGGCTAAGATCAACATCACAAGAAACAATAGGTGTTGGTGAGGATGTGGAGAAAGGGGAACCCTCTTACACTATTGGTGGGAGTGAAAACTGATGCAGCCACTGTGGAAAATTGTATGGAGTTTCCTCAAAAGGTTAAATATAGAACTACCTTACAGTCCAGCAATTTCAGTGCTATTTACTCAAAGAATACAAAAATACTATTTGAAGGGATACATGATCCTAATGTTAATTAGCAGGACTATCAACAATAGCCAAATTATGGGAAGAACCCAAATGTCCATTGACTGATGAATGGCTAAAGAAGATGTGGTATATACAGTGGAATATTACTCAGCTATAAAAATAATGAAATCTTACCACTTACAACAAATGGATGGAGCTAGAGAGTATTATGCTAAGTGAAATAAGTCAGTCAAGGAAAGATAAATACCATATGATTTCACTCATATGTAGAATTGAAGAAACTAAACAAATAGGGGGAAAAGACAGAGAGAAAAACCAAGAAAGAGACTCTTAACTATAGAGAAAAAACTGATGGTTACCAGAGGGGAAGTGGGAGGGGGGATGGGTTAAATAGGTGATGCATATTATGGAAGGCCCTGCCTGTGAAGAGCACCAGGTGTTATACATAAATGTTGCATCACTAAATTCTACACCAGGAACTAATATTACACTGTATGTTAACAAACTGAAATTTGAATAAAAACTTGGGGTAAAAACGCAAAATGAAAAGACAAGTCCCAGATTGGGAGAAAATATTTGCAAAAGATATATATCTTATACAGGACTATGATCCAAAATATATAGAGAAGTTTTAAAACTCAATGAAAAAACAAGAAAAGTATTTAAAAGTGGCCTGAAGACCTTATCAAAGAAGATATACATATAGCAAGAAAGCATATGAAAAGATGCTCCTCATCATTTCTCATAGGGAAGTACAAATTAAAATAATAATGAGAAACCACTACACAGCTGTTAGAATAACCAGTTCAAGAACACTGACAACACCAAACACTGATGATGTAGAACAACAGAAATTCTCATTCACTGTTGGTGAGAATGCATAATGGTACATCTGCTTTGGAAGATAGTTTTGTGATTTCTTACAAAACTAAACATATGCTTACTATATGATCCAGAAATCATGCTCTGGAATTTTCTCAAAAGAGATTTATGGTCTACATTAACAGGCCCATAGATATTTATAGCAGCTTTTTTCATAATTGCTAATACTTGTAAGCAACTAAGATGTCCTTCAGTAAGTAAATGGATAAATAAACAGTGGTATATACAGACAATGGAATATTTTTAACACTGAGAAGACATGAAAGAAACTTATATGCATATTACTAATTAAAAGAAGATTATCTGAAAAAGCTACATGCTATATGATTCCACCTATATGATATCTGGAAAAGGCAGAGCTGTGGAGACAATAAAAAGTTCAATGCTTACTAGGAATTAAGAGAGGGGAAAGAGGAACAGGCAGATGATTTTAAGGCAGTGAAGTTATTCTGTATAATAGTGCAATGGTAGATATATGTCATTACACATTTGTCAAAATGCATAGAATGTATAACACCAGAGTGAATTCCAATGTAAACTATAGGCTTTGAGTGTTGATGTGTTAATGTAGGGTCATTAAAGTAACAGATATGCCACTGTGGTGCTAAATGCCAACAGTAGGGGAAGTTGTGTGTGGTCTGGGGAAGACAGGGTTCAGGAAGTATATGCAAACTCTCTGTACTTTCTGCTCAATTTTGCTAAGAACCTAAAACTGCCTTATGAAATTAAGTTTATTGATTTAAACACACACACACACACACACACACACACGCACACACACTTCCTCACGTGATATTACCAAGTTTTACATTCCATTTATGTTTATTTGTTTATAACAGCATTGTTATAAACAGAAAGAAAGAATGTTCAATAACTTATAAGGATTCATGTGTATCTATACTTACATCTCATAAGATAGGGGGAAAAAAACAAAGAAAAGCTAGGTAAAGAACAGAAATTAGTCAATAATGAATTGAAGATATCCATGACATTTACCTTCACACTTCAGTGGACCATATATTTGTCTTGACATTTTATAGAAACTCCTATAAAAAAGTATTCTGATCATTTACACACTTGACAGTGATCATAAGATTAAATATGCTTTTGGAGGAAGAACACTCATTCTTTCAGCACAATGTTTATTATCACTGAAAAAGTCCTTGCTGACATTGTTTTGGCACAGCTGCAATGGGACTTTGCTTCCTGAGCTCCTATCTTGTAGCAAATTCTCCTATGAAGACTGATAAGGAATTTCACAAAAGCATCCTGCTGGAGTGGTGGGGTGGAGCAAGAAAATTCAATCCAGTTACTCTTTGCTGATTTTGTTTAACACAGTGGCAGAACACAACATAATGTATCATATTTTGAGGACTCCATCCACAGATCTGACAATCAAACAAATATGCACTAACCCAATGTTTCCAGTGTAATTCTCTGTTGAATACAAACTATCTCTGCATATAGTTATCTAGGCATTCAGAGAAGATGAATGACTTTAGCTTGTCTTAAGCTTCTACACATTAGGTTGCATATGCATGCTGTCCATCAGGGAAGAATTCATGCAGTGAGACATGGAAAGAGAAGAGTAGACCAGGGCAAAGGAGATCAGCAAGCTTCAAGCTGAGATATTTTTACAATTCCTTGAAATTTTTGTGACCTGGGTTACCTTGTACACCTTTTGGAAAAGTGTTATCTTTGTTTATATCAAATTTTACAAGTATTATAAATTATAAAACACTCAAATAATTTTACATGTAAAAATTTATGTCAAGTATAGATTGAGTCCATATTGTCAATTCACTTTGAAGGTAAGTATAATAAATGGGGCAGGTAAATATGGTAGAGCAAACCAAATATGCTATGGTGCACATATAAGTGTTCTGTGAATAAATATTTCAATGTTTAATTGTCACCTCCAATTTCATTCAACATAAGAAAACAATTTCTCTTCAACATATACTTTCAATTCATTTTTATTTATTTTACTATCTTTCTGTGTAGCTTTGAACACAAATAGGAATAAATAAATCACTTCTGCCTTGAGAAAGACACACACACAATTATAGTATTTTAAGAATTAGAAATATTAGAACATCATAAACTTGATAATGTATAACTCAGCCCTGTTGACGGCATATCACTACTGTATATTATTCAGTCAGTACAGATTTTAAGTTCAGATGCTAACATGGTTCAAGCTGGTAGCCTAACTGGTAAATTGGGACAGCTGAGATCTGTGGTGAAAAATAAAACAATGCCACCAGTCATTGGTGTCCTGCAAAAAACCATGAACCTGAGTTATGCATACCATTTCCTGATTTCTGGAGAAATGCTAATTGATTCCATTTATGTTTTGAAATCTATCTATATTCAAGATGTTTTGCAAATTTCAAAGTAAATTATTATTATTATTATTTTTTTTGCATTTCCAGCAACAGTGCTCAAGTGTTCCCTTTACTCCAAATTTTTGGTAGATGAATGGATAAAAATAGAATATCATTCAGTCATAAAAAGGGATGAATTCTTGCCATTTGCAACAACATATGTGGACCTGGATAGTATAATGATAAGCAAAATAAGTTAGAGAAAGATACCATATAACTTCATTCACATGTGGAATTTAAAAAATAAGTGAACAAAGGAAAAAATGAGACAAACCAAAAAACAGACTCTTAACTATAGATAACAGATGGTTACCAAAGGGGTGGTGGGTGAGGGATAGGTGAAATAAGTGAAAGGAATTAAGAGTACACTTATCTTGATGAGCACTGAATAATACATGGAATTGTTGAATCACTATACTGTACACCTGAAACTAATATAAACATATGTTAATTATGCCAGAATTAAATGTTTAAAAAAGGTGAATTATTCTTAAAAACAAGCAAAACATTAATATTGGCATATTTATATGTTGAAAAACTTGCTATTAGAAATGTAGAAAAATGATATTGCTAATAATAACTAAAATAATTTTTCTTTCTCCTTTAACAATGTATATTTTAATTTTTATATATCTCATTGTTGAAAATACTGACAAATAAATATGTGAATTAAAAAATGCAGATCTGGGTACCTGGGTGGCTCAGTGGGTTAAGCCTCTGCCTTCGGCTCAGGTTATGGTCTCAGAGTCCTGGGATCGAGTCCTCTGTTGGGCTCTCTGCTCAGTGTGGAGCCTGCTTCCTTCTCTCTCTCTCTGCCTACATGTGATCTCTCTGTCAAATAAATAAATAAAATCTTCAGAAAAAATGCAGATCCACCAAAAAGATAAATTTTTAAAATTGTGTTGAATTCCATTCACGATATTTTATTTGATTACATGCAACTAATAGAAAAATTAGGGTAACATTGCAGTTATAGTTCTGTGATCTCTCTTGTGACTATTACAATTTCACAATTTTTATACCATGAAAATCTTTGAATATTTACTTTTAAATAGAAATGTGATATACATCATATAATTACACCATACTTAATCTGCAAAACTCCCAGTGTTAGGTGTGTGTAATGTTCCTAATTTTTTATTATTATGAAAAGTTATTTAGCTAAAAGAACACAAATATATTTACTGCCGGAAGATGTTTTATCATTCTACAAAAATTTCTCTCTCTGTACAGACCTAGCAACTGTAAGTATTAATAGTAGACAAAATTATGTCAGTTTGATCAGTGAAAATCACATGAGATTTCTGTCCTTGATTATTTCCTAGTGAGTATAAGGATATCTTGTTATTTGCTGACAGTTTGCATTCTTCCACTAATGAAGTTTTTATTATATTTGTTCATTTTTTTTAATGGGAAAGAAACTGATTCCTTACAAAATTTCAAGGACTCGTGTGTTAGGGATAATAACCCTTCTTTAGCATACTTGTTGCAGTTATTTTCCTATTTTTTCATTCTTTAATACTGCTTATTAAAAGAATGTACAGAAAACTATAAATGTCTGATATTTATGTACATGTGCAATATACAAACTATGATAATATCAAAAACAAGGTAAAGCTAAACCATTTATTTGTATATGACTTAGATATATAATCATATTCTTATGTATTTACTCTCATTTTATTATTTTATTATTTTTCTACTATTATGTTCAATTAGCTAGCATGTAATAAATCATTAGTTTTTGAGGTAGTGTTCAATGATTCATCAGTTGCATGTAATATCCAGTACTCTCATTTTCTAAGAAATTATATTTCTTGTGTCAACCTGAAAATGGAAAATCTTTAAATTCTTCTCTCTAGATAAAGTGATAAAATGATTGACTTAGTAAAAATGCAGCAAACTAAGGAAAGTTAGGCAAAAGAACATGTTTCAGATTTGACTTTAGAAGTGGGAGAAACTGCCAAATATAGATAAGATATGAAGATTTCTTTAAATAACCCTTTTTTTCATTCCCCTAAGTATAATTAAATGTGTGCTGTTGTATTCTGTAAATGCTTTGTGCCAAAAATATATCTTAATTCTAGTACTAATTTATACTATTATTGTATAATTTAATATTAAATTGGATCATAATAAAAATAGCTCTATCAATGTTTGGAAAGAAGAATTTTAAGAGATCTTTATTTCCAAGGAAGAGAGTAGACTTTAGGACTCAAAATCACTTTTAACTTGTCCCAGAGAAAAGAGCATACAGCTGTGTTTGTGGAAGAATAGAATTATGTTGTAAAGATGATTTCTTGTGATTGTGGATTTGCAGTTGGGAATTTTGGCAGTTGAAAGATTAATTGATAAAACACTATTTTAGGTATGACCATAGGATAGACCAGAGTTTTAAATGGGTGCCTCCTGTATATTTTATTCAAATATGTGCATCAAAATCATCAAAATATAAGAATACACCACTGAAATGGGTTTTCTTTTTTTAAAAGATTTTATTTATTTATTTGAGAGAGAGAGAGAGAGAGAGAAAGCATGCATAAGCAGGGGGAGGGGTGGAGGGAGAGGAAGCAGACACCCCACTGAGCATGGAGCCCAAGCCAGGGATTCATCCCAGGACACTGGGATCATGAACTGAGCCCAAGGTAGACAGTAACTTACTGAGCCACCCACGCACCAATGAAATGGATTTTCTTGAATAATCTATGAGATATTTTCATGGTATCCAACTTAAACTGAAATCACTTTATACAGCTTAACTGTTGCCTCTTATGGATTGCGTTTTTGAAAATGAGCAAGAGTCTGGATACATAAGCAATTAAGATCGTGTATACTTCACAAGAATGTGGGATTCCAGGGAAGAGAAATGTTAAGTGATTAGTTATTCCCATTCTAAAACTGTTTTGTTGTTTAAATAACTAATGCAAATCATTTTGTAATAATCTGAGCAATAATGTTTGCTTAGTCTCATTTTGAGATCCAAAACACTTGGTAAATGTTAACACTTTATTTAACTTAGAGTGATAGTAGTTTTAATTTAATCAGTAGGTCTTGTTTAAAACACATAAAATTCATTAGGGAAAGAATAATAAATATTGGATCAAGTTGAAGAGCTTCTTGATCTTTATATGTCTAATCATAGAATATTAGTGGATAAATTATCATTAAAGGAAGAAAGAATGGATCACTGACAAATCATTTCCATTAAAAAAAGTTTATGAGTGATTAATTATTAATGATTAAGACCAACATAATCATAGATGATATCTCAATGGAATGACTTAATTTAACATTGAGTTATAGATGATGAAATAGAGTAAGGTAAATCAGAATCAAGTAGACACAAATTAGAATCTAGGAATTAAAAGTCAAAGGTATTAGAAAAAATTGTCAACCTTATTTACAAGAAACATTCCTGGGACTATCTCATTCAAGCTAGTTTAAGGAAGAAATAAACATGTAGCAGCAGAATTGATCATAATTGGTAGGAGTTAAAATTAGAGAAATGTTTCTTAGGGAAGAAACAGAGCAATACATGGCACCTGACACATATTAGGAGTGTAATAAATGGTAAATAAAATTTAAGACTGAAAATCAAGGTGGATAAATGCAGATCAAAACTTCATCTGCTTCAGATGGGTGTTTATTGAATGTCAGATTTAAAATAGCTACTCAAAAAATAAGATATTTTAATCAATTAATCGACACCTAATTTGATATTATATCTTGCTAAGTACAAATTAAACACCTGTATATATTCCTGAAGGTTAATACATTCATATGAATGCAGTTGCAATTTTAGTATTTATAAAGCTCTAAGATAATTAAGTGGTACAAAGAGTAATTCGTTGCATACATTTAAATATGTCTTTCTATATATTGTTATGAGTCTTTTTTACTTACCCATTTTATTTTAAAAAAATCATTTCTTTTGCCTTATTTGCATGATAAATATATAATACAATCACCATTACTGTAAAAATCATAAAATTGAAATTAGAAGTTGCTCTATATTCAGTGTAAAAATGAAAAAAAGTGGACTGGAAAAATTCTCATTTAAATAGTTAGAAAATTGAAATTTGAAATGCAGTATTGTGCTTCCCTTGAAACATCCATACTACAGGATAATGAGTCTGAATATACATAAATATATCATTTTATTTAATATGTAACTCTCAAATATACTATTACCAATATGTTAGAATTATCAGAAGCCATATAACTTTGATATAAGTCACAGTTTTATGCAAAAATATTATTAAAACCATGAGGAGACAGAGAAGCAAAGGTAAATGAGCTGAATCAATTTTAAATGAGGTATAGAGTAAATTATGGAAATAACCTAAGTGTCCATTAACTGATGAATGGATAAATAAGAAGTGATACAGTTACATATATAATGGACTACTACTTAGCCATAAAAAAAATGAAATCTTGTCTTTTGCAACGACATGGATGGAACTAGACAGTATTATGCTACATGAAAAAAGTCAGTCCGAGAAAGACAAATACCATATGATTCACTCATATGTGGAATTTAAGAAACAAGGTAAATGAGAAAAGGGACAAAAAGAAAAGAGAGAGAGAGGGAGGGAGAGAGAGGGAGTCAAACCAAGAAATATACTATTAAGTATAGAGAACAAACTGATGGTTGCCAGAGGGGAGGTGGGTGAGGCGATGGGTGAAATCGCTGATGGGGATTAAGGAGTGCACTTATTGTGATGAACATTGGGTATATGAAAGTGTTGAATCAATACTGTAAGCCTGATACTAATATTACACTGTATGTGAACTAACTGGAATTTAAATAAAAAACTTAAAAAATAAAAGAGACATAAACATTTATTGAGTGCCTACTGTATTCCAGAAAATGTGTTATGTGTTTTCACATCATTTAATTTTCCAAAATATCTTTGTAAGAATTTTTATCCTAATTTATTCAATAAATGAACACCATTCAATGAGTTAAAGAAACGAATTGCTATTCTCTCTTTTACAGTGAAGAAACTGAAATTCAGAATGATTAACATAATTATAAGATTATGCAGCTAGAAAGTGACAAGAAGTGTTCAATTATAATGAGGAAACATATTTTTACCATCAAATCATGCCAAATGATTTATGATTATGATAGAAGTCAAATTACCCCTGAATTGAAATAAATATTTAACATTGTACTAATTAATTTGGAAAAAGATCTCTGATAATGACAGAGATATGACCCATGAGAAAGCCAGAGAAGCCCCAACTGGCCTAATAACATAGTAACCAAAGTAAGCATCAGATACAAACTCCCAAGAGGGAGTAAATAGCTCTCTAGTCAAGCACAAATAGGCATGAATCAACTGACTTGCCTGAATAATGTTAGCCCACTAGTGCACTGTCTCTGTGCTTT
Source organism: Lontra canadensis (assembly GCF_010015895.1). NCBI lineage: Eukaryota > Metazoa > Chordata > Mammalia > Carnivora > Mustelidae > Lontra > Lontra canadensis. Next base: position 2,000,089 of record NW_022631084.1, on the reverse strand, counting down.
ATTTCCCTAAGTCTTTTAGGACTTGGACACACACATGATTAAACTACATGGTGGTTTTGTCAATTTTTACTGTAAGTACAAATACAATACAGTACTGTAAGTACTGATTTCCTCAAACTTGAGGTCATTACTAATTATATCCACCAACAAATAAATTGAAACTGCCCACAGTCAGTTCTTTTACCACTGGGCATTCTGAGATATCAGTATTTTTTTTTTAAGTAATTTATTTTATTTTACTTTTTTATTTTTTAAAGATTTTTTTTTTTTTTTTTTTTTTTTTTTTTGACCAGAGAGATAGAGAGAGAGAGTACACACAATCAGGCAGAGAGGCAGGCAGAGGCACTGAGAGAAGCAGGCTCCCTGCCAAGCAAGGAGCCCAATGCGGAACTCGGTCCCAGAACCCTGGGATTATGACCTGCGCCAAAGGCAGCCGCTTAACCAACTGAGCCACCCAGGCATCCCAGAGATGTCAGTATTTACACAGAAGTTTCCACTACATCTCCACCAAGTTTTTGTCTGTTTCAGGATAAAGAGATAATTTACAAACGGTAAAATTTTCATTACAATGGACTAAAATCTAAATGACCTTCTAGATTAGGTTAGGGATGTCCTATAAACTGAAAAGTTATCAATATATTAAAACACATTTCCAGAGAAAGTTCACATTGCTTATATTATGAATTTTTTTTTTTATCCCATGATATTTTACTTTTAGTGGCTTAACAGAAACTAAAATAACCAGATACAAAATAATCAGAGATAAGCTTAAGATTATTCTGGAATGAAAAAGAAAAAAATCGAGAGGATTTAAGCCTAAGATATGTATTAAATATTGTCAAATTGACCTCTATAGGGGTTGGGCCAAAATAGATCCTAATTGAAATGTCTGGAAATGTTTGTTGAGTAAAGCATAATGTATAAATTTGTCAAATCATCTGTCAAATCACTTGTACACCTGAAACTAATGAAACATGTATGTCAACTATACTAAAATAACGCAATTTTTAAAATATCTTTTAGGATCTCAGAGAATCCCATGATGGAATGGAGAATATGACAAAATAAGCTAACTCTATTATAAAACAATAACATTGGAACTGATGGGGGAAAGCTATGCTGACTTAAGTTTTTGTAAATAATAGAGTCTGTAGTCAAAAGGGAAAAGACTCTGTACATCAATTTTGTACAAAAGTATTATACTTGATGAAATTGCTTTCTAAAGGGGCATGGGTTTGGAATCTGATAACACTACAGCTGTATAATGGAACTGAACAAAAAAGTATGTGGGTGGCCCATGGTAGGAGTCAGGTTTCTTACTATTATAGAGTGGGAGGATACATATAGGCATTGGGAATAGGTTACACTGATCCATGTAGTAATGGATTAGAGTTGGAAACTTTGGTATGAAGTCATGTTTAGCTTAATATAATTATAGATATTTACACTTAGAAAATTTTATAGATATGTGTACATATATGTGTAGTACACACATATATATTTCTTTGATCTTTCAGCTGATCAGTCTTAGATAAATCATACCTCAGTAGCGTGAACACACCTAGCTCAGATATTGGTTTCTAATATTGTATGTCAATAAAAGGATCCTCACTGTTTGCGAAAATATCTAATTGTAGGATGTGGGCAGGAAATACACAAGATGAGCGTGAAACATTTTATAGTGCCAAAAAGTAAGGAAATGCTAAGAAAAAAAAATCACATTCATGATCCCTGGCATATGCCAATGGAACACAGGAGCCAAGTAAGAGAATTCACAGTGGCCAAAACTGAGACCATTTAAGAAATAAAGTAGTATTGTATTGTAAATCAAAGGGTAAAATAAATGATCTAATAATTTAATAAATAAGGAAGAATAGACCAAACTCTGAGATAGAATTTCAAATAACTTACACGAATACTCCACTCTCAAGGAGATGGAACATAATTCCCACTCAAGTGTGGGTATTCATAACAACTGGCTTCCCAAGAATACAGTGTACAAAGGGAGGAAATAATGAGTAACTTTACAGTGGAGAAACTGGACAAGTACTACCTCAGTCAAGTGATCAAGATTATCATCAACAATGATAAGTTATGTTAATAATATGTACCCTTGATATGATATGATGAAAATTACACTTGATCTCTGTTGTCTTCCTCCCAAAACATATAACACCAATCTAATCACAAGAACAACAGACAAGTGCCAGTTGAGGGAGAGTCTACAAAATACTTGACCAGTTTCTTAAAATTGTTCAGGATCAAAAATAAGGAAAGTTTGTGAAACTATTACAGCCGATAAAGGCCAAAAGATGCATGAGTATTCAATGTCATATGGTATCCTGGAACAGAAAAAAATAGTAGTTAATAAAAATCTATCAGTATTGGTTGTAATGAATGTACCATATTAATATAAGATGTTAATAAGAAGCAAAACTTAGATGTTTAGTATATAGGAACTTCCTATACTATCTTTGAAATCTTTTTGTAAATCTAGATCTACTATTGTAAAATAAACTATTCATTTTAAAAAATGGACACAACTTAAATATTCATGCTTGGGGGGGTGGGAGGGATGGGGTGGCTGGGTGATGGACATTGGGGAGGGTAAGGGCTATGGTGAGAGCTGTGAATTGTGTAAGACTGATGAATCACAGACCTGTACTCCTGAAACAAATAATAAATTATATGTTAATAAAAAATTAAAAAAAAATTCATCCTTGGGAGATTAGTCAAATAAGACAGGATACATCAACACAATATAGTAATATACAACTATAAAATAGAATACAGAAGATACCTATAAATTGAGTTTTTTTAAGATAGAAACAAAAACTTGCCAATAGAAAGTATTCTAGAATATTTTTCTTTCAAAAATACTTTAGCACCAATAATTGGGGGAGGATAGCAATCCAAAATGCTAATATATCCAAAAAGAAAATTAAAGGTACACTGCAGATTGGCAAAGTATAGAGGAGTAATTCCTTAAACATTTCCATTCTTCAAATTATTCATTGTTGGTTATACATTTGGAATAAAAGCTCTTAACTGCATAAGATTTGTTGAAAACAAAATGTGATAAAATGGAAAAAAATTAAGAAAATAGTGGGCATTATCACTTCCACATGGATTTATTTATTGAGAAACCAATATTTTATGATAATGGGTTGTATTGTATTGTATTGTTTTTCTTTATTCACTCCCTCAACATTTACTCACCAGATATGGCTGGAGTAACTGTTGAGTGGCAGACTGTTCTAAAGAGAAGGCTTGCAACATTAAATAACACAGTTGAGACCTGTATTGTCAAAGCATTTATACTCTAAATGGGATGAGGCTTGAGAGACACAATAAACAAACAAATAGAAAAATTCAAGGTCGTGATAGTGCTAAGAAGAAAATAAAATAGTAGGGAAAACATCACACGATCAGAGAAGCCCTTTCCAAAGAATTTATATATAATCTAAATGAGATACAGAAAGGACTCTATTCTGCAGAAATTGGAAACATAGTATTTCTAGGTAGAAGAAATAACACTAAGATCAAGGCAGGGATCAGCCTGGTCTGTTAGCACAACTGGAAGTACAGTAATAGAGATGTAGTATAGTGAGTGAAAGGGAGACGGGCACAGACCACTGTCAGTAAAGGAGGTCAGGATATGGAATGCAACTTGATTATGACTGGTATAATGGTCTTGTTTTGTTTGATTTAAGCTTTTGTGTTTATATACCAATTATTCTCAACTGTAGAGGTTGAAAGTTTGTACCTATTGAGATAATCAGTTTTGGTGTGGAACGACATGTGGGGGATTCCTCTGCACCAAGAACATTAAAAACAAAAACAAAAACAAAAACAAAAACAAAACATTTTGCAGTGTTGTATGGTCATAAAAGGCATTTTTACTACCTAAACTGTTTTGGTTGGCTTTAGTCACAATGCATAATGTGTTGCGAAATACCACAGTATTCATGCACCGTACACAATTTCAAGGCTTATCAAAAGACACATAGGTTTAAAAAAGGTGAGACACCACATCATAATCTATTAGACACCATAGAAAATACACTGCTTTTATAAAAATATCTCAGTTTGTTCACTGTTAGTGATATTAGCATAGCTGACCTGTGTTCATGGGCAATAGTGTAGAGATATATAGAGACAGAAAAAAAGGGAGAGAAAGGTCTCTTGATGTGGTTTGGGGAGAAATCAATGTTAAACATTGTTACAAAGTTCTCTGGATGCATCTGGGGAAATCAAAGCATTTATTCCACCTTAGAGGTTTAGCTGCTTGTGCTTAGGAGACAGGATTTAAAAAATAACAAAAGGACAGAGTGTGGCACGAATTTATCAATCTGTTAACCAAATATTAAGAAACTCCTTATTTTCAATTTTATTTAAACTAAAACTAAATAGTATTAACTAAACTAAATATTTTTAAGTATTTTAATAGTCAGTAAGATTTCCAAACTGTTATTTAACTTCCCTTAACTATACGGAATAGCTAGCATTACAGCAATTCATTTGCAGCTCTGTGGACCAAGGCAACAACAAGAATCTCTCCTGCAACTAACTACATGCAGTGTCACAGAATGTCTATATACCACAAATACTCTTTCATTAAAGATATAGTGTCTGTTTTGCCTCAAAACCTAGACACATAGTTTATATTTTGTAAAACTGAGTTATTATAGAAAGATGATGTCAAAACATTCCATGCAAAGGATATATGGTTTTGCACAGCTCTTACATGTTAAATCCAAATGCTGAATTTCTGTTTATCCATTTGTAATATTATGTTAAAATTAGCTACCTCATCAGATTTCTGTGAGAATTACATAAGAAAAACACAGTTGTCTACAAGCTACTCTCCTTATATTCCTTCTTTGGTCCAGAGTAGGGAGAGACATGGACTCTTCCTGCAGTAGAGATTTCCTGTGGTTTTTCAGGCCATAGCCACTGTGGTCTGGTTGGTCCTATTAACCTGAAGGAATGTAGACATTTCCAGAAAGGCCGGAATATAGACATTATCTGAGCCAGGACTGCAGTTGCCCAGAACCAAGGAGGTTCTATACCCAGTGCTGGGGAGAACTCCTACATTTTATTTCCCTTCATGGCCAAAGGATTTGAAGTGATTTGTTCAATGAGGAGTTTAAAGAGGACAATTAACCCTATAGCTCTGTCTCAGGAGCTAACAAGGAGACGTTTGGGAGAGGTTCAGAGGTGCCTCTATGTGCTTCATTTGACTTAGAAGGTTATTTTAATTCAGGAAAAGAAAACTGTGTTCTTTGAACATAAAGCCATTTTTTTCTGATCTAGTTTTACTTTAATGTCTTACTCTTGTATGCTCATATCCATTTTTCAAGTGGCTTAGTATTTAGAGAGTAAATACTGTTATTTGGTGTGTGCAGAAACCCTAATACTTAGATACAAATAGGACCTGCGAAGTATAACATGACACTCAAATACAATTTATGACCACAATCCTGTATTCATGTATAATATCATTGTTTGCAAGGTACAAGGGTATAATTGTATGCACAAGGGTTATGCAGGGTGCATAAATGTCTAGGTCAGGCTAAGTAAGTATAAAAACGTAGAGAGTTATGGTGCCAATAAAATGTTGGTGAGTGTATAACCTGCACAAAACATTCACATTCACTAATTTTGACACCCTTTCAGGCAACAAAATGTTTGGAAATTGGCTTAATCTTGGGCTACTGGTATAGAACCTGCCTTGTAGAATGTACTTTATTCGAAGTTGGAGACTGATTGTGGTTATTCCTTTTAATAACCCTGGTACCCATCACTGGACTTGGTATTCTCCAGGTACTCCATGAATATTTCCTGATTGATTGAATGGACGAAGAGCACAATTTTCTCAAATCTATTATTTATTGTATTTAGCTCAAATTACCCCCACACAAATGTCCATCTACATTTAACATTAATAAGGTTCATTTAGGTGTGCCAGATTGCCTGTCTAAAGCAATCATATAGACCTATAGATGCACACACCCTCTAATTATTTAACACAAAATGAATAAATGTGAAGATTTGATATTGTTGGAGATCTGAATTATATAAGGTATCGAAATATTTGTTTTCTTCAATGAATTTAGTTTTAGATATTAAATTGAAAACTAAGAACTTTTCTAAAAATGCAAATTACAAATACATGAATATATGTTATTGAATAAAGAAGTATCTTAGAGTCTGTTATTTAAATTTTTTATATTGAAATACAATACAGGTCAAGTATTTCTTCTTCATTTTTTTAATAATTCCTTTTTTTAAATTTTATTTTGTTTAAATTAAATTAATTAATATATGGTGTATCAGTAGTTTCAGAGGCAGAGTTCAAGGATGCATCAGTTGCATATTACATCAGGTGCCCTCCTTAAAGCCCATCACCCAGTTATCTCAACCTCCAACCACTTCCCCTCTAGCAACCCACAGTTTGTTTCCTGTAGTTAAGAGTCTCTTATGGTTTGTGTCATAATTTCTAACAGCTATATCATTTCCAAGAATATCGAGTTTTATGTTAGCAAATCTGAACTATAGGAAAGAGGTTCATCATTTTCAACCTCGCAATGTTTGCTTGCCCTGTATACTACCTAAAATCCAAATGCAAACAGAAATGTGTCAAACTTTTATTAACAACATTAAAAACCTGTGATAAAAACTATAGACATTATTGATATATAAAAGAACTAAAAGTAAACATTTTGGATTTAGTTTGAAATATAACTAAATCTGAGTTATTATAAACACAATAATAATCTTCTTCCTTGGAATTGTTTGAAGAAACATTTTTGAAGATTGAGGATTTAAAGGTAATATTTCAAGTTCCCAAACAATTTTTTCATTCTGATTCACCTTTCATATACAAGGCTTCCATATGTTCTAATATTGCTAGGAAAGAAAGCTACCACATGTTAGTGTTCAGGAATATTTGATTCTTTTAGACTACACATTCACAGATATTAATAAAATGTAATGCTAAAATAATATATTTCCCCCTTTCTGTCCCCAAGCTCAAACATACATCTGAGAAAACACTGACACCCACACACACTAAAACATACATATGTTTTTGGTTTAATGGCATTCCTTCTTAAGTCATTGTGAATTTGAATTTTTTCATCCACGTTCATAAGGGATATTGGCTTGTAATTCTCCTTTTTATTGGGGTCTTTGTTTTGGGAATCAAGATAATGTTGACATTATAGAGTAAGTTTGGAAATTTTCCTTCCATTTCAGTTCTTTGGAACAGTTTGAGAAGAATAGGTATTAACTCTTCTTTAATGTGTTTTAGAATTTCCCTGATAAGTCATCTGGCCCAGGACTTTTGTTTGTTGAGAGATTTTTGACTCTTGTTTCAGTTTCTTTGCTGGTTATGGGTCTGTTCAAAATTTTCTTCCTGTTTTAGTTTATATGTTTCTAGGATTTTATCCATTTCTTCCAGATTACCCACTTTGTTGGTGTATAATTTTTATAATATTCTCTTATAATTGTATTTCTGTTGTGTTGGTTGTGATCTCTCCCCTTTCATACATTTTATTTCTTTGTATTTTCTTTCTTTCTTTCTTTCTTTCTTTCTTTCTTTCTTTCTTTCTTTCTTTCTTTTTTTTTTTTTTTGATGTCTGGCTAGGCATTTATCAAATTTTTAATTCTCTCAAAGAACAAGCTCTTAGTTTCATTGATCTTTTCTACTGGCTTTTCTTTGTTTGTTCTATTTATTCCTGTTCTAATATTTAATATTTCCCCTTTTCTGTTGGCTTTAAGCTTTATTTACTGTTCTTTTTCTAGGTCCTTTAGGTGTAAGGTCATGTTATGCAGTTGAGACTTTTATTGTTCCCTGAGGTAGGCCTGTGTTAAAATAAATTCTTGGGACCACCTTTGTAGTATCCCAAAGGTTTTGGACTGTTCTATTTTCATTTTCATTTGCTTCCATGTACTTTTTTATTTTGTCTTTAATTTCCTGGTTAACCCATTCATTCGTTGGTAGGATGGTCTTTAGGCTCCATGTATTTGTGGTCTTTTAAATTTGTTCTTGTGGTTGACTTAATTTTCATAACATTGTGGTCTGAAAATATGGAAACTACACATGGTATGCTCTCAGTTTTTTGTACTTCTTGTGGCTGATTTGTGACCCAGTATGTGATCTATCCTGGATAATGTTCCATGTATACTGGAAAAGACTGAATAGTATGCTGCTTTAGGATGAAATGTTCTGAATGTATCTGTTAAGTCCATCTGGTCCAGTGTGTTGTTCAAAGCCATTGTTTCCTTGCTGATTTTCTGCTTAGATAATCTGTTGGTGTAAGTGGGGTATTAAAGTCCCCAATATTATTTTATTATTATCAATCAATTTCTTTATGTTCATTATTAATTGATTTATATACTTTGGTGCTCCCAAGTTGGGAGCATAAATATTTACAGCTGTTCGATCTTCTTGATGGATATACCCCTTAATTATTATGTACTGCCAATCTTTAGCTCTTCTTACAGACATTTTTTAGAATCTCATTTTTCTGATATGTCTGACTACTCCAGCTTTCTTTTGATGTCCATTTGCATTATAAATGGTTCTCCATTCCCTCACATTCTTTATCTTAATTTTTTTTTTATTAACATATAATGTATTATTAGCCCAAGGGGTACAGGTCTATGAATCGCCAGGTTTACACTTCACAGCACTCACAATAGCACATACCTTCCCCAGTGTCCATAACCACACTACCTTCTCCCTCCCCACTGCCCCCAGCAATCTTCATTGTGTTTTGTGAGATTAAGAGCCTCTTATGGTTTGTCTCCCTCCTGATCCCACCTTGTTTCATTTATTCCTTTCCTATCCCTCAAACCCCCTACATTGCCTCTCAACTTACTCATATCAGGGAAATATTAACATAATTTTCTTTCTCTGATTGACTTATTTTGCTAAGCATAATACCCTCTTACCATCCATGTCATCACAAATGGCAAGATTTCATTTCTTTTGATGGTTGCATAGTATTCCAGTATATATATATATATACACACACACACACACACACACACACACACACACCACACCTTCTTTATCCATTCTTTATCCATTCATCTGTTGATGGACATCTAGGTTCTTTCCATAGTTTGGCTATTGTGGACATTGCTGCTATAAACATTCTGGTGCACGTTCCCCTTGGATCACTACTTTTGTATCATTAGGGTAAATACCCAGTAGTGTAATTACTGGTTCATAGGGTAGCTCTATTTTCAACTTCTTGAGAAAACTCCATGCTGTTTTCCAGAGTTGTTGCACCAGCTTGCATTCCCACCAAAAGTGTAGGAGGGTTCCCTTTTCTCTGCATCCTCACCAGCATCTGTCATTCCCTGACATGTTAATTTTAGCCATTCTGACTGGTGTGAGGTGGTATCTCATTGTGGTTTTGATTTGTGTTTCCCTGAGGCCAAGTGATGTGGAGCACTTTTTCATGTGTCTGTTGGCCATCTGGATGTCTTCTTTGCAGAAATGTCTGTTCATGTCCTCTGCCCATTTCTTAATTGGACTATTTGTTCTTTCAGTGTTGAGTTTGATAAGTTCTTTATAGATTTTGGATACTAGCCCTTTATCTGACATGTTGTTTTCAAATATCTTCTCCCATTCTGTCAGTTGTCTTTTGGTTTTGTTAACTATTTCCTTTGCTGTGCAAAAGCTTTTGATGAAGTCCCAATAGTTCATTTTTGCCCTTGCTTCCCTTGTCTTTTGTGATGTTCATAGGAAGAATTTGCTGTGGCTGAGGTCGAAGAGGTTGCTGCCTGTGTTCTTCTCAAAGATTTTGATGTATTCTTTTCTCACATCGAGGTCATTCGTCCATTTTTAAGTCTATTTTCATGTGTGGTATAAGGAAATGATCCAGTTTCATTTTTCTGCATGAGGCTGTCCAATTTTCCCAACACGATTTGTTGAAGAGGCTGTCTTGTTTCCATTGGCCATTCTTTCCTGCTTTGTTGAAGATTAGTTGACCATAGAGTTGAGGGTCCATTTCTGGGCTTTCTATTCTGTTCCATTGATCTAGGTGTCTGTTTTTGTGCCTGTACCATACTGTATTGTTGATGACAGCTTTGTAATTGAGATTGAAGTCGGGAATTGTGATACCACCAACTTTGACTTTCTTTTTCAACATTCATCTGGCTTTTCAGGGTCTTTTCTGGTTCCATATAAATTTTAGGATTTCTTGTTCCATTTCCTTGAAAAAAATTTTATTGGATTTTGATAGGCATTGCATTAAATGTGTAGATTGCTTTAGGTAGAATAGACATTTTCACAATATTTGTTCTTCCAATACATGAGCATGAAACATTTTTCCATTTCTTTGTGTCTTCCTCAATTTCTCTCATTAGTACTTTATAGTTTTCTGAGTACAGATTCTTTGCCTCTTTGGTTAGGTTTATTCCTAGGTATCTTATGGTTTGGGGTGCAATTGTAAATGGGATTGACTCCTTAATTTCTATTTCTTCTGTCTTGCTGTTAGTGTAAAGAAATGCAACTGACTTCTGTACATTGATTTTATATCCTGAGACTTTACTGAATTCCTGTATAAGTTATAGAAGATTTGGAGTGGAGTCTTTTGGGTTTTCCACATATAGTATCATATCATCTGCAAAGAGTGATAGTTTGACTTCTTTGCCAATTTCGATGCCTTTAATTTCTTTTTGTTGTCTGATTGCTGAGGCTAGGACTTCTAGTACTATGTTGAATAGCAGTGGTGATAATGACATCCCTGCCATGTTCCTGACCTTAGTGGAAAAGCTCTCCGTTTTTCTCCATTGAGAATGATATTCATGGTGGGTTTTTCATGATGGCTTTGATGATATTGAGGTATATACCCTCTATCCCTACACTTTGAGGAGTTTTGATAAAGGAAGAATGCTATACTTTGTCAAATGCTTTTTCAGCATCTCTTGAGAGTATCATGTGGTTCTTGTTCTTTCTTTTATTAATGCATTGTATCACAATGATTGATTCGCATATGTTGAACCAACCTTGCAGCCCTGGAATAAATCTCACTTAGTTGTGGTGAATAATCCTTTTAATATACTGTTGGATCCTATTGGCTAGTATTTTGGTGAGAATTTTTGCATCTGTGTTCATCAAGGATATTGGTCAGCATTTCTCTTTTTTGATGGGATCTTTGTCTGGTTTTGGGATCAAGGTAACACTGGCCTCATAAAATGAATTTGGAAGTGTTCCTTCCATTTCTATTTTTTGGAACAGTTTCATGAGAATAGGAATTAATTCTTCTTTAAATGTTTGGTAGAATTCCCCTGGGAAGCCGTCTGGCCCTGGGTTCTTGTTTATTGGGAGATTTTTGATTACTGCTTCAATTTCCTTACTGGTTATGGGTCTGTTCAGGTTTTCTATTTCTTCCTGGTTCAGTTGTGGTAGTTTATATGTTTTTAGGAATGCATCCATTTCTTCCAGATTGTTAAATTTGCTGGCCTATAGTTGCTTATAATATGTACTAATAATTGTTTGTATTTCTTTGGTGTTGGTTATGATCTCTCCTCTTTCATTCATGATTTTATTAATTTGTATCCTTTCTTTTTTCTTTTTGATATGTCTGGCCAGGGTTTTATCAATCTTATTAATTCATTCAAAGAACCAGCTCCTAGTTTTGTTGATTTGTTCAACTAGTTTTGTTTGTTGTTGTTGTTTTTGTTTTTGTTTTTTGTTTCTATTTCATTGATTTCTGCTCTGATCTTTATGAATTCTCTTCTCGTGCTTGGTTTATGCTTTCTTTGTTGTTCTTTCTCCAGCTCCTTTAGATGTAGGGTTAGGTTATGTATTTGAGACCTTTCTTGTTTCTTGAGAAAGGCTTGTATCACTATATATTTTCCTCTCAGGACTGCCTTTGCTGTGTCCCACAGATTTTGAACAGTGATGTTTTCATTTTAATTTGTTTCCATAAATTTTTTCAATTCTTCTCTAATTTCCTGGTTGACCCATTCATTCTTTAGGAGGATGCTCTTTAGCCTCCATGTATTTGGGTTCTTTCCAAATTTCCTCTTGTGATTGAGTTCTAGCTTCAGAGCATTGTGGTCTGAAAATATGCAGGGAATGATCCCAATCTTTTGATACCAGTTGAGACCTGATTTGTGATGTAGGATGTGATTTATTCTGGAGAATGTTTCATGTGCACTAGAGAAGATGTGTATTCTGTTGCTTTGGGATGGAATGTTCTGAATACATGTATGATGTCCATCTGGTCCACTTTGTCATTTAAAGCCTTTATTTCCTTGTTGATCTTTTGCTTGAATGATCTGTCCATTTCACTGAGGGGGTGTTAAAGTCCTCTATTATTATTGTATTATTATTGATGTGTTTCCTTGATTTTGTTATTAATTGGTTTATGTAGTTGTCTGTTTTCATGTTAGGGGCATAGATATTGAAAATTGTTAGATTTTCTTGTTGGGAAGACCCTTTGAGTATAATATGATGTCCTTCCTCATCTCTTATTATCGTCTTTGGCTTAAAATCTAATTTATCTGATATAAGGTTTGCCACCCCAGCTTTCTTTTGATGTCCATTAGCATGGTAAATTGTTTTCCCCCTCCTCACTTTGAATCTGGAGGTGGCTTTGGGTCTAAAAAGTTTCTTATAGACAGCATATTGATTTTTTTTTTTTTTTTTTTTTTTTATCTAATCTGATTCCCTGTGTCTTTTGATTGGGGCATTTAGCCCATTTATATTCAGGGTAACTATTGAGAGATATGAATGTCGTGCCATTGTATTGCCTGTAAGGTGACTGTTACTGTATATTGTCTCTGGTCCTTTCTGGTCTACTACTTTTAGGCTCTCTCATTGCTTAGAAGACCCCTTTCAATATTTCCTGTAGAGCTGGTTTTGTGTTTACAAATTATTTTACTTTTTGTTTGTCCTGGAAGCTTTTTATCTCTCCTTCTATTTTCATTGATAACCTAGTTAGATATAGTATTCTTGGCTGTATGTTTTTCTCATTTAGTGCTCTGAATATATCATGCCAGTTCTTTCTGGCCTGCCGGGTCTCTGTGGATAAATCTGCTGCCAATCTAATATTTTTATCATTGTATGTTACAGACTTCTTGTCCTGGGCTGCTTTTGGGATTTTCTCTTTGTCACTAAGACCTGTAAGTTCAAAAAAAATTTTTGTTTTGTTTTGTTTTGTTTTTGTTTTTGTTTTTGTTTTATGATAGGTATTGTTAAGATAAGATAAGATATTGTTAAGATAAACTAGTTATAAAATGTTAAAAGTTAAAAAAATAGAATAAGAAAAAAATTAAAAAAAATTAACCTTGCAAGACTAAAGAATCATGGGGAGAAAGCCATGAATTCCATGCTTTGCTTTCTCCTCCTCCAGAATTCTGCTTTTCTTGGTAAGTGAGTTTGGTCTTAGCTGGATTTCTTGCTGATCGCCTGGGGGAGGGGCCTGTTGTAGTGATTCTCAAGTATCTTTGCCGGAGGTAGAATTGTACTGTCCTTGCCAGGGGCTGGGCTAAATAATCTGCTCTGGTTGTTTCTCGGGAGCTTTTGTTCCCTGGACGCTTTATGCTTTCTGTAGAGCTCTGGAGGATGGGAATGAAAATGGCAGCCTCCCAATCTCTGGCCTGGAGGAGCAGAGAACTTGAGGCCCCATTCTTCAGTGTGCCCTTGGAGAATAGCACTCAATCACCCCTGTCTCCTGGTCTCTGGCTGTGCACCAAGCTAACCTGGCCTATAACCGTGTGTCTCTGTCTCTGGCACACAACCCTGCCTGGGGGCTCCAAACCCAGCAGATCACTGCCACTCCTACAAGGATGTCTCCCCAGATCTGCCACTTGTGGGGTCCCTGCTCAAAGAGTAGTGTCCTGACTTTGCCACAGATCACAGTTTAAAGTAACCCTGAGCTGAGAGCTCTTTCCTTAGCTCCATCTCTGTAGCCGGCTTCCCTGCTCTAATAACAGTGAGCTCTGCAACACTCAGACACCCCTGATCCTTCAGTGACGCTGTGGGACCTGAGACCAAGCTGTACCTGGGAAGGCTCCACTCCCACTTAGCCTCTGGAGTGACAACCCTCCGTGGAGCAGACTTTTAAAAGTTCAGATTTTGTGCTTCATTGCTCTGCCATTTGCCAGGAGCCAGCCCCTCCCCCCACAGTCTATCTTCCCCTTGGTTTGGATTCATTTCTCTGCAGGTCCTACCTTTCAGAAAGTGGTTGATTTTCTGTTTCTAGAATTGCTGCTCTTCTTCTCTTCAATCTCCTGTTGGATTTGTAGGTGTTCAGAATGGTTTGATAAATTACCTAACTGATCTCCTGGTACCTGATGTCATCTCAGGCTGCTATTCCTCTGACATCTTCCCTCACTTTCAATCTGCAGGTGTCTTTAGGTCTTAAATTAGTTTCTTCTAGGCAGTATAGTATAGATGGAGCTTTTTTTTTTTTAATTCAATCTGATACTCTATGTTTTCTGATATTAGCATTTAGTCCATTTACATTCAGAGTGTTTATTGAAAGATTTGAGTTACTGCCATTGTGTTACCTGTAGAGTTGCTATTTCTGCTGATGTTCTTTGTTCCTTTCTGGTCTTTGTGGCTTTGGTCTTCCGTTCCCCACCCAACCTCAGAGTCCCCTTAATATTTCTTGCAGTGCTGGTTTAGTGTTCACAAACTCCTTTAGTTTTTGTTTGTATGGGAAACTCTTTCTCTTTCTTTCTAGCGAAATGACAGCCTACCAGACCAGTTTTAATCTCCCTTTATTTCTGGAAAGTTGAGTCTTTAACAAAGATATCAAGATATAACCAGGGGGAATCAAAATAACCTTCCTCACCCACATCAAGGATTTATATCCACCCTCCCATCTTTTTCTTCTGTCAGTGTTTCTGTGTATTTGTTTTTGTTCTGGTATTATATAAATCTTATCCTTGGGGTTCATTTTGTCTGGGTACTTTTTTTTTTTTTTCCCTTGTCATTTACTTTAGTTGGTCTTTTGTCTGTTTCTGTTTTTATACCTTATAAATCTTATTTTGGGAGCTCATTCTGGCTGGGTCTTCTCTTTTTTTTCTCTCTCTCTTTCTTTTTCTTTTCTTTCTCTCTTTTTTTTTTTTCCCCTTTTGGTGGTGACTTCTGATTGCTCAAAAGCATTCCAGGGTCCACGTTGCCTGGATCGTGGTTGATATATTCTGCTATACATCCCCTCAACTACCTCTCACCAAAATGATGAGGAGGAGGAACACACAACAGAGGAAAAATTCAGAGAGTATGCCGTTTCCATCAGAACTATTGGATATGGACATAAAAAGTATGTCAGAAAGGGAATTCAGGGTAACGATTACCCAGGCAATGGCTAGGTTAGAGAAAACTATTAGTGACAACGTAGAATCTCTAAGGGCAGAAGTGAAAGCCAATTGGGAAGAAGTTAAATATGCTATCAATGAGATCCAATCTAATCTAAATTCTCTAACAGGTAGGGTAACTGAGGCAGAAGATAGAACTAATGATCTGAGGACAAACTGATAGAGAAAAAGGATCAGGAGAGGCATGGAAGAAAGAGCTTAGAAGCCATGAAAACAGAATTAGGGGAATAAAGAACACCATGAACTATTCCAACATCAGAATTATTGGGATCCCTGAGGGGGTGGAGAAAGAAAGAGGACTAGAAGATATAGTTGAACAAATTCTGGGGTAAAATTTTCCCAATCTGTGGAATGGAACCAGTGTTCATGTCCTAGAAGCAGAAAGAGCACTCCCCCCAATATCAACAAATCTAGAAAGACCTCTTGGCACTTGATTGTGAGACTGATGAATCAAAATTTTAGACAAGAGCTTCTGAGGGCAGCTAGGGGGAAGAGAATCCTTACATACAGAGGAAGGTCCATCAGCATAACATCAGACTGTCCACAGAAATCTGGCGAGCCAGAAAGGGCTGGCAAGGCATATTCAGGGAATTTAATGAGAAGAACCTGCAGCCAAGAATACGCTATTCAGCAAGGCTGACATTCAAAATGGATGTACAGATAAAGAGCTTCCAAGACCGGCAAGGTTTAAAAGAGTATGTGACCACCAAGCTGGCACTACAAGAAATATTAAGGGGAGGAGGGTTCTATAAAAGAAGAAAGAACCCAAGAGTGACACAGAGCAGAAATTTACAGAGACAATCTATAGAAACAAAGACTTAACAGGCAACATGATGTTAATAAAAACGTATCTTTCAATAATCACTCTCAACGTGAATGGCCTAAATGTCCACATAAAATAGCACAGGGTTGCAGATTGGATAAAACATCTGGACCCGTCCATATGTTGTCTACAAGAGACCCATTAGGAACCTAAGGATACATCCAGACTGAAATGAAGGGATGGAGAAGCATCTTTCATGCAAATAGGCCCCATTAGAAAGCTGGGGTAGCAATTCTCAAATCAGATATATTAGATTTTAAACTAAAGACTGTAGTCAGAGACAACGAAGGACACTACATCATTCTTAAAGCATCTATCCACCAAAAATATCTAAGAATTGTAAATATTTATGCCCTCAGTATGGGACCAGCCAACTACATAAACCAACTGTTAATCAAGATAAAGAGTCATATTGGTATGAATAGTAGGGGATCTTAACATGCCATTCTCTGTAATAGACAGATCATCCAAGCAGAAAATTAATAAAAAAACAAGAGCATTGAATGACACATTGGAGCAAAAGGATCTCATAGATATATACAGAATATTCTACCCTAAAGAAAATGAATCCACATTCTTCTCAAGTGCACATGGAACTTTATCCAGAATAGACCACATACTGGGTCACAAATCAGGGCTCAACCAAAACCAAAAGACTGAGGTTATTTCCTGCATATTCTCAGACCACAATGCTTTGAAACTGGAACTTGACCACAAGAAATAGTATGGAAGGAATTCAAACACTTGGAAGCTAAAGACCACCCTGCTTAAGAATGTTTCGATCAACCAGGAAGTCAAATAAGAACTTAAACAATTCATGGAAATCAATGAGAATGAAGACACATTAGTCAAAACCTATGGGATATGGCAAAGGAAGTCCAAAGAGGAGAAATACAGAGCCATCCAAGCCTTCCTCAAAAAACTGAAAAATCCAGAATACACCAGCTCTCTTTACACCTTAAAGAACTGGAAAATCAACAACAAATTAAGCCAACCCCACACACAAGAAAGGAAATAATCAAGATTAGAGCCAAGATCAATGAGATAGAAACTAGAGATACAGTAGAACACATTAATGAAACTAGAAGCTTGTTCTTTGAAAGAATTAATAAGATTGACTGGCCAAACTAATCCAAAAGAAAAGAGAGAGGACCCAAATTAATAAAATCATGAATGAAAAGAGAGAGATCATGACTAACACCAGGGGAAATAGAAACAATCATCAGAAATTATTATCAAAGTTTTATGTCAATAAGTTAAGAAACCTAGAAGACATGGATGCATTCCTGGAAACTTATAAACTTCCAAAACTGAATCAGGAAAAAACTGACAACTTGAATAGACCAATATCTAGTGACGAGATTGAAGCAGTGATCAATAATCTTCCCAAAAAAACAAGAGCCCAGGACCTGATGGATTCCCTGGAGAATTCTACCAAACATACAGAGAAGAAATAATACCTATTCTCCTGAAGCTCTTTCAAAAAATAGAAACAGAAGGAAAATTTCCAGACTCTTTTTATGAAGGCAACATTACCCTGATCCCCAAACCAAGCAAAGATTCCACCAAAAAGGAAAATTTCAGACCAACGTCCCTCATGAATATGGATGCCAAGATTCTCAACAAGATCCTAGCTAATAGGATCCAACAGTACAACCATGACCAGGTGGGATTTATCCATGAGATACAAGGGTGGTTCAACATTCGCAAATCAATCAATGTGATAGAACAAATCAATAAGAGAGAACAATGACATTGTCCTCTCAATTGATGCAGAAAAAGCATTTGACAAGATACATCATCTATTCCTGATTAAAACAATTCAAAGTATAGGGATAGAGGGAACATTCCTCAACTTCATAAAATCCATCTATGAAAAACCCAAAGTGAATATCATTCTCAATGGGGAAAAGCTGACAGCCTTCCCTCTGAGATCAAGAACACAGCAAGGATGTCCACTCTCGCCACTGTTGTTCAACATAGTACTAGAAGTCCTAGCAATAGCAATCAGACAACAAAATTAAATAAAACGTATTCAAATTGGCAAAGAAGAAGCCAAACTCTCTCTCTTCGCAGATGACATGATACTTTTTATATGGAAAACCCAAAAAACTCCACCCCCAAACTAATAGAACTCATTCAGCAATTCAGTAATGTGGCAGGATACAAAATCAATGCACAGAAATTGGTTGCTTTCTTATACACCAACAATGAAAATATAGAAAGGGAAATTAGAGAATTGATTCCATGTATTATAGCACCAAGAACCATAATATACCTGGGAATAAACTGAACCTAAGAGTCAGGGATCTGTACTTGAGGAACTACAGAAGACTCATGAAAGAAACTGAAGAAGATTCAAAAAATTGGAAGAGCTTCCCATGCTCATGGATCAGAAGAATAAACATTGTTAAAATGTCTATATTGGTTAGAGCAATCTGTAATTTCAATGCCATGCCGATAAAAATTCCACTGGCATTTTTCAAAGAGCTGGAACAAGCACTCCTAAAATTTGTATGGAACCAGAAGAGACCCCGTATTGCTAAGGAAATGCTGAAAAAGAAAAACAAAACTGGGGGCATCACGTTACCTGATTTCAAGCTTTACAACAAAGCTGTGATCACCAAGACAACATGGTACTGGCACAAATACAGACATATAGACCAGTGAAACAGAGTAGAGAGCCCAAATATGGACCCTCAACTGTATGGTCAAATAATCTTCCACAAAGCAGGAAAAATATATATTAGGGGAAAAAAAACCCAAAAAAACAGAAAAAAACAGTCTCTTCAATAAATGGTGTTGGGAAAATTGGACAGCTATGTGTATAAGAATGAAACT
Organism: Lontra canadensis; assembly: GCF_010015895.1. Taxonomy (NCBI): domain Eukaryota; kingdom Metazoa; phylum Chordata; class Mammalia; order Carnivora; family Mustelidae; genus Lontra; species Lontra canadensis. The sequence continues at coordinate 1,981,071 of NW_022631084.1, read as the reverse complement.
TGGCCATTCTCTTACACCATAAGCAAAGATAAACTTGAAATGGAGAAAAGACCTTAATGTGAGGGAGGAATCTATCAAAATCCTAGAAGAGAACATAGGCAGTAACCTCTTTGACATTGGCCACAGCAACTTCTTTTAAGACATGGCTTCAAAGGCAAAAGAAACAAAAGTGAAAATAAACTCTTGGGACTTCATCAAGTTCAAAAGCTTCTGCACACCAAAGGAAACAGTCAGCAAAACCAGGAGGCTCCATGGAATGGGAGAAGATATTCGCAAATGACACTACAGACAGAGGACTCATATTCAATATATATAAAGAACGATTCAAACTCAACACAGACAAAACAGATAATCACAACAAAAAAATGGTCAGAAGACATGAACAGTCACTTCTCCAAAGAAGGCATAGAAATGGCTAACAGACACATGAAACAATGTTCATCATCATTAACCTCCAGGGAGATTCAAATCAAAACCACATTGAGATACCACTTTACACCTGTTACAATGGCCAAAATTAATAAGACAATAAAAAACAAGTGTTGGAGAGGATGTGGAGAAAGGGGAACCCTCTTACACTCTTGGTGGGAATGCAAGTTGGTGCAGCCACTTTGGAAACAGAGTGGATATTCCTTAAGAAATTAAAAACAGAGCTACCCTATGACCCTGCAATTATAATACTGGGTATTTACCTCAAAGTTACAGATGTAGTGAAAAGAAGGGCCATCTGTACCCCAATGTTCATAGCAGCAATGACTACAGTCTCCAAACTGTGGAAAGAACCAAGACACCCTTCAACAGATGAATGGATGAAGAAGATATGGTTGATATATACAATGGAATTTTATGCCTCCATCAGAAAGGATGAATACCCAACTTTTATATCAATGTGGATGGGACTGGAGGAGACTATGCCTAGTGAAATAAGTCAAGCAGAGAGAGTCAATTATCATATGGTTTCACTTACTTGTGGAGCATAAGGAATAACACGGAGGACATTGGGAGATGGAGAGGAGAAATGAGTTGGGGGAAATCAGAGGGGGAGACAAACCATGAGAGACTGTGGACTCTGAGAAACAAACTCAGGGTTTTGGAGGGAAGGGGTTGGGAGATTGGGCAAACCTGGTGATGGGTATTAAGGAGGGCAAGCATTGCATGGAGCACTGGGAGTGGTGCATAAACAATGAATTTTGGAACTCTGAAAAAAATAAAATATAATATAAACAGGATTCCATTAAAATACTAATAATAAATTAAAAATTAAAATAAAAATTGTTCCGTTGTATCCAAAACAAACAAAAAAACAAAATATTAAACAAACAAAAAAATCCAAATGAACTTGGGCCCTATTTCCCCTAGAGTTGAAACTTTGCAGCACTCTATGTAGACTTCATGCATGGAAAGGATTTGTGCTAGACTTCTGGGGAAGCTGCTCATTCCCAGGTGAACTTGCCCCAATGGATACGCACCTAAAGGGTACAGGGTGTCAAGCTTGGTGTAGTGACTTTATTCTACACTTGGTGGCACTGTTTAGCTCATGGGGTCATTTAATGCTTGTGTGTGAGGGGTGAAAATGGCTGCACCTGGCTCTCTCATCTCCAGATCAAGAAGTTCATACCCCCCACTCTTCAGGATGCACTCACATGCATGCATATAATGACCCCTCCTGTGTCCCTGGTTTCTGTCAGATCTCTGCCTTCACCTTGTCTGTATCTGAGATGTCTGTCTACCAAACAATGCCGCTCTCCCATGTTTTACCTCAGGTACAGCTGTGTTTCAAAGTCCCACATTTCACAGCTGCATGGACCTGCACTGATCCTCTAGGGAATGGTCTCCTTGTGCTGTGACCTATGCTAGCTTGTCCCAGAAAACAATCACCTGACCTTGCAGTGGTTCAGAGTTTATGCTAAATCTCAACAAACAGCTGGCACCAGGGTTTGCTATCCTTAGTCAGTGGCTTTGTTCCTACGCTGGTGAACAGGGCAGCTCAATGATGCCAGCAGTCTTTTGTCCACATGGCAGCCATATCTCCTCTACCAAATTCACTCCAAGCAACGGAATTGCTTCTCCCTGTGCCACCCAGGGATCCTCAGACCATGCTGTGTGCTCCCAGGACTCTACCTTTCTTCTCCACCTGAGAACCACTGGACTCCCCAGGTGCGACCCTGGTGATGTCACAGACCTCCAAAACTTCAGACTGAGCTCTGCTGTTTATAAAACAAACAAACAAACAAACAAAAAAACCAAAAAACTGGTGGTATTGAAACCCTCTCCTTTTCCCCAGTCAATGAGTTTGGGCAACAGTTTTCTTGTGAAGTCCCCTGTGCATGTTTTTACTCTTTTTTCCCCCCTCACTCTTTTTCCTTCTCTCTGACTATTGTATCCCTATTTAGGGCTTCTCCCCACTTCACCAAAACCTCTGCTCTTTTCTCCCACAATTCAACTCTCCACAGTTCTTAATTACCACAGGTCATTTTATTTTTTTGTAAAGGTGCAGCTTTGTTTGCTAAGACTTCTGATGTGTTTCTTGGGTGTTCAGAATGTTTTGATATTTATTTAGCTATGTTGGAGGGAAGAAGCAAGCTTAGGACCCTCCTATTCCTCTGCCACCTTAACTCCTTCTCTCCATATGCCTCTTCTGATCAAAATCTTGGGATGGCACCCACACAGTTAAGAGTAAAAGATTAACCCCATAAATGGCCTACAAGACCATTTGACCCAGCCCTCCATTATTTTCCAGAGCTTATTTCCAGTGCTTTTCCCCAAACTACTTTGCTGCACTAAATCTTGCTGTTCCTTAAATACATAAGTCTCCCCTGCCCTAGTGTCTTTGTATTATTGTAAAAGCCACAAAATTTTGCCCAATATTTTTATTGTTAAATCTATCATCTTCTTTAAGATTTGTCAAGTAGTGCTTTAAAAAATATAACAATCAGGGGCACCTGGCTGGCTTAGTGGGTTAAAGCCTCTGCCTTCGGCTCAGGTCATAATCCCAGGGTCCTGGAATCGAGCCCCACATCTGGCTCTCTGTTCAGCGGGGAGCCTGCTTCCTCCTCTCTCTGTCTCTGCTTGCCTCTCTGCCTACTTGTCTGTGAAAGAAATAAATAAAATATTTAAAAAATATATATAACAATCATCTCAACCCTGGAATACCCAGTTTCCCTTATCATTATCTATCCTTTTTTCCCATAAAGATCACCTTGTGCCATACTATATATGTACCGCTCATTCTCTATTGTCTCTTATTAAACTAATAAACCATAAGTCTACAAATGTAGGACTTTTTATTTTATTAGTTCACTGAGAGATCCCAAGTGCTTGGGACATAGTGGTTGCTCCAATGACATTTAGTGCATAAATGAACAAAAGTTTCCATGGCATACCTTTATTTATGTCATATTCTTTTTTAAAAAGATTGATTGATTGATTGATTGATTGATTTTAGAGGGGAAAGGGGCAGGAAAAAAGCTAATATACAGCAGACTTCCCACTTGAATGTGGAACCTGATGTGAAGCTCAATCTCACGACCCTGAGATCATGACCTGAACCAAAACAAGAGTCAGATGCTTAACCTACTGGTCCACCCAGGCATTTCATTTATGTCATAGTTTTATGAACCTGATTCCACCAAATAATGATTCTTTAATTACTGTGTGTATGTGTATTTCATAATTTGCGTTATTGCTTGTGTATTGTAATGGCAATGTTTTTCCTATACTGTGTGAAACCATGTTCAACAAAAAACCCTAGAGTTGACCAGTTTCACCAGCTAGCTGCATTATATACTTAAAAAAAAATTCTGTGGTGTGTTATAATTCATTTTTGGGGCTATTAATACTGTTTCTCATGGAATTTTGGCCAAAAATATATGTACTTTGACTCATGCCTTATTAAACTGAAATTGAAAAATGGTTTTCTATCTCTGTCTTCATCCTGTATCCTAATTTTCTACAGATTTTTCATGTTGGTCTATGATCCTACACATAATGGTCAGATGTACACTCTAGAATTAGAGGTCAGCTTATACCCCAGCCCTCCTTGACTAGTTGTATGTTCTTGGGCGAACTAATCAATAACTCTGTGCCTTAGTATCTATATCTGGAAATAAAAACAATAACTGTACATTTTGTGGGATTTTTTTAGGATTAAATAAAGCAATAAACATAAAACACTTCAGAGTGTCTGGCATAGAGTAAGTGCTACCATATTGTGTGTCACATTTCTGCTAGAGTATCTAATTCTTGCTCCTTTTTAAGTTCTTCTCATTAAGTTCCAATTTTTTCCCCTGATAGCACATCTTCAAGGCAAACCTGTAAAAGGTTTGTCTTTAGATTTATAATAGTAGAATTTGCTTTCTATTTGATAATTTAAACAAATGTCACTTACACTTTTGTTATGATATTGGTCACTATCTCTCTCTCAAGCCTATGCCGTCTGGAGAGATTTTCTTTGGTGTCTATATATTTTCATCATAACTAATTTCCTTCAGATAATGCAGCTACAGACAGAGAATTTTAATTCTCACTGTTCACTGGAGACTTCTTTTTGAGTTTCAAAAGATTCAAAAAGCCTCTCGATGCTGAAAAGTGTAGGCTCCTTAAACTCTCCTGTGGAGAATCACCAAGCTTCCTAGGTAGTTGTGACCAAAGGCATTATTGTTTAATTATATCGTACCCAATATCATAAGGTTACATTCATTGTAACCACACTGCTGTAATGGTTTGGGGGTTTCTGCAGTCCTTTCTTATGTGTGAGATGATTTTCATATGAACTGCCTTATTCAATGGTATCATTCCTCAGAAACTGACAGTTTCCTTATTAATGCCAGAGTATATTCTCTATAAGTAACCAAAATGCCCAAGAAATTTTCTGAAACAAAACTAATATATGATACTCTGGGTATTTTTTGTTGTTGTTGCTGTTGTTTTTGGTTTTGGCTTTGATTTTTTACTAAATTCTTACATACATAAAGTACTTCTTTGAGATTATGAACAATGTTATGCAGAAGCCAGCTCATGTGCTTGCAAATCTCTTATCTATAAAGTCTAAATATATTCCTCTGAAGAAAATCTCTTCTCCACTTTATTCCATGTGTTCTCTGTCAGTTCTTGATTGCAAACAGACACTGGTTAAAACAGAGTAAAGTGTAAAATCAGTTTATATACTCACAGTAATATAAGAAAAACTGGAGAACAAGTCTTGGAAAACAGAGACAAAGGAGGCCTTAAAAATCACAGATAAAGTAAAAATTAAGTTTCAGAAACATTGGGTTTTCACTGTTACTGAGCACCTGTATCTCTGACTTAACCACAGACAGGGCCAGCACTAGACGATGGAAGCTCCACAGGTTCTACTACAGTTGCTAGTTTTGGAAATGAGACCTCACCTTTGCTGCTGATTCAGAGTTGATTCACTGTCATCCATATTACATCTCATCAAAGTATTTCAATTCGAAGCCTATGAATATGAGTTTGACTTGCTAAACAAGAGAGGCCTAAAAAACAAGTATCTGGTTTTTATTGCTTCTATAGTTGAAGGCAAATTTTACATAGCACTAAATTTATGAGGTGCCTAATTTCCCAAACATATGAAGGAGATCAAAATAGGTTGCTAAAATAATCAAGCTTAATTCCATTTCTGCAAAATATTTTGCCAATAAAATTAATATTTTCAAATTAAATCAAGAGATATCTGCATCCTCATTTTCATTCCAGCATTATTCACAATAACGAAGATAAAGAAAAAACCTAAGAGTCCACTAATGAGTAAGTGAATAAAGAAAATATGGCACTTATATACAGTGGGATATTATCCAGCTATAAAAAAAGAAAGATGTGACAACTTGGATGAACTTTGAGGGCATTGTGCTAAGTGAAATAAGTCAGAAAAAAAAAAAATGCTAGATGATCTCACTTACATAAAAGATCTAAAGAAGTTAATCTCACAGAAACAGAATAGATTAATGTTTGCCAAGGTCTGGGAGGTGAAGGAAATGGGAAGATGTTGGTTAAAAAATACAAATATCCAGTTATAATAAGAACAAGTTTTGGAGATTTAATGTCCAACATGGTGACTATAATTAACAATACTGTATTATATACTTGAAAGTTGTTAAGTAAGTAGAGCTTAAATGTGTTCATTACACACACACAGAAATAGTAGTAATATAAAATAATGAATGTATTGACTAATATTATAATGGAAATAATTTTGTAATATATATATATAAGCATCAAATTGTCACGTTATACATGTAATATGTAATCTTGATTACTACTAACCTAGCATCAGTTTCTAGTTGCACAGTGCCCTTTTAGGGGGATGAATCCACCCTTTTCTCATGCAGGCATGTTCCATAAGGGATTGATACCACACTCAACTCCAATTTGGGGTATGAATGTTATAAAAGTGACCTCATCTCTGTTTCCTAGGAATAGTACAGGAAGGACATATACTATATATATATTTTTAAAAATCTGCTTTGAATTCTATGGAAGTTATAGTTTTAAGAGCCCCTGTAACCCACTATTGATAGACATGAGAAAAATGAATGTATCACCAATATCATAATTGCCAGTCATCCTGAAACCAAAATTAAAAAAAAAAAAGTTCTAGAATGAAATTGACAAAATAAAGGGGAAAATAAACTCACTGGAAAAATCTGAGCTCATGAAAATATTATCGAACTGCTGGGTCAAACCAAAACAGAAACTTTTAGATTACATTATATATGATAAAATACATTACCTTGTGACATAATTTAGTTTTAGTTGGATTCTCCATTGTTTTCAGCTCATAGAGCCGTAACAATTAGAGCAAATTAAAACATACATATACACAAGAGAAGGTCATACTGTACATATGTTTGCAATATTTAAACCTTTTAAATTACTTTCCCAAATCTCAAAATAAATAAATTAGTTAATTAATTGATTTAAAAAGGCATAGTTCCAGTTTTCATGAATTTTTAGTAATGCATAGTATGGATATATGCTATTTTATTTCTGCATGTCTTTATTAGTGGATGCCTAGAATATTCAGTGATTTTTTTTATCATTTTTGTTACTATAATATATGTGGAGTGTTACAATCTTGGCATGTCCCTTGTGAAATTATTTATTAACTCTGTAGGATCATTGCTAGAAGTATGACATGTAGGTCAACCAATATACATATTTTAATGTTCAAATTTCAGCAACACTACCCTCCAGAAGTTTATAATGACTTATTTATATCTATCTGTGCATGAAAATACTTATTTCTCCACATGCTCATTCAGGCTTGGTATTGAAAGTTTTGTTAAGCATTCCAATGTAAGAGGAGAAAAACACACTATCATTTTTTTTTTCAGTTTTTATATCTCTCATTGTCTATACAAGCCATTGTAAACTTTTACATTTGTTTACCATCATTACTTCTTTCACATATTTTCTTTTTTATGGCTCTTATTCACTTGCTCCTTGAGGTATTCATCTTTTTTTCTTGTTCTGTGAGTGCTCAGTGCATGTTAATTATATTAACACTGTATTTCATGACTTGAAAATATTCTCCCTTTTGTGTGTAAATATATTTATTGTTGCCTTGTATACATATATCTTTATGTGACTGAATCAATTAATCTTCCTTTTCTGTCTTTTTAGTTACTGTCAGTCTTAGTTTATTAAATTTTAATGTATCACTTTCCTTCTCTAAATTGTGATTCTCAACTGTTCTCAGTCCACTGGGCATTTAAATAAGTGTGAAAATTCTCTATCATCCCAATGAAGATCAAGTGAACACTAAAAAAGCAAATGTTAATCACTGGAATTAACCTTGATGTATACCCCAGCATGCCTTGGTTTTAAAAGAATTATGAATGGACTGGTGTGTTTTGTTTATAAAATCATGATTATTTCATGCCACAACTAAGAAAACATTTATTTTGGTTTTAATTTATAATGTTTTAGTATCTTCATATCTTAAATCTATTTTAAAATATGCAAGTTTTGTTGTTGGGGAAATATACAATAATTTTGTGATTGTGGAAAGACTATTTATATGTATCACATATAAAACATGCTTAAAGTAAATCATTTGCAAACTATAATTCAAAGTAACATAATTTTCAATCCTGTATGATGACCTTATATGCATTTTGTTATATTTTATATCATCTTCACATAATTCTTACCAGATACACAAATTTGTCTCCATCTTAAAAAACATTTTCCATCAGTTTATAGAGTTAATATCACAATCTTGATAAGTATAATAACATATCAACATAAGAGTCTAATCTGTGAGTTTTCAAGCATCACTTGTAGTTATATAATATTTTCTTGCCTTAAAAGAATCAAAGAAGAAATTATTCAAACCTAGTTAAGTTTATTTTAAATGAATCAAATAGAAAATAGAAATTTTAAGGTTAGGATGGAAATGATGTGGCATTAACTTTATAAATTTATTCTAAGAAACAAAAATGATTTTTTATTATTAATTATGTGAAATCATTGGGATTATTGCCTTACTATGAATGAGGTATCTTAAAAATAAACTGGTTATTGATGCCAAACTCTATTTTCTACTGCTAATCCAACTTCTCCATAGGTCAGGCAACTACCCATACATTCCACATACCAGTACTGACTATTTTTTGTGTGGTAAGTACTGCCTAAATTTTCATGAGATCAAAATGTGTCATTCAGCCATGACATGTATAACAGTTTAGAATTCCCATCAGCACAAAATAAGAGTTAAACAAACTGAAAAACAGATTTTCTTAGACTCATCAGAAAATTGAGGTTACAATGTAACCACTACTTCAAAATCTGGAGAAATGGGCAAGTTAAGAGAAACACAGCTAACCTAGAACAGAAGCTACCATAACCATAAACTGGAAAGAATATTTAAATAATAATTTGATCAATGGATGGAAGCCATATTTGGACAATTTTGTGAGTAAGAAACTCCTGGTGGGATGCAGTCTTGGTGGAAACTCACATTTTTGGGGGGTTTATCTCCAGGAACCTGTAATTTTCTTACATTAAGGAACTTAAGAAAACATAACTCCTATCATTGCCAAGGAGAAGAGTAACCATTATGAAATATACCTAACATGTACTTCATTAAAAAACTTACTCTCCAGTGAAAAAATTTACCAGTACCTTATCTCATGGAGACAGAAGTACAATTATCAAACACAAGCACACACTAGCCTTCCAATCTTATATTAAGTGGGAGGAAAAAAACAAAAGAAAACAAAAGGTTAGAAACACTTATGAAAGTCACAATCAAGGAACACAAGTCCACTTAAAGATTAAGAATTACCTAGAAGAAAAATTGTAGTATACTTACCTTTCCAATTCCTTGTGACTACTTAACAGGGCTCCAAAATAATAACAGAATTATAACTGGAAATAATGCAAGGCACAAACTATATTTAAAAAGAAGTTACTGGGGAAAAACAAAAACAACAAAAGAGGTACAAATAAAGACACTGGAGAAATTTGAAGTCTCTAACACCTACCATTATAGCAAACACTAAACACAGCCCAACTTCTGACCAGATTAATATAAACTTCACACTAAAAGCGTATTTGCCTCAATTCCTATTATCTGATATATTGTATCCAGCTTTCAACAAAACATTATATGTCATGATAAAAGTCAGAAAATAGTACACAATGAAGATACAAGGCAAGCATCAGAACTAGACTCAGATTTTAAAATAACTCTCTGTTGATGTGTTAATGAATTTAATGGAAAGGTAGACAAACAAGAACACATGTATCTTATAAATAGAGAGATGGAAACTCTAGAAGGAATCAAAATGGACTGATTAATAAATAAAAAATGCAGTGACAGAGAAAAAGAATGCCTTGTTACCTCATCAGTAAACTAAACCCAGCTGAGGGGGGAGAAAAAAGGAAAAGAAAAGAAACAAAAAAGGAGAAAATCAGTGAACAGAAACTTCCCCAAACTCGAATGCAAAGAAAAAGGAATTTTATTTATTTATTTATTTTAAAGATTTTATTTATTTATTTGACAGAGAGAGAGATCACAAGTAGGCAGAGAGGCAGGCAGAGGGAGAGAGGAAGCAGGATCCCTGCTGAGCAGAGAGCCCAACTCAGGGCTGGATCCCAGACCCTGAAATCCCAGGACCCTGAGATCATGACCTGAGCCAAAGGCAGAGGCTTAACCCTCTGGCGCCCCAGAAAAAAGAATTTTAAAAAATTAAATAATGTATGTGACAAATGTGAAAGTTGTAACTTGTATGTACTGGAATTATCAAAAAGAGAAGAAAGTGACAATAGAGAAGGTAAATATTTGAACTAAGCTAAGAATTTTCTAAATGGCTAAATTTTCCAAAATTAGTGACAGACACCAAACTATAGATACAGGAGGCTCAATAAGAACCATGCAGGTATAAGTACCAAAAATCTGCATCTAGGAATATCATATTCAAACTACAAAAAACCAAAGACAAACAGGAAAAACAAACAAACAAAAAAACCAAAACACCTTGTCTATAAAGGAGCAAGGATAAGAATTAAATAAGAGTTCTCTTTAGAAACCATGCATATAAGAAAAGAATTCAATGAAATATTTAAAGTGTGAAAAAGTAAAACACCAATCTAGAATTGTATATCCTGCAAAATTATCCTTTAAGAAACAAAGGAAAAACAAAGAGCTTCTTAGACAAACAAAAATTGAAAAAATTGAATCTTGTTAAATTTGTTCTGTGAAAAATGGCAAAGGAAGTTCTTCAGAAAGGAGGAAATGATAAAGGTCAGAAAATCAGATCTAATTTTACAAAGTAAAAGCAATTTAAACAAATAAATAAAGGTAAAAATGTTACACTGTATTTGATTACTCTTTTTATTGAAGTAAAATTAACATGCAATGTTATATTAGTTTCATGTGTACACACTTCTATACATAATTGAATACTCACTATGATAAATATAGTTATCATTGGTCACCAGCAATGTTATTACAGTATCATTGACTATATTCCCTTTACAGTACGTTTTCATCTTAATGACTTTTTAATTTAATTTTTTTAAAGATTTTATGTATTTTTTTGAGAGAAAGAAAGAGAGTGAGTAAGAGAGAACACAAGCAGGGGGAGGCACAGAGAGTGAGGAAAAGGCAGGCTCCCTGCTGATTAGGGAACCAGATGTGGAGCTAGATCCCAGGACCCTGGGATCATGACCTGAGCTGAAGGCAGATGCTTAACCCACTGAGCCACCCAGGTGCCCTAATTTAATTTAATTTTAAACTGGAAATTTAGGGGTGCCTGGGTGGCTCAGTCGTTAAGTGGCTGCCTTCGGCTCAGGTCATGATCCCAGGGTCCTAGGATCAAGCCCTGCATCTGGCTCCTTGCTCTGTGGGAAGCCTGCTTCTCCCTCTCCCACTCCCTCTGCTTGTGTTCCCTCTCTTGCTGTGCCTCTCTCTGTCAAATAAATAAATTAAATCTTTAAAAAAAAGATGTTTAAAAAAATACTGGAAGTTTATACCTCTTAATCCAATTAATCTAACCATTCAAATTAGTAATATTCATACAAACATTCAAATCAATAGTATTAACAAGGAATTGTGTGGTTATAGCATATAGATAATGGTGAAATGAAATGACAATAATTTTGTAAAAGAAGGAAGAGAAGAATTGTGAATACTTGCTTATAATGTAATTGCACTACCCACAAAATGGTATAGTGCTATTTAGAAGTAGGTTTAGAGTAGTTGTACATGTATATTGCAAACTCAAGAGCTCCCAATAAAGCTATTAAAAACAAAGAAGCATAATTGATATGTTAAGAGAGGAGAAAAATGGAATCATATAAACTATTCAATTAACAACAGAGAAGATGGGAAAAGAGAAAGAAAAAAGAGAATTAAAAGAACAAGTACAATGAAGAGAAAACAGTTACAAGCATGGTAGAAGATAAGATTTGAATGAGACTTAGGGACACATTCTTTTTTTTTTTTTTTTTTTTTTTTATTTGACAGAAATCACAAGTAGGCAGAGAGGCAGACAGAGAAAGAGGAGGAAGCAGGCTCCCTGCTAAGCAGAGAGCCTGATGTGGGGCTCTATCCCAGGACCCTGAGACCATAACCTGAGGTGAAGGCAGAGGCTAACCCACTGAGCCACCCAGGCGCCCCTTAGAGACACCTTCTTAAGTCAAAAAGGCCAACCTGAAAGGATATTTATTGCTTAATTTCAGTATAACATTCTGGAAAAGACAAAACTACGAACAGTTAAAATTGGTACTTGCCCACGGTTCAGGATGGATGATTGACTAGGAAAAGCATGGGGGATTGTTATAGCAGTGAAATTATTATGTATGGTACTCTAATGATGCATACATGACATTACGGTAGGTTTTAAAACTCATAGAAACTTAGAGCACAAGAAATGAACTTTACAAATACATGAAAATTAAAAAATTCTTTAGGAGGTTTGGAGGTCCTAGAAAGGAATAGAGGCTCTAACAAGAGAATATAAGTGTATCAGAAATGTATGAAGCAATTTCAGTGAAAGAGATGGGAGATAAAGGTGCTGATCTGAGTAACTTTGGAAATGGGTGGAGTGTTTAAGACTCAAGGCAATAGGAAATGCACATAAACACTGTACTTTCACTGATAATTTTTTTTTCCTAAGGGGCTAGAGATTGAGATTATGATACTGCAATACACGTATATTGGAGTCAAACAATTGACTTGTATGGTGTGAGGTGGCAGTCAGGATTTTATAGTTAGAGTGGAAATTTACAGTTGAGAAAAGATGATCCCTGTGGTAATAAATTAGGTTTGAAAGCATAAAAATAAACTCATGTTAAGCTTAATATAGGTTTGACTGTTTACACATAGAAATATTTATAAAAATGTGTATTAACAGGTATTTTATGCCCGCATATATTTCTTGTTTTGTTCACTGAGAGGTTCTAGAAACAACAATATCCCAGTAATGATGAACACACCTGGCACTTAGATCTTGATTTCCAACACCACCTACCATTAAAAGGGGAAAAAGAAAAAAAAAAAGGAATCAGGGTTCCTTGGAGATATATCTAACATCAAAATTGGACAGAAAATATACAAGATGAGCCCAGAGCATCTGAACGTGTAAGGAAATTTTTCCAAAACTTTGATACTAAAAACAAGTTAATTTTATCAGTAAAATTAAGTAACATTATTAATACAAAGTATAAAATAATATCATAGAGAAATAAAAAATAATACTGAGGCCATGCCTTCTATCTTGCAGAAGACTCCCAAATAATTTGCGGAGATAATCTGTCCTTAAGTAGCAAGAGCATAACTCTTCATTCTTTAAATGTGGGCTATACATGCATAGCCCAAAGAAGATACCGTAGAAGGTGAGAAAAAGAGTATTTTCTCCTGAGGCAAGGGAAACAAAAGCAAAAATGAACTATCTAGACTTCATCAAGATAAAAAAGCTTCTGCACAGCAATGGAAATAATCAACAAAATTAAAGGCAACCTACTGAATGGGAGAAGATATTTTCAAATGACATACGTGATAAAGAGTTATTATCCACAATCTATAAAGAACATAACAAACTCAACAATGAATAAACAAATGATCTGATTAAGAAATGGGCAAGGGACATGGATAGACATTTTTCCAAAGAAGACATACACCTAGCTAACAGACACATGAAAAGATGCTCAACATCACTGATCATTAGGGAAATAAGAATCAAAATACAATGAGATATCACCTCACTCTTGTCAAAATGGGTACAATTAACAACACAGGAAGCAACATATGTTGACAAGGATGTGGAGAAAGGGGAACCCTCTTACACTGTTGGTGGAAATGCAAACTGGTACAGCTACTCTGGAAAACAGTATGGAGTTTCCTCAAAAAGTTTAAAATTGAACTACCCTATGACCCAGAAATTGTACTACTAGGTATTTACCCAAAAGATACAAAAATATTGATTCAAAGGGATACATACAGCAGCATTATCAACAATAGCCAAATTATGGAAAGAGCCCAAGTGTCCATCTACTGATGAATGGATAAAGAAGAAGTGCTATGCATATGTGTGTGTGTATGTAGATAGATGTATGTATATATATACACATTATATATATACACACATGTATATAATATATATAATGGGATATTACTCCGCTATCAAAGAGAATGAAATCTTGCCATTTGCAATGACATAGATGGAGCTAGAGTGTATTATGCTAAGTGAAAGATGTCAGTCAGAGAAAGGTAAATACCATATGATTTCACACATACATGGAATTTAAGAAACTAACAGATGAACATATGGGAAAAAAGAGAGGCAAACTGTAAAACAGGCTTATAACTATGGAGAACAAACAGGGATGCTGGAGGGAAGGGATGCAAAGGGATCAGCCAAATGGGTCATGGATATTAAGGAGGGCACTTGTTATGAGCACTGGGTATTATATGTAAGTGATGAATCACTAAATTCTACCCTTGAAACTAATATTATGCTGTATGTTAACTAATTGGAATTTAAATCAAAACTTGAAATAAATAAATAATAAATAAATAAATATTTTTTATAAAGTAAGTTTACATTATTCCATTAAGTTTGCTATAATAGTTTCTCAGGTCAACATAAAGAGTGATAAGTAATGTTATTAGGATCCTTGATCAAACGTGAAAAAAAAAATAGTACTTTACCTCTGTGACCTTCCTCCCTAAACCCATAATCCCAGTGTAATTATGAGAAAAAATATCAAACAAATTTCAACAAAGATGCAGCCTACAAAATACTTGACCAGGACTCCTCAAACCCCTTAAGTTCCTCAAAAAACAAGGAAGTTCTGAGAAACTATCACCATTAAGTAAAGCCTAAGGACACATAAAAATTAAATTAGTAAGATATCGTAGATGGGATCCTGAAACAGAAAATGACACCAAGTAAAAACTAAAGAATCTGGATAAGCTATGACTTTAGATAATAATATCAATATAAGTTCATTAATTGTAAAAACTGTACCGTTTTATTTTAAAATGTTAGTAACAAAGGAAACTCAATGAGAAGATACATGGGGATATTGTAGTATTTCCTCAATTGTTCTGTAAATCTAAAACCGTTTCAAAAAAATAAAGTATATTTAAAAAAAAATGTAAAGATCCTTGGTGGTGGGTATTAAGGAGGGCACGTATTACATGGAGCACTGGGTGTGGTGCATAAACAATGAATCTTGGGACACTGAAAAAATAACAGAACAAAACAAAGCAAAACAAAAATACAAAAAACACACAAAACGTAAGGATCAACTGTCTCGCAAAAATTGAAGTTTTTTTTTTTAATGTAAAGATCAACTGTCTTTTATTAAGGAGTTCAAATTCAATGAAGTGATTTTTATTTACCTCATAGTTGTGTCTAATATAAGCCAATTCTCTGTTGCTTCTTAAACTCTTTAGTCTAGTGTATTTTGTATTAAAAACTGAAAGTAATAAAAAGCTGACCTTTTAAAAATTACCACTATTTCTGATAAGAGAACCAACCATATACTACATTTGTAATAATCTTCTATACTTTTTTTCCTCAAAAATTGTTATTTTTTCTTACTCAAAATTTGTCTTTTAGTATTTCACTCCCCTTCTAAGCCTGAAGATTTGGAAACTATACGCCTATATTATTTCATTGTATTATATAGGGAAAATTGTTACTTTTTTAAAAAGATTTTATTTATTTATTTGACAGAGAGAGATCACAAGTAGGCAGAGAGGCAGGCAGAGAGAGAGGAGGAAGCAGTCTCCCTGCTGAGTAGAGAGCCGGATGCGGGGCTTGATTCCAGGACTCTGGGACCATGACCTGAGCTGAAGGCAGAGGCTAATTTAACTCACTGAGCCACCCAGACACCCCTACTATTTTCTTTTTAAGGAAAAAGTTACTTCCACTTTCAAAAGCTTAGTATCATGGAAGAAATACATTTAAAAAAAAAAAAACAGTCTTCAGAAGGAAGTGGCCACTGGTCCCAGTTATCTTCTACAAAGGGAGCTATATGAAAAAGTATAGACCATGAGGACAGTAAGCTCATGTCTTCAAAGTCTACTTATAGATCTATATGTAACAAGTGATCCCTCTTTCTCTCTCTCTCTGTTCATCCATCATCTATCATCTGAAAGAGAGCATGAATTAAAACCTTTTTATCCCACCTATTATGATATGTCTTGCTATATATTTTACTACCTGCATATTTACTTTTACTGTCTGTAGCAGAATATATTTTTATGCAATTTTCATCTCCTGGTATTTACTATGTAACTGATATAATATCACTATTTTTCTCTCTCTTTATTAAAACTATGTAGCATTTGTAAATTATATAAATCATTTCAACATAAGAGTAATAATTCTAGAGTTTTCTTAAAAATATGTAATATTAAAGGAATAACTCAAATGGACCACATAAAAGTTAAATATTCTTATAGGCCATATAATTATTAATTATGGCAGTATGACTTTTATGAATTTAATAAGAGATATCGAACCCAAATTCATATACTCCAGTTAGTCTATTAAGTGAGATATTTTGGTTTAAAAATGTTTTCACATTCTTCAAAATGTATCTCAAGTTTTTATAAGTATGATTTTCCATTCTGTTATCACACTGGTACTCATGCTTGTAATTTTATATGCTTGCCTTGACAAAATGTACACTCTCCCATGGTTACCAAAGGGCATTAAATATATCATATATATGTGTCTATTTATTTTTTAAAAAGGAAGTATTTATAAAATTAGTTTTTTTAGGGCACCTGGGTGGCTCAGTGGGTTAAAGCCTCTGCCTTTGGCTCAGGTCATGATCCCGGGGTACTGGGATCAAGCCCCACATCGGGCTCTCTGCTCAGCAGGGAGCCTGCTTCCTCCTCTCTCTCTGTCTGCCTCTACTTGTGATCTCTGTCAAATAAATAAATAAAAATATAAAAAAGAATAGTTTTCTTAGATGTTGTGGCTTATAAATTTGGAAGAAAAGACAAAAAGTGAAAACTTCCAGAAAGCAAACTACAATTTGAAGACTGCTCCTCTAATTGATGAGGTATGAAAATCAAGAATACACATAGAATACAGATTAAAAATAAACAGGTGACTTTTTTTTTAATGTGTACTGACTTTTTATCTTCTAAATAAACCCCATTTTGAGCTAATATATAATTTTCAATAGGCAAGAAGTTCCAGGATAGAAAAGTCTTAGGCATTTAGGAAAATAATTTTATCTTTTATTTTATCTTAATCTTATCTTAATCTTAATCTTGTTTTATCTTAATCTTGTCTTATCATTTTATCTTATTTATTCTGAGAGAGACCAAGAGAGCTTGAGCAAGGGGAGGGGCAGAAGGAGAGGGAGAAGGATAAGCAGACTCCTCATCGAGCAGGGAGCAGATGTGGGACTCAATTCCAGGACCCTGAGATCATGATCTGAGCCAGTCAGACAGATAGCCAATTAAGCCACCCAGGCACCCCACAACCTTAGATATTTTTAATCAAATAATTGAATATATTCATTATTTTGCCCCCTTAATAATAAGTTATCCCCTTATTTATCAAAATACATATCTGAAGCATGACTATAACTGGGCACTGCATAAAAGAATGAGACATAGTTCTTGTCCTTATGCTTAGAGACTCAGAAGACTCTGTGTAACCAGTTTCTTATTTGAAAATAACAGAAACCAAATTCAGTTTACTCTGCAGCAATGAATTTTATTTAAAACATATGCTATAGCTCAAATAATGTTTGGGAAATGGGCAGGAGCAAAAAGTGGCCAGGCATCCTGATCTACATAGAATGCATACTAAAATAAATGTCAGGTTAGGATGCCATCATCATAGTGATGAAGTTCTAGAACCTAGGTGAGGTTCAGTGGGCTGAGGTCTGGAGCCGATGACCAAGAAAGAATTCTTGAGACATCTTTGGTGCAAAATGGTGGTTTATTAAAGCACAGGGACAGGACCCGTTGGCAGGAAGAGCTGCTGCCCCGGGTTGTGAGGGATGGCAGGTTATGTACCTTGCGGCTGGGGGAAGGTAAGAGGAAGGGAGGTTTCAACAGAGTTTTCATATGCTAAAGAGGGCCTACAAGGTGCCAAGATATCTGAGGCCTACTGGAGGCCTTGCCCTTGTGGCTTGATCGATGTTGTCTTTAGGCCAACCATTAACATCAAGATAGTTGGGAGATTCTTTGTGGGATATCACAATCCTGCTAACAATCGCCTTTGTTAGTGAGATTTAGGTTTAGAAGAGATTTAACTATATTTACATTACCCTCTACCTCAGCCTCCTTCAGTTTTGTTTATGGTGGGGAGGGAGACATTAGGGCTTGAGGAACTGAGTTATTTGCCTCTGGAAATTTGTGCTATTGATAAGGTAACTTCTTTGTTTGTAGATCTCTTGGACATTTGTAAACCAAGGGAGACTCCTGTCTTGCAGGATTGTGATCTCTGCAAGTTAACTATTTGTTTCTCTCTTACGGCAGTCAGGGGTGCCTGAGGAATGTCACACATTATCGAGGGGATGCAGGGTGCCAGCTTTTGCTTTGTCTTCAGC
Organism: Lontra canadensis; assembly: GCF_010015895.1. Taxonomy (NCBI): domain Eukaryota; kingdom Metazoa; phylum Chordata; class Mammalia; order Carnivora; family Mustelidae; genus Lontra; species Lontra canadensis. The sequence continues at coordinate 1,962,516 of NW_022631084.1, read as the reverse complement.
CAGCCTCCCGCTCCCTCATCAATAGCTGCTGAAGACTGAGAACCATGCTTTGCATTATCCACCTCCGCTCTCTCCAATCTGGATGCTGTGTCCACTATTGCTGGTCCTCCTGGTACAGCTGGTACTGGACATTGGGTGTTCCTCATGATCAAATGAGCATTAAAGAACCCCACATTTTTTTGCATCAATCTTTCGGAGTTAAATTCAGATCGATAGGTTTATCCTTGATTTAATTCTCTTTCTCTCTCACTCCACATCTAATCTTCAGGAAATCCTGTTGTCTCTTACTTCAGAATGTATGCAGAATCCAGCCACATTTCCCTATCTCCACTGTATTCCAAACCCAGTATGCTGTGATTTCTTGCCTAGATTGCAGTAAATCTCATAAATGGTCTTTTTGTTTTTATACTTGATACTCTGCTGTCTATCCCCAGTGGTACATCTGGAGTGATCCTTTTTTTTTTTTTTTTTTAAGATTTTATTTATTTATTTGACAGAGATCTCAAGTAGGCAAAGAAGCAGGCAGAGAGAGAGGGGGAAACAGGCTCCCTGCTGAGCAGAGAGCCCAGATGTGGGGCTTGATCCCAGGACCCTGAGATCATGATCTTAGGCGAAGGCAGAGGCTTTAACCCACTGAGTCACCCAGGTGCCCCTGGAGTGATCCCAAAACAAATCATGTCACTCTTCTCAAACTCTTCAAAGTCTTGCTATTTCACTCAGAGAAAATGAAATTCTTGGTAAATCTCAGTGAATAGCTGAGTACAGTGGCCTAAATAATCTGGCCTCTTGCTGATTCCTCATCCTGCTTCAGTTCTACTGGCCTCCTTGCCATTACTGCGTAAATGCCGGTATAGCCTCTCAGTCGTCTCTCAGCCAAAATGTTCTTCCTCGCATACCCACATGACTAACTTGATCTTTTTCTTCAAGTCTCTCCTGACTACCTCATTTGGAAATTCAATATGCCCTCTTCCCATGACATTCCCAAACCCTAACCCACTACATTTTATCCCAAGGAACACATCAAATAGCAATTACTCTTTTACATATATTTTTCTATTATTTGCCTCTCCTCTTTTCCATCAATAAACAAACAAACAAACAAAAATAAATAAATAAATAATTTTAAAAATAAATAAAATAACCTACACCAGGATAGATATTAATAGGGAGAGGGAAGGGTGAATAAGCAGGTCACAGATTTTTAGAGCAGTGAAACTACTCCATATGATACTATAATGGTGGCTATGTGTACATTATAAGTTTGTCATAACCCTTAGAATATGCAGCACCAAGAATGAACCCTAATGTAAACTATGGGCTTTGGGTGGTACAAATGTACCACCCTGGTGTAGGATTGCTAGTGAGAGAGGCTATATAAGGGGTAAGGGGGATATGAGAGCTTCATGTATTTTCTATTCAATTTTGTTGTGAACCTGAAGCTGCTTTAAAAAAAAATAGTCTATTTAAAAAATCTAAATTAGAAGAAATAATTAGCATAAATATAATTGAAAATATGTTAATATCTAGAATATATCCAGATCTTCTAAGTAAAATTAAAAATATAAACTCAGTAAAAGAATGGGACAAGGCATGAGAAGAAATTCCAAGAGAAAACACGATTGAATATAAAATATCCCATATCTCAAAAAGAAAATGTGAATTGATTGTACATTTTCTAATGTCATTCACACATATTGATAATAATATTCATAATAATCATAATAATTAATTGAAAAATCCATTGAGAAATAATACCTAGCTTACATTTCTGGTGATGTCTAAAATGATACAGCTGTTTGACATAATAGTGTCACAATATCTACAGACTTTCTTCACAGTATATGTTTAAAATTCCTTAAAATATCTTGGTATTTCTCTTTCCCTAGGTGTAGTTACCTTGGTTGCACTGAGTAAAGGCTAAGGGGAAGAAACAAAGTTCATACATCAGAAATTATTATAGGAGAGTCTCATAAGGATATCTGTTATGTAATCAGAATTCCCCCATCTATACTCACCAGATTTTTTTTTTTTCAAGATTTTATTTATTTATTTGACAGACAGAGATCACAAGTAGGCAGAGAGGCAGGCAGAGAGAGGGGCCGGGGAAGCAGGCTTCCTGCTGAGCAGAAAGCCCAATATAGGGCTCCATCCCAGGACCCTGGGATCAGCCCCTGAGCAGAAGGCAGAGGCTTAACTCACTGAGCCACCCAGGTGCCCCAGACACTCCCCAGATTTTTTATAATGTAAATTGCTAAAATAAAACACTGAAAATCTTTTGGTTTAATGCCTCTTTTCAAAGTTGTCTTTAAATTACAATCACTAGAGAATTTGAAGCTAATTCAATGTTTCTCAAACTTGGCTACGTTTCAAAATCAACTGGGAGGATTTAAATTTTCCTGATGCCCAGACCATTTCCCAAACTGATTGTATTGATATTCTTGGGGAGGAACTCTGGAAAAAATCTTTAAAAATCTTGATCTTAAAAAATCAGGATTTTTTAAACTTCCAAAGTGATATCAATGTACAAACAGATTGAAAAATGCTCCTTTGGGTAGATACTAAAGATGTGTGGTAGATGAGGAATGAAGTAGGCTAACTGATGGCCCTCCAGAAGATGTCTCCAGGTTCTAATCCTCAGAGCCTGTGACTACTGCCTCATACTGTGAAAAAAAAAAAAGTGAATATTGCCTCCTATGGCCATATATATACACACACACACACACACACACATAGGCATATATATACACACATATATACACACACACATACATACCAAAAATATATGTATTTTTTACATATTTATACATAGGTATGCATATATACATATACATATATGTATATATTTATATATGTATGCATATTTATATATATTTACATATATGAGTAAATTAAGGGTCTTGAGAGGAGCAGCTTTCCTTGGATTATACAGGTGAACCCTAAATGTAATCACATGTATCCTTGTAAGAGAGGAGGAGGAAGTTTAGGGACAGATACATAGAGGAGAGGACATCCACAGAATAGAAGGTGATGTGAAGGTGGAGGCAGAGATTGGAGATATGTAGCTGAAAGCCAAGGGATGCCAAGGATCACTGGATGCCACCAGAAGCTAGAAAGGAGCATAGAACAGATTCTTCCTCAGAGCCCTTGAGGGAATGTGGCCCTACTGACAACTTGATTTCAGATTTCTGGCCTCTAGAACTAAAAAGAATAAACTAAACTTATGTTGTTTCAAGCCACCAAATTTGTGGTTATGTATTAAAGCAACCACATGAAACTAATACAAGAAAGAATAAGAAATTATTTTTCAGGGAAATCCCCATGTCATTAAGGCAGGGTAGATATAGTCTTATCAGGTAATGGCTAACAGGAAACATACATAGCATCTCTGTCATGCCTGGTACTGTCTTGATTACTTGCTGGACAAAGAAACTCACATTGTCACCAACGGCAACAGTCAGGATAGCCGTATATACCCGGCAGAGTGATCATCCCTCCATCCTTTCACCTTTTGTACAGAGGTGTATTTTGGCCTGGGGCCATCTTGCTAAACCATGGGAGGAACTTCAGAAGAGATCTAAGCATGGCAAAGAAATTAAAAAAAACAAAAACAAAAACAAAAAAACAAAAAACATGCAGCCAACTATATATAATGGAAACAGTTGGCACAGGAAATAATCTTCGGTGACCTGAGGACCTCAACTAGGGAGTTTGCATATAAATGTTTATGCTGTTCCTCGGAGTCCCTGTTGAGCTAGCCTTTTGCTAAATGATCAAAAGGTGAGTGTGTGGTGTTTGTGTGAGGGTAAGCCTCCCAGGTCATCAGTTTATCTCTTTTCAGTGCTTTGTATATTTTAAACCGAATTAAATCTCTCAACAACCCTATTTCATAGGTGGTATTTTTATCCTCATTTACAGATGGGGAAATTAAGTTCAGAATAGTTACATAACTTGTTCAATGCCATGAAAATGTTAATGGCAGAGCTGAGATTTGTGCTCTTAACCACAAGGCTACGCTACAGCAATGGGGACTCTGAAGTTTCCATGTATCAGATGTGGTGAGTCAGGGCCACATTCCTGGGCATTGACCTATGCAGTTGCATAGATCACCACACTTAGAAGGGTCCCATAATTGGTTTAATTCATCTTGAAATCTTAATTTTTGACAAAAGGCCCCATATTTTCATTTTGCCCTGGGCCCTAACAAATTATGTAGCCAGTTCTGCTCTGAGTCTTTGGGATTCTCATAAATAGTTTATTCCTATTCTCAGGTTTCCATTCTTTACTATGAAAAGTGCTTATGTGCGTATGACATCTAGTAATAGATTTTGAAAAACAGTATTTCAGAGATTCTAAATCCATCCTTTAACATCACTTTTTAACATCACTGATTTTCAAATGCACCTTTCAAAAACTGGTGTTACATTCACTGTTGGTCAGGTGGCCATCCAGATTTAGTAGCTATTACCTACATTTGTGTAAAGATAATCACTGCTTTTGATATTATCATTAAATTGAGTTATCTGCATTTTTGAATAGCACATTTTGTCTTTAACTGCTACTCAAAATGACTTCAAAAAGATTAATCCAAGATTAAAAGGGAAAAACAAAACAAAACAAAATAAAACAAAAAAACCCTCTGTGAATTATTATCAGACTGTTAAAAAGCAAATCTGAGTTTATTTGACCTCACTGCAGGAAGGGAAAATATCACCTTTGCAGAGTCTTTGAACTGTCTTAGGGAGAGTCAGAAGTCAGATATATGTAAGCATTTTGGGGAGTCTAGGCTCAATTGGTGTAAGGTGGCTCTTTCATTGCAGAAAACTGATGGGCATTAGACAATGTTTGTGAGGTTTTTATATGTCATTCATAATGGGTTTCAGGAATTTCCTGAAGCAAGGTGCAGTCATTTATAGGCTTACAAACTTCTTTTTTCCCCCTTTCCTTTATCTTAATCCAGTGTAGTTAACATACAGTGTTATATTAGTTTCAGGTATCTAAATATAGCAATTCAACAATACCATATATTACTCAGACTTAACCTTTTTTGAAACAAATAACAAAATCATGGGCTACAGGTTATCCCAATTTCTTTTTAAAACTAAAGTTTACTGTGTTCACAGGAAGTATATATTTTATAGTAATGGGGGCATTACTCTTACAATTCTGTATTCTGTTATAGAGCAAAAACCAAATGCTTGACATCTCTGCTGCTGGTTACTCAAGTATTGATGTCATCTAGGATCTGTAGCAAAGTCAGAATCCTAGCTCTCATCATTCCACCCCCAAGTTTAATAAATTAGAAGAAGCTGCATTCTAACAAGGTCCTCATTGTATTAGTCTGGGTTCTCCAGAGAAATAGAATATATATAAATAGTAGAAATAGAATATATATATATATATATATATATGTATATGTAAATATATATATATATTTATACACACACATATGTATACACACACATATATATACACATATATATACATACACATATGTATATATATAAACTTAATTTTATATATTTATATATATTTATATATATTTTTATATAATTTGTTATGTGTTATATATATTTATTGTATAGTATGTATACTATATATGGTATATAATTCATTATATGGAACTGTTTCATGCCAGTTGGTTAAAAGTCCCAAGATCTGAAACTCAACCAAGCCCATGGTATAGCTCCAGTCAAAGTCTGAGTCCAAAGGAAGAACACAGATTTCTCAGCTTTAAGATGTTCAGACAGAAAGAGTGAACTCTCCTTTACTCAGCCTTTTGTTCTAGTCAGGCCGTCAACAGATTGGATGAGGCACACCCATAATATTGAGGAGAGTAATCTGTTTTACTCAGGCTACTAATTCAGAAATAAAACATCACACTAGTAAAAGAAGCTGTTAACTTTTGGCACCAAATTTATGCAAAGGGGTAACTAATTACAGTAAATATAATGCACCTGGAGGCAGTCGAAATTGCCAACTGCTTTATAAGAGAGGAATTAAATTTTAAAGAACCAAGTAGTCAGTAAGATAGATTCATGTGACAGGCCAGACCATTGTTCAACTGTTGACACTAAGTTTGTCAGAAAATTTGCAGTTTGGGTGGAGCTGTTTAATTTCCATGTGATTCAATTGAGCAAATGAATAAGAGTTTAATAAATTTAGAAAAAACTAACATCAAAACTTGAAAAAGTGTTAGAAGTTTGGAAGAATACCCCAGAACTATAATAGAACACTTTTTAAAAAGAGATCCTTCTGCGCCATCAACAGTCTTGGAGACACAGAAAATGTTACATGGAAATCCAATATATCAATGACTCCAAGTTGAAAACAATTTAAAATTAAAACATCGAATTTAGAGATACTTTACTAATACCTTAACTAGTTTATTTCTTTACTGTTTCCATTGTGGATTATGAGAGTGATTAATACAGGATAAAATTTTGTCTAAATAAACCTATGGTTCTCCATTAAGTATAAAGCAATAATTTATACTAGACCTTAAGTTTTAGATTTTTTTTTTTAATTATGAAACTTTTTTTCAGCTTCTCATAGCAGAACTGATTTTGCAATTCCGGGCCTATCTCAGGAGTCCCAGGGAGGGACCCAGCTGCCAAGACACAGGAGAAGGAAAGAAGCCACCTCAGGCAAAGAGTGGCCATCCCCAGGAAGCCAAGATGTCCCCAGGAGAACTTACTGTGCCACACTAAAGGGAACCAGAGCCTCTGGCCAGGATGTTCCTGAGGCAGAAGATACCACGAAGAATGGGGTCTCAGGTACCATGTTTCACTACTTGAAGGAGAAGGGTTTCTGACACAAGTTGGTGCCAGTACACAGTAAGTGTAGAAGTCATTGATGAAGGTGCAGTGGAGGCCACGTGAGTCTAGCAGGGACTGCACATTCTCCAAGCAATATCAGCCATTTGATTATGGGCCCATGGTGCTTGGGGATGCCCAGGTGCTTCCCTAATACCAGCTGTTCCCCATGTTTGGGAAGAAGCCTTTTGCATTAAGCATGCCTTTGAAGTTCTCCCTGAGTTTGAAGAGCTATGAGATGTTGATGATGTCCTGCTCCATTAGAACCAGTGCCAGCTTCAGCAGACTTCCATATATGAATTATGTTCTCTCACTTTCTTGTTTTACAGAGTATCTTTTTTTTTTCTGCTGCATGTGTGTTTAACCCTTTTGAACAGCAGGGCCTCCTTTTGGCTCAGCTGCTCCTGCTAAAGTTGACCAGAAGCAGCTGAAAACCTGTTGGTGTGGGAGTGAAGCTCAGGAACACGTGCACTTGGTCTATAAGTAGCCAGCTGGAGAAGCATTTTATTTTTATTTATTTTTTATTTTTTTTAAAGATTTTATTTATTTATTTATTTAATAGACAGATCACAGGTAGGCAGAGAGGCAAGCAGAGAGAGAGACGGGAGGAAGCAGGCTCCCCGCGGAGCAGAGAGCCCGATGCGGGGCTTGATCCGAGGATCCTGGGATCATGACCTGAACCAAAGGCAGAGGCTTTAACCCACTGAGCCACCCAGGTACCCCAGGAGAAGCATTTTATAGGGGTTTGTATTTGGTGGGTATGGAGGAGGTCTTGTAGGGTTTGGTGCATTTCCTGGCTCTCCCTGCTAGGGTAACTGCTGTTCCCAAAGAGAATTCTGACTAGTGAATCTTTCTTCTCCCTGACTGAGACTTGGGGGCTTGCCTCCAGGTTCCCAAAGGAGCTAAGGTCAGTAATTTGTATTTCATTTTTATAGTGTTCTATAAAATAATGCTATATTATTTTAATAGTTACTAGTATCTTCAACTGAATGAAATGGAGCAGTCAGTGAGCTAATTGTAGGATCAAATTTTTCATTTGTTTCTTTACCCTGTAACTACATAAGATATTCTTTAGCAGGGTCACAGATACTTCCTGGGTTGATGAATAATATGAGGATTTAAAAGTGATATTTTCTTTCTCTGTGTTTTCTATGTTACTGGTGGCAGTCAATCTGCCTTGCAGTTATTAAATTTCTCCTGTTCTTCTTATTTTAGAGAGTAGCTAAGCAAAACCCCACAGGCTTTAATAAGGACCTCATTCCAGTAAATTCTTTATATTAATTTAGTTAGCTCTTTCATTAATGTATTTTTTTTACTGTTAGATTCTAATACTAAAAGTAAATATGTACTATGTTCAGCCTAAATTAAGCAAAATACCCAATCTCAAATTATCTCTACTTTCCGAGGCTCTCTTACCAGAGACTTGTACCTCATTACTAATATATTTATATCTGACATCTTGGTTGAATATATCCAAAATCACCTAAAGTTAACTATACAAAACATGAATGTATTAGAAATGTATTAGCTAATGTCGTACCATGTGCCATTTTTATTTGAATTCAGAGTCTCAGATGGTGTGTAAACTGGAGAATCTTAAGTCGAATACCATGCACCTGCATCCCAGGAGACTCTAAGCCTAGAGCGGGTAAATGGTCTGGTGAGGCCAAAGAAAAGACTGAGAAATAGAAATTGAGACATAGGTTTATAGGGGGAACTTCTGTACAGAGAGTCCAGGAGCAGCTGACTGAACAAAGCATCTGCTTTTGTTTCTGGAATTAGAACTTTTACCTCTAATTCATCTCGAAGAATTTTTTACTTAGAGTATGCATATAAGGAGCATTGCACCAAGAAAACAGAGGGTGGAATTTAAGGTAGAATTTTGGCATGTTGTGTGAGAAATTTGGGGTAAATAGTTTCTCTAAAGTTCCTCAAACCATGCTTAAACCTGAAATTTGCAATTTCTAGTTCATTATATGGCTATATTTGTCTATCTTCCTATTTCCTATGGCACACTATTATTTACACTAGTACTAGCTGTGAGAATTGAGAATGAAAATGAATTTGTTAATCTGAGGATAGCCTATTTTGTTCCGGCCTTTTTTTTTTTCTAAATTGAAAATGGAGTTAATGATCAAGTGGCAAGTTGCATTTCTGTAGTACAGCTTTAAATATATCGGTCTGAAATGTTTTTACATGATGCTTAATGAAGTTTAAGTCCTAATCTGTGTTTTGAAAACATGTGATTGTACTATTAGATTCTATTTTTAACCTTATATCTAGAACATAAAGTTCTATAATTACATGGAGACCACTTTTACTGTAATTCTGAATTTTCAAGGGTCCACTGGGAAAGCTTAAGATGTGTATAATGGTAATGTGAATTTTATTGAGCCTCCTTTCTTAGGAAATAACCATAGTAATTATTTTCTACTGAGTGTATGTGCTGGTTGGATTGTCCTGCTCCTTTGTCAGTAGGAATGTATCCTTTAGCTAGAAGCTATATTGTGTGAAACCTGATGTCTCTGTATCAGGCATTTTGTAACTCTCTAGGTGATGGGATTTGTGGTGCTCTATGTGTACAAAACTTGGCGGCGGCGGGGGGAACCATACCTAGAGTAAGTGTCAATTCTTGCAGAAATGACTTGTTACCATTTCCAGAATGGAGGAACCTAATAGAGTCAACTTGCCACCGAATGGATGATTTGTCTTCCCAAGTGAAAATGCCATACTGGTGCTTCAAAATTGGTCTCACTTTCTGGGAGATTGCACCTTCTGAGAAGGCAGAAGATAGATTGTGAGAGTTCATGCTGTTGGGTTCATATATAGTTCCCATCTATAATCCTCCATTCCTGTACCTGTCAAGCCAGGTCTGATACAGCCCATGAGAAAGGGTGTTTATCAACTGGTTGAGTAATTTCTGTCTTCACGGCTGGTGAGTGCTCTCTAGTGGGCATTTATACCTGACATTAAAATTTTCTGTTGATGCCCCTTTGGATATGTCCATCTATGTGACTTTCCCTTAAACCTCTTTTTATATGCTATCCCACTCCTTTAACTTTTGGATCATTCACTGTCTGCAATTCCACATAAATTCTCATCCCTGACCATATCTTTTTCTATAAAGTAAATAAACAGTTGTAACAATAGATCTGCCCATTGGAAAGATTTTTCACTCACCTACTGTCCCTCACTGCTACCACTGAGCGTGACATTTTTTTTTGGGGGGGGTAGTTGTTTTATATACTGAGCTAATAATATATCCATAAACCAAACCTGGAATTTTGATTTATAGCCCTTCCACATACCCCTAGATACAAAGTGAGGGAGGGAGGCAAATATGGGTGTGGCATGGGAATCAAAGCTGTGTTCATACAATTGTACCTTCTATGAACTGTTGCTTGATCTACCCAATTTGATCTTATGGGTTATCAAAATGGGCATCTAAGTTATTTAGGAATTTAATCTTCTACCTCCATTTGGCAGCCAGAAGAGGAGGGGAGGACAGCTTCTGAAGGAGTACCCATTGCTTTCCTGGGAAGAGGCCATAGCAGCATATTCTCACATTGGGGAACTGCTAGTACTTTATATGAAACTGTGAGCTCCCTTTTGAGACTGAGGGTTCAGAGGATTCCAGTGGGAACCTCCACAACAGAGGTTCCCATTCTAAGCTTAAATAAACCCCTAAACATAGACTAGCAAACATGCCTAGGCTAAGCATTCAAGGGTCTGTAGCTCAAGGATCTTAAAAATATCCTGAATCGGTTCCTCAGGCTGTTCTACCTCACCCTGCCAGAGCTAAGGGCCTCTTTGTAAACTACAGTGGCAGCTCTCTAACGTGTACCCGTAGCTACACCCAGTTCATCAAACTTCTTCTGTAGATGTTCATGTAACTTTGTAAATACCAGCCAATTCTACTATCCTTCTATGTGTTGTTCTTCCTGAACTTTACAGAAACCTTATTCATTATTCTGGAGGAGGCATTTCCCTCCACCTTTGTATCACTACCACCCTCTGCCATTCTAGGATGTTCCTAGCTTCACTTCAAAAGCTAAGGGAGTTTTTGATGGCATTTAAAATTGGAAGGAGTCAGATAGGGATACTTTTTTTTTTTTTTTTGGTGGGAGTTTCTTTCTTAAAATGGTATATGAGCAACTTCTGTCCATGACTGAAACAGTTGATAAACTCTGTGCTTCCTAAAACATAATCAGTATGTGATTTAAAAATACCATGAATTAAATGTTCATTCAACACTTTTCATTAGTGAGTGTGTAAAAATTATGTGATGCATAATCTTCTAATTTATCCATGGCATGGAAGTTATGATGTATAAATACCTATTCTTAGTTGGAAGTAATTTATCCTAAGCAGTATACTTAGGAAATAAGAAAACCTCCATATAAGAAATTAGTGAAGTTCAAAGTCAAATCCACTTGAAGAGAATTGGAAGTTGGCGGAATAGATGTGCCATTTAAACTTGAAATTCAAATGACTATAAAGGTGAGAAAACATCCCATAGAGGAGGAAAAAACTGAGGAAACCATAAGCATAGATGGAGGAAATTGTAGGGTGCTTTCTGAGATAGAGAGTAAGTACTTTAACTAGGTGAATTATATATAATACAAAAGGGAGTCCTGAGTATGTCTAGGTCTTGCCACATGGCTGAGTATCTTATAGACTAATCTTGAGTAAACACCAGCCTGGAGAAATTGTGAGCTGTGTTTTTGGCCCAGGCACAGGTATTTCTACAGTTGGCTTAGGTATTTGCTGAAACTTTTTAATTTCATCAAGGGTTACCAATCCTTCATCACTGTGGAATCTCTGGAGGCCTAATGTCCTTTGAAGTGTGTATATGCTTGGTATGCTTTACTTTGGTTTTTGTAGATTCCCATTTACATAAGATAATCTGGTCTTTGACTTATTTCACTTAGTATAATACTCTCAAGGTCCATCTGTATTGTTGAAAATGGCAAGATTTCCTTTTTTATGGATATACATTATATACATAATGTATTAGTGCAAATGTGTATCACATGTTTATTTACTCACCCATCATTGGACACTTAAGTTACTTCCATGTCTTGGCTATTGTAAATAATGCTGCAATGACATGGGAGTGCAGATATCTTTTTGGGTTAGTGTTTTTGTTTTCTTTGGATAAATACCTAGAAGTAGAATTGCTAAATCATATAATAGTTTCACTCTTAATTTTCTGGGGAAAGTCTGTATCATTTTCCTTAGTAGACCAATTTACATTCCCACCAATGGTCACAAGGTTTCCTTTTTTCCACATCACTGATACACGTTTTTTTTTTTTTTTTTGTCTTTTTGATAATAGCCATTATAAGAATCATGAGGTAATACATTGTAGATTTGATTTCCATTTACCTGATGATTAATGATGTTGAGTACTTCCTCATGCATATGTCAGTCATCTGTATGTCCTCTTCAGAAATTCTATTCAGATTCTCTGCCCATTTTTTAATTAGATTGTTAGGTTTATGGGTTTTTGTTTTTTGTTTGTTAGGGTTTTTAAAATTTTGTTTATTTTGGATTTTTGTTTTTGTTTTTGTTTATTTTTACTTTTGAGTTGTATGAATCCTTTATATATTCGGCTATTAACCCCTTATCAGAAAGAAGATGAAAATATTTTCTCCTATTTGACAGGTTGCTTTTCTTTTATTTTTTGATAACTTCCTTTTGGTATTGGCATAGAAAGACACATAGACAAATGGAAGAGAATCAAGAACCCAGAAACTTAGTTTATGATAAAAGAGCTAAGACTTTCTTGATGATCCTGGATCCTAAATTTGTACTATAGTTTGAAATCAGAAAGCATGATGCCTCTAGCTTTAAGATTGTTTTTGCTATATGGGGTGTGTGTGTGTGTGTGTTTCTATATAATTTTTTTAAATATTTACTCTGTTTCCATGAAAAATATCGTAAGAATCTTGGTAGGGATTGTATTGAAACTTTAGTTTGCTTTGGGTTGTATGAACATTTTTAACAATAACCAATCCTTGATCATGAAATCTCTTTTCAATTTGTGTCTTCCTGACTTTCATCAAAGTCTTATAATTTTCATGTACAAGTCTTTCACTTCTTTGGGTAAATTCATTCCTGGGTATCTTATAATTTTGTAATTATAAATGGGATTGTTTCTTTTTTTAATAATTATTGATATATAGAAAAGCAACATATCTTAAGGGATTTTTTTTGTATCCTATGAATGTATTGAATTCTAATTTTTAAAATTTTATTTGTGTTTTTTGTTTGTTTTGTTTTCGCTTGGAATTTTTAGAGCTTTCTATATATATCATGTCCTCTGAAAATAGTGACACTGCTACTTTCCAATTTGGATGCCTGTTATTTTTCTTGCCTAGTTTCTGTGGCTAACATTATTAACTATACCAATTATTTTAATTTCAGATCCCCCCCCCATTGGATAAGTTGTTAAGTTGTTAAAAATTGTATTTTGTGTTACAAAGGAAATAAAATATCAAAATACTTAAAAACCTACCTCTCAGTAAGGATTTCTCAACCTTAGCTCTTGTATTAGTCTGTTTTGGCTGCTATAACAACATATCAGAGACTGGGTGACTTATAAACAACAAATTTCTCCTACTCCTAGAAACCAGAAGTACAATATCAGGGTGTGAGCATGGTTGAGTTCTGGTGAGACCCCTCTTCTGAGCTGCAGACTGTGAACGTCCTGTTGTGTCCTCATATGGTGGAGAGCGTAGAGCAGCAAGTTTTCTCGTGACTTATAAGGACACAGATCCCCACTCATAAGGGCTCTGCTGTCATGACCTTGTTCAATCCTGATTATCTCCTGAAGGCCCCACTTCTGAATACCATCTCCTGGGAAGCCGAGGGAGTGTGAGTTTTTACATACAAATTTCAAGAGGACTCAAAACATCCAGTCCATAATAGCTCTATTGAATATGGAGGTTAAAATATAATTCTTTGTTATGGGAGGTCAGCCTGACCATTGCATCAGGTTTAGCAGCATCCATCTGTCCACAAGATGTCAGAAGCACTCCTCAGTTGTAGAACCAAAACCACCTCCAAACATTGCCAAATGTTTCCAGGGTGGGGAGTCAAAACCACCCGGTTTGAGGAAAAACTGCTCTAGGTGAATAATTAAAGTTTTTGTTTGTTTTTTGCTTTTCTTAAACAGGGAAATGTGTGCATGAGTTCACGTATGTACTATACATGCTATATACATCATACATATGTTTGCTTATTATATATTACATATAATAGAGGTAGAAAATAGTTGTTGGTATGCATACTAATGATATAACTGTCTTCTTTGTTAATTCATAAGTGGATTTTACCTAAAAGAGCTTTGCCTTATTCTACTACAGAATACTATGCTGAAACTAGTTTATCACATTGTTAAAACTAGTAAACATAATCAACTTTTATATTAACATGTATATTCTAATCAGAAGTTTTAGATTTTTTTAGTTTTATAAACTAAAATCTTAACATACACAAATGAGGAGAGTTTGTATATTATTTAAATCCCTGAATTATTATTATTATTTTTTAAAGCAAAGTAAAAGTGTGCTACTCTCAAGTGTAGATATTAACGTGGACAACATCAACAGAACTTGCCTAAGGTATTTTAGCAAGTTGCTATTTCTGAAACCAGAACTAATGGACTGCTCAGAATAATTCATTGATTCAAGAGTGATGTATTGAATACTAACTATGTTCCAGGTATTGTTATGGGTACCAAGAATATTGTGATGAATAAGGCAGGCAGAAAATAACCTAACTACCTGGAAATTTCCTTTTTTTTTTTTTTTTTTTTTTGGGGGGGGTTGAGACCGAAGATAAGTACATAGTATGACTACATCTTAAATATGTTAATTGAACTAGATAAATAACTTATGAATCAAATAAAGCATCTAGGTGATAGAAGCAGTTCCTGTTGTGGTTTGAGTAGTATTACATTAGCTAATTAGAGTGTTCAAAATGGGGTTTTCCATAGATGACATTTGAATAGAAAAGTAATGGAATGTAGGCAGAATTGTGATTAGAAAAATATTTCATCCAGAAGATCAGTAAGACCAAAGTTCTAGAGGTTCAAGAATGTGGCATATTACAGTGATAGCCCACTCATGTGGGGGAACCTTAAGGAAGAAAGTGGCAGGAGATTCTTAGAATTTCCTTAAAACAGTTGTTACTTTAAATATCCTATGTATCTTCATTTAAAATGGTGCCCTGCTTTATAATTCATCTAAACATTTCCTTTTAGATAGCTCAGATTTTACATTTAAATCTAAGCCCTGTTTGAATTTCAAAGACTGATTCTAACAAGTCCTAACATTTCTTTCTGAACTTACGTCAAATATTGGAAACACTCGCTTAAAAACAAAGTGCTGACTCTAGACTTTTGCCATATCATTTCTGATATCTGCTATTTCTATTTTCTTTTTCACCTACCAAAAGGTAATTCTTTTTCTAGTCTCCTCTCAAAACCTATATACTGGCCTAGTCACCATTTTTTTTTAACTTATTTATCAGAAAAAGCACAAAAAGTGGGAGAGGCAGGCAGTGGGAGAAGGAGCTCCCCCACTGAGGCAGGAGCCTGATATGCGAGTAGATCCCATGACCCTGGAATCATGGCCTGAGCCAAAGGCAGATCCCTAATCCACTGAGCCACCTAGATGTCCCTTGTGATTGGATTATAGTAACCATTCTTACTGCTTGCTCTACCAATCAGTATTTGTCCAGTTGGAAAAAACAAAATTACCTCCAATAAATCTAACTGTAAAGTTTGTATAATATACTAAACAGCTTCATTTGACCCCATCCCCCAAATTGTAGGAAACTTAAATTGGAGGTAGTTGCTAAAGTCTGTATATAAACTATATAAACGATTTTATTCCATTAGGATCCACTATAATAAGTTACCCATATATAAATATTTAATGCCAGGGTCTCTACAAAGTTCCTAAGATAGACTTGTGAATAAAGTATAAATAACTTTATATCTGTTATATTCTCAAGGAATGAAGCAGATTAAACACTAAAAACATCATAAATAAGTTCTATATAATCTTAGAATGTGTTAAGTGCTATGAAAAAGAAAGTACCCCCCAAACTTAAGGTTTATGAGTGTTGTATATTTGTGGTGTTTATTTCAATTAAAATAGCAATCAGGCTATGCATATTAGCGAAGATAATTGAGCCAAGACATGAAAAATTTTATTCCATTCATATTAAGTCACATAACTGATCAGTGCAAAAGTAATTCAGTATACTTTGCCATTAGAAAATGTGTCTAGAAAGCAAACATAAAAACATTTGCAGTTGTTTTGAATGTTAGTTATGAATTCAGTTTTTACAATAGTCCTTTTCTCTGCCCGTTAGATAAGGAAACAAAGCTATGATTTTCTTAAATTGGATCTCTTGCTAAGAAAATTAAATTTCATGGATCTTATTTTTCAAGAATGAACACTTTGTACTGAAACAAATTGCAATACTTTACCCAATTCTTTCAATAAATTAGAACCAATGGTACAAGCCAATTTATTATTTATAAATAAATATTTAATATTGACATTTGGTAAATTTTACAAAAATATTTCAAGCATAGTTCTAACATGTGTGTATATGTGAATAGTATACATGTGTATTGAAGCTAAAAACTCAAAACTATATATAGTTTCAGATCTTTGTTTTTGGTTTTATTTCAATAACATGTGCAATCAACCATTAATTCAAGTAGCTTGACAAATGTCATTTATCATCTGACTCACTGTAGAAAATGTAGAATTTAACTGTAACTTCAATAACCCATTTTTCATAAAGTGATTTCTCAACTTGAATTAGAAAATTCTAATTCACAAAATGTAAGAACAGTCTTCTGAGTCTCTAATTGGAATATCTTTGACTCCATTTTAAGTGAAGGCAACTTTCACGGACATTCTATGTTTGGGTAATAGAATTAAATATAAACATTTGTTTAATCTTGTTATAGACAATTGTTATACATTTCAAATGATCTCAACTCATGATTAGAGTTACTTCCTTAAGCATAAGGATTTCTTCATTAGAATTTAAAGCATTGTTTGCTGATTTCAAGTGATGTTAGACTAAATCCTGCCTTGTCTGTTCACATTTGTTTCCTGACTTAGAACAGTCACTATCAAATGGATAAAGGTTTTAAGATCTATATTTACTATCTTAAGAATTTTTTTATAACTTTTTTGATCATATTTAGCCAAAATATCTAGAACTGAAATATTGAACATTTAGAAATGAGAATTCAAGTTTTTTAATTCCAGTATAGTTAACATACAACGTTCTATTTTAGGCATACAACATAGGGATTCAACAGTTCTATATATTACTCAGTGTTCATCATGATAATTGTACTTTTAATCCTCATCACCTTTTTAACCCACCCTCCCATCAATCTCCCTGTTGGTAACCATGTTTGGTCTCTCATTAAGAGTCTGTTTTAGGTTGTCACTCTTGTTTTTCTGTTTGTTTCTTAAGTTCCTCATATGAATGAGATCATGGTATTTATCTATCTCTGATTGATGTATTTTGCTTAGCATTACACTCTAGCTCCATCCATGTTACAAATGGCAAGATTTCATTTGTTTTTTTTTTTTTTAATGGGTGAATAATGTTTCATTTGTGAGTTTGTGTATGTGTATGTATATGTATACCGCATCTTTTTTTTTTTGGTCTTGAAGTACCAAGGTTTATTTATCCATTCATATCATGGACATCTTGGTTGTTTCCAATTATGAATTGGAATTAATTGGCAATTATGAATAAGGCTGCTATTAATCTGTATGCAGGTTTTGGTGGGCTATACATCTCCATAGAGTCTGTATTTGTTCCAGAGGAAACCTCACTCAATATGCACATTCCCTCGTCCCCTTCTCTGTTCATGGTTTGTGTGATCATCAGCCTTTTTCTTGGAGAAATTTGATTTTTTTATTGTTCTAAAATGAGGACTGCTGTCTTCACTGTATGGTTAGCTAAATGTGGATTTTGTCCTTTTTATGAAAGTTTCTTTATTAAGGTTCACACATGCGATTCCCATCAGTTCATGGAAAAAACAGTTTAATGTGTTAATTCTGCATTACACTGTAAGGCATTAAAAATATTTTTTAAGGTTATTTAGCTTTAGGAACCATGAAGTAAGATCATGGGCTATATTGTCATAATCTGAATTTCTGTTGCTGATATCTAATTCCGTTGTATTTAGAGGCCATAACGCTGGAAGATTTTAATCCTTTTCTACTTATTAAAACTTTATGGCACGGAATATGGTCTATCTTAGAAACATTTCATGTATATCTGTTGTTGGGTAGAATGATCTATGAATTTCATTTGGAGGTAAAGGTGCTCAGTAGTGTTGTTCAAGACTTCTATCTTACTCACTTTTGGTTTTCACATTCTATCGACTTTTGAGACATGAGTATTGAAATCATTGACTTTAATGGTAGCATTGCCTACTTCTTGCAGTTCTCACAGTATCCTCTTGATGATTTGGCAACTTTATCATTTTTTTTCCAACTCTATAAAATCTTTTAAAATTATTTTTATTAACATATAATGTATCATTTGCCCCAGGGGTACAGGTTTATGAATCATCAGGTTTACACATTTCACAGCACTCACCATAACCCATACCATCCCCAGTGACCACAACTCAACCACCCTAGCCCTACCCCCTCACTCCCCAAAACCCTTAGTTTGTTTTGTGAGATTAAGAGTCTCTTGTGGTTTGTCTCTCTCCTGATCCCATCTTGTTTCATTTTTCCTTCCCCAGCCCCCACTCACAACCCCCCACCCTGCCTCTCAAATTCCACATATCAGAGAGATCATATGAGAACTGACCATCTCTGATAGACTTATTACACTCAGCATAGTACCCTCTAGTTCCATCCCCGTCATTGCAAATGGCAAGATTTCATTTCTTTTGATGGCTACATAGTATTCCATTGTGTGTGTGTGTGTGTGTGTGTGTGTGTTTGTGTGTGTGTATATATATCACCTTGTTTTACCATTCATCTGTTGATGGACATCTATGTTCTTTCCATAGTGTGGCTATTGTGGACATTGCTGCTATAAACATTCACAAGCATGTGGCCTTTCAGATCACTATATTTGTATCTTTAGAGCAAATACCCAGTAGTGTGATTGTTGGGTTGTAGGGTAGCTATATTTTCAACTTTCTGAGGGACATCCATTCAGTTTTCCGTACTGGCTATACCAGCTAGCATTCCCACCAACAGTGTAGGAGGGTTCCCCTTTTTCCACATCCTTGCCAACATCTACCATTTCCTGACTTGTTAATTTTAGCCATTCTCACTGGTGTGAGGTGGAATCTCATTGTGGTTTTGATTTATATTTCCCTGATGCTGAGTGATGTGGAGCACTTTTTCATGTATCTGTTGCCCATTAGGATGTCTTCTTTACAGAAATGTCTGTTTATGTCTTCTGCCTATTTCTTGATTGGATTATTTGTTCTTTGGGTGTTGAGTTTGATAAGTTCTTTATAGATTTTTAGATACTAGCCCTTTATCTGATATGTCATTTGGGAATATTTTCTCCCATTCATTCAGTTGTCTTTTGGTTTTCTTGATGGTTTCCTAGGCTGTGCAAAAGCTCTTGATCCTGATGAAGTCCCAATAGTTCATTTTTGCCCTTGCTTCCCTTACCTTTGGTGATGTTTCTAGGAAGAAGTTGCTGCAGTCCGAGGTCAAAGACATTACTGCCTGTGTTCTCCTCAAGGGTTTTGATGGATTCCTGTCTCACATTGAGGTCCTTCATCCATTTTGAGTCTATTTTTGTGTGTGGTGTAAGGAAATGGTCCAGTTTCATTTTTATGCATGTTCCTGTCCAATTTTCCCAGCACCATTTGTTGAAGAGACTGTCTTTTTTTCCATTGGACATTCTTTTCTGCTTTGTTGAAAATTAGTTTTCCATAGAGTTGAGGGTCCATTTCTGGGCTATCTATTCTGTTCCGTGGATCTGTGTGTCTGTTTTTGTACCAGTACCATACTGTCTTGGTGATTACAGCTTCGTAATAGAGGATGAAGTCTGGAATTATGATACCACCAACTTTGGCTTCCTTTTTCAATATTCCTCAGGCTATTTGAGGAATATAATATAAATATTATAAATTTCCATATAAATTTTAAAATTATTTGTTCCATTTCTTTGAAAAAAATGTATGGTATTTTGATAGGGATTGCATTAAATGTGTAGACTGCTTTAGGTAGCATAGACATTTTCACAATATTTGTTCTTCCAATCCATGATCATGGAATGTTTTTCCATTTCTTTGTGTCTTCCTCCATTTCTTTCATGAGTACATTATAGTTTCCTGAGTACAGATTCTTTGCCTCTTTGCTTAGATTTATTCCTAGGTATCTTACAGTTTTGGGTGCAATTGTAAATGGGATTGACTCCTTAATTTCTTTCTTCTGTCTTGCTGTTGATGTATAGAAATGCAACTGACTTCTGGGCATTGATTTTATATCCTGACACTTTACTGAATTCCTGTATGAGTTCTAGCAGTTCTGGAGTGGAGTCTTTTGGGTTTTCCACATAAAGTATATCATCTGCAAAGAGTGATGGTTGGACTTCTTCGCTGATTTGGATGCCTTTTATTTCATTTTGTTGTCTGTTTCCCGAGGCTAGGACTTCTAGTACTATGTTGAATAGCAGTGGTGATAGTAGCCATCCCTGCTGTGTTCCTGACGTTAGCAGGAAAAGCTCTGTTTTTCCCCATTGAGAATGATATTCACCATGGGTTTTTCATAGATGGCTTTGATGGTCATGAGGTATACACTCTCTAGCCCTAACTACACTTTGAAAAGTTTTGATCAAGAAAGGATGCTGTACTTTGTCAAATGCTTTTTCAGCATCTATTGAGAGTATCATATGGTTCTTGTTCTTTCTTTTATTAATGTATTGTATCACATTGATTGATTTTGAGGATGTTAAACCATCCTTGCAGCCCAGGAATAAATCCCACTTGGTCGTGGTGAAAAATCCTTTTAATGTATTCTTGGATCCTATTGGGTAGTATTTTGATGAGAATTTTTGGATCCATGTTCATCAAACATATTGGTCTGTAATTCTCTTTTTTTGGTGGGGTCTTTATATGGTTTTTGGATCAAGGTAATGCTGGCCTCATAAAATGAGTTTGGAAGTTTTCCTTCCATTTCTAATTTTGGAGCAGTTTTAGGAGAATAGGTATGAATTCTTTAAATATTTGGTAGCATTCCCCTGGGAAGCCATTTGGCCCCAGGCTCTTGTTTCTGGGGAAATTTTTGATGACTGCTTCAATTTCTTTACTGGCTATGGGTCTGTTCAGGTTTTCTATTTCTTCCTGATTCAGTTTTTGTAGTTTGTATGTCTCTAGGAATGCTTCTGTTTCTTCCAGATTGTCAAATTTGCTGGTGTATAGTTGCTCATAATATGTTCTTATAATTGGTAGTATTTCTTTGGTGTTGGTTGTGATCTCTCCTCTTTCATTCATGATTTTATTAATTTGTATCCTTTCTCTTTTCTTTTTGATAAGTCTGGCCAGGGGTTTATCAATCTTATTAATTCTCTCAAAGAACTCACTCCTACTTTTGTTGACTTGTTCTACTATTCTTTTGGTTTCTATTTCATTGATTTCTGCTCTGATCTTTATGAATTCTCTTCTCCCTCTGGATTTAGGTTTTCTTTGCTGTTTTTTCTCTAGTTCCTTTAGGTGTAGAGTTAGGTTGTGTATTTGAGAACTTTCTTGTTTCTTGAGAAAAGCTTGCATTGCTATATACTTTCCTCTCAGGAGTGCCTTTATTGTGTCCCAAAGCTTTTGAGCAGTTGTGTTTTCATTTTCATTTATTTCCATAAATTTTTTCAATTTTTCTTTAATTTCCTGGTTGACCCATTCATTTTTAGTGGGGTGTTCTTTGGTCTCCATGTATTTGAGTTCTCTCCAACTTTCCTCTTGTAATTGAGTTCTAGTTTCAAAGAATTGTGGTTTGAAAATATGCAGGAAATGATCCCAGTCATTTGGTACCAGTTGAGACCTGATTTGTGATGCAAGATGTTATCTGTTTTGGAGAATGTTCTATGTGCACTAGAGAAGAATGTGTATTCTGTTGTTTTGGGATAGAATATTCTGAATATATCTGTGATGTCCATGTGGTCCACTTTGTCATTTAAGGCCTTTACTTCCTTGTTAATCTTTTGCTTAGATGATCTGTCCATTTCAGTGAGGGGGGTGTTAAAGTCCCCTACTATAATTGCATTATTGTTTATTTGTTTCTTTGACTTTGTTATTAATTGTTTTATATAATTGGGTGCTCTCAGATTAGGGGCATAGATATTTAAAATTGTTAGATCTTCTACTTGGACCAATCCTTTAAGTATGATATAGTGTCTTTCCTCATCTCTTATTATAGTCTTTGGCTTAAAATCTAATTTGTTGGATATAAGGATTGCCACCCTAGCTTTCTTTTGATGTCCATTAGCATTGTGAATTGTTTTCTACCCCTTCACTTTAAATCTGGAGGTGTCTTTGGATTTAAAATGAGTTTCTTGTAGACAGCATACTGATGGATCTTGTTTTTTTAATCCATTCTGATACCCTGTGTCTTTTGATTGGGGCATTTAGTCCATTTACATTCAGGGTAACTATTGAAAGATATGAATGTAGTGTCATTGTATTGCCTATTAGGTGTCTGTTACTGTATTTCGTTTCTGTTCCTTTCTGATCTGTAACTTTTAGGCTCTCTTTTTGCTTAGAGGACCCCTTTCAATATTCCCTGTAGGGCTGGTTTGGTGTTTGGAAATTCTTCTAGTTTTTGTTAGTCCTGGAATCTTTTTATCTCTTTCTATTTTCAGTGGCAGCCTAGCTGAATATAGTATCCTTGGCTGTTTTTCTCATTTAGTGTCAATCCTTTCTGGCTTGCCAGGTCTCTGTGGATAATTCTGTTGCCAACCTAATATTTCTACCATTGTATGTTACAGACCTCTTGTCCCAAGCTGCTTTCAGGATTTTCTCTGTGTCACTGAGACTTGCAAGTTTTACTATTAGGTGATGGCTTGTGGATCTATTTTTATTGATTTTGAGGGGAGGAAGGAGGGGATGTCTCTGGAACTGACCCTTGTGAGGTTCCTGCTTAAAGAGCCGTGGTCTGACTGTGCCTCAGATCATGATTTAAGGTAACCCTGAGCTGTGAGCTCACTCCTTGGTTCTGTCTCTGTAGCTGGCTTCCCTGCTCTGATACCTGGCAGCTCTGCCACACTCAGACACCCCTGGTCTTTCTGTGACCCTGCAGGTCCTGGGACCATGTTGTTCCTGCAAAGGCTCCAACCCCCCTTAACCTCTGGAGTGACCTCCCTCTTGCGGGGAGCCAGCTTCTCCCCCCCACGGTTTATCATCCTGTGGCTTCAGATTCACTTCTTTGCACATCCTACCTTCCTGAAAGTGGTCAACTTTCTCTTCCTAGAATTGCTGCTCTTCTTCTCTTCTATCTCTTGTTGAGTTTGTAGGTGTTCAGATTTCAGGTGTAGGTGTTCAGGTATCAGGTTTGATAACTAACTAGCTGAATTCCTGGGACCTAATTCTATTTCAATTTCCTACTCCTCCGCCATCTTGCTTCCTCCCTGTATACCACATTTTTATTCATTCAGTTATCAATTGACATGTGGGCTGCTTAGTTTGGCTAGTTTGTAAATAATGCTGTGATAAACATATAGATGCATATATCCTTTTGAATTAGTGTTGTACTTTTTGGGTAAATACCCAGTAGTGTGATTATAGAATCATAGGGTACTTCTACTTTTCATGTTTTATTGAGGAACCTCCATACTGTTTTCCACAGTGGCTGCATCAATTTGCATTCCCACCAATGATATGTGAGGATTCCTTTCTCTGTATTCTTGCCAGCACTTGTTTCTTATGTTCTTGATTTTAACCATTCTGACAGGTGTGAGGTGACATCTCATTTTGGTGGTTTTGATTTGCATTTCCCTTCCCTGATGAGTGATGTTGACCATTTTTACAATGTCTCCTTTGAAGAAAGGTCTCTTCATGTTTTCTACTTTTTTTTTTTTTTTTTTTTTTTTTTTTTTTTTTTTTTTTGTGGTAGGGGGGCTGTTGAGTTGTAGAAGTTCTTTATGTATTTTAGATATTAACCCTTTATGGCACATGTCATTTATAGATGTCTTCTCCTATTCAGAAAGTTGTCTTTTTATTTTGTTTTCTTTGCTGTGCAGAGGCTCTTTATTTTAATGTAATCCCCATGTTTTATTTTTGCTTTTATTTCCCTTGCCTCAAGAAACCTATCCAGAAAAATGTTGCCATGGATGATGCATAAGAGAAATTATTACCTTTTGCTCACTTCTAGGATTTTTTAATTTTAATCACTTCAGGTTTGACATTTAGGTCCTTACTCCATTTTTGAGGGGGCTTTTGGTTTGTTAATGGTATAAGAAAATGGCCCAGTTTCATTCTTTTACAGATGGTTGTCAAGTGTTCCCAACAGTATCATTGAGATCATCTTTTCCCCATTGCATATTCTTGACTCTTTTGTCAGAAGTTAATTGACCATATAATCATGGTATTTTTTCTGGGCTTTCTGCCCTATTCTGTTGTTCTATGTGTCTGTATTTTTGTTAGTGCCATATTGTTTTGATTACTATAGGATTGTATTATAACTTGAAATGTGGAATATTAGTACCTCCAGCTTTGTTTTTCTTTAAGATTATTTTGGCTATTTGGGGACTTCCACAAAATTTTAAGGATTATTCTGGTTCTACAAAAATTTTAGGATTATTCTGGTTCTGTGAAAAATTTTATTTTGACAGGGATTTCATAAAACTTGTTGATTCCATTGTGTAGTACAGAACTTTTAACAATACTCATGCATTCCATGAGCACAGAATGGATTTCCATTTCTTTGTGCTGTCTTCAGTTTCATTAGTGTTTTATAGTTTTTAGAATACAGGTCTTCTGCCTCCTTGGTTAAACTTATTCCTAGGTATTTCATGAGTGTAATTTAAATGGGATTGCTTTATTTCTTTCTCTTGCTTCATTATTAGTGTATAGAAATACAACAGACTTCTGTACATTGATCTTTTTAAAATAATAATAATAATAGTTATTATTATTATTATTATTTGTATCCCATGACATTTCTGAGTTCCTGTATCAATTCTAGTAGTTGTCTGATGGAGTCTTTAGGGTTTTCTATATATAGTATCCTGTCATCTTCAAATAGTGAAAGTTTTACTTCTTTACCAATTTGGATGTCTTTAATTTTTGTCTCATTGTTGTGGCTAGGACTTTCAGTGCTATGTTGAATAAAAGTGAAAGTGGACACACTTGCCTTTTTCCTGATCTTATGGGGAAAGCTTTTACTTTTCCCCAATTGGGTATGATGTTTACTATGGGTTTCCATATGTGGCTTTTACTATGTTGTATATTCTCTCCAAACTTTGATGGAGGTTTTTATCATGAATGGATGTTAAACTCTGTCAAATGCCTTTCCTGCATCTATTGAAATGATCAGATATTTTTTATCCTTGTCAATGTGGTATATCATGTTGATTTGTAAATATTGAACCACCCTTTCATCCTGGGAATAAATCCAACTGGATCATGGTGAATGATTTTTTAACATTATTTTTTTTTAATTTGGTTTGCTAATATTTTGAGGATTTTTGCAGCTATATTCATCAGAAATTGCCTCCAGTGTGTCTTTGTTTTGTTTTGTTTTGGCATTTGTTTTTGGTAGAGTCTATTGGGTTTTGATATCAAGATGATGGAGACATCATAGAATGAATTTGAGGTGTTTCTTTTCCATTTTTTGGAATAGTTGAAGAATCAGTATTAACTCTTTAAGAATAGGTATTAACTCTTTAATCTAGTAGAATTCACCCATGAAGCCATCTAGTCCTAGCCTTTTGTTGGGAGTCTTTTTATTACTGATTCCATTTCATTGCTGGCAATCGGTCTGTTCAAGTTTTCTATTCTTGATTTAATTTTAGGATGTTATGTTTTTTTAGGAAAATATCCATTTCTTCTAGGTTATCCAATTTGTTGCTTTATAATTTTTCATAATATTATAACCTTTTGTATTTCTGTGGTGTCTGTTGTTACTTCTCTTCCTTTCTCATTTTGTTTGAGTGCTCCCCTCGTGAGCCTGGTTAAAGGTTTATCAATGTTGTTAACATTTCCAAAGAACCCACTCCAGTTTCACTGATTTTTTTTTTTTTTTTTAAAGTTTGTATCTTGCTTTTTCTCTTCTAATCTTTCTTCCTTTTTACTGGTTTTGGGTTGTGTTCTTCATCTCCTTTTGGTATAAGGTTAGGTTTTTTGAGATTCTCATTTCTTGAGGGAAGCCTGTATTGCTATAAATGTCCCTCTTAAATCAGCTTTGCTACATTACAATGACTTCGAAACTGTTGCGTTTTCATTTTCATTTGCCTCCATGTATTTTTTTTTAATTTCCTCTTTGATTTCTTATTGGCCTATTCATTGTGTGGTAGCATGTTATTTAACCTCCATGTATTTGTGTTCTTTCCAGATTCTTGTTATTAATTTCCAGTTTCATAATTTTGTGGTCAGAAAAGATGCATGGAATGACTTTGATTTTTTTTTTAATTTGTTGAGACTTGTTTTGTGACCTAATATGTGACCTACTGTGGAGAATGTTCTGAATGTTCAAACTGCAGGTTACTGTAGATCTAAAATGAAACTCTTAGATAGCATTTAGATGTTTTTTGTTTTGTTTTGTTCTTGTATTTTTTTATAAACTCATTCCAATCACCTTATGTGTCTTGACTGAAGTATTGAGCTTATTTGCATTCAAATTAATTATTAATAGGTACACACTTGTTGCCATTTTGTTGTTTTATGGTTGTATTTGTAATCCCCCACCCATTCATCTTTTCTCTCATGATTTGTTGGCTTTCTTTAACAAAATACTGGGATTGTCTCCTCTTTATTTTTGCACATCTACTATTGTTTTTTAATTTGTGGTTACCATTTGGTTGGTATATAATGTCTTCTCTATTTAACAGTCTATATTAAGTTGATGATTGCTTCAGATTGAACCCCATTCTTTAATCCTCCATTCCCCACCACCTTTTGGGGAAATGGTATCCTACTTTACATCCTTTTATTTTGTGATTCCCTTGACTGATTTTTTTTTTTTTTTAAACAGATATACTTACCTTTACTGCTTTTGTGCTTTCTGTTTTTCTTACTCCTGCTTATGTCCTTTCTTTTCTACTCAGTCACCTATAACATTTCTTGTAGATGGCTTAGTGGTCATGAGTTCCTTTAACTTTTGTCTGTGAACTCTTTACCCAGCAATGCTATCATTCAGAATAGAAGAGAAATACAGTATTGATTGCAAACTTTTCCCTTTCAGCACTTAGAATATATCATGTAACTTTCTTCTAGCCTGCAAAGTTTCTGCTAAAAAAATAGCAGATAACCTTATGAGGTTTCTTTTTGTACATAACTCCTTTCTCTCTCTAGCTACTTCTAAAATTCTATTTATCACTACTTTTGCCATTTTAAGTACTATGTGTCTTATTGTGGACCTTCTTGGCTTAATTTTATTAGAAGATCTCTGTGCATCCTGGATCTGAATCTGTTTCCTTCCCAAGATTTGGGAATTTTTTGCTATTTCTTCAAATAATTTTCTGCTCTCTTTTCTTTCTCTTTTTCTGGGATCCCTGTAATGTCAATATTATGCTTGATGGTGTTATTGAATTTCCTAAGTCTATTCTTTATACACTTTTTTTTTTTTCCTTGCAACTGCTAAGCTCAATTAATTTCCATTACTCTGTCTTCCAGGTCATTGATTTGTTGTTCTGCTTCATCTAGTCTACTATTTATTCCATCTAGTGTATTTTTAATTTCATTTATTTTATTCATTCTGATTTGTTCTTTTTTATCTCCTTAAGAGTCTTATGGATATCCACCACTCTTCTCAAATCCAGGGAGTATCTTTTCAATCATTACTTTAATTTCTCTATCAGGCGGTTATCTCCATTTCACTTAGGTCTCTTACTGTAATTTGTGTCATGTTCTTTCATTTGGGGCATATTCCTCTTTCTCCTCCTTTTGTCTGAGTTTGTTTCTGTGTTTTGGGAAACTCAGCTACATCTCTTGAACGTGAAAGTAATGATCTTATGAAGAAGAGATACTGTAATGCCCTGCCTCAGTGTGTCCTGTGTGTCCTGGTCACCAGAACTCTCCACTTCAGGGATGTCTCTTATGTGTGATGTGTTCACCCAACTCTTGTAGTCGAGCCACTTTTTTTCTTGAGTCCAGATGTCTGCAATGGTTTTCTTTCCCTGCTGTGGGCAGTGTTTACTCTGTGATATTAGTAGGTGATACATTAGGAATAAACTGCAAGATGATTTCCCTATTGTCCCCTAAGAAGCTTTCATTGGTTGGTGGGGCCTGCAGTTAGACCAGTTGTCTGCCTCCAGCCCACTGTTAGGGCCTCTGTCTGACTGGTGTGTGTGGTTATCTCTCCCTTTCTCTGGAACGAGAGTCATTGTGGAGTAACACTGGCTAATATAGGGGCTGTTTGCACACTGCCAGGACAGGGGCACTGCCCTGTATGGGCTCTGGCTAAGAACATATTGAAGAGGGTGGATCTGTGGAAGCACAGCGTGGTGGGGGATGGTGTGGTGGGGGATGGTGTGGTGGGGGATGGTGTGGTGGGGAATGGTGTGGTGGGGGATGGTGTGGTGGGGGATGGTGCTAGCAAGATTTGTGTATCACTGTTCCTCTGTAGTACCAGAACTGAGGTGGGCTGTCTAAAGAGGTTTACTGGCAGAACAGTGCAGAGGGGTGGAGTGACAGTGCTGGCAAGTTAGTTAGCAAATCCTAATAGTACAGAGAAATGGTGCCTGATAGTTCCTTTTGTTCCTGGAAGAATTCTCTAGCAATTTCTGTGCCTCCATAACAGCTGGGAAGTGAGTAAATAACTCTCCCTCCTGTATGTCTCCAGCACCCTTCATGCTGTTGCTTCTGTGCTGTATCTCTCTGGGCTGTTTGCTGTTTGTTACACTGTCGCTTTAAGGGCAGGGCTATTTCCTCTTGCCCATGGGCTCCCCAGAGACCCGTCTGCTGACTCCACCCCCCCCCCCCCCCCCCCGCCAGGTTTTAAGTTCTGCTGATAGTAAGAACTCTTGAAATTCAGCTCCTCTGGTTTGGAGATACAAATCTTATGGGGATTTGTGTTCCTCATGTAGGAGTCTGCTTCTTTCTCTTCATTGTGCCTGTGACATCCCTCTTTCCTGTAGACAGTCCTGCAAGTCTAGTTCCCAACTCTATCTCTGCCCTTTATATGCTCTTTGATGTGGCCTCTCCTCGACATTTAATTGTTGAATTCATTCTGACAGTCTTCAGGTAAACTTCTGGGTTATTTACACTGATATGTTATCTACCTTATCAGTGGGGTAATGTGAGCCTAGGGTCCTCCTATTCTGCCATCTTCCCCGGAAGTGGAAATGAGACTTCAATAACATTTTGGGGTGCATGGATGGCTCAGTCAGTTGAGCCTCTGACTCTTTTTTTTTTCCAGATCTTTTTTTTTAAAGATTTTATTTATTTATTTGACAGAGAGAGATCACAAGTAGGCAGAGAGGCAGGCAGAGGGAGAGGAGGAAGCAGACTCCCTGCTGCGCAGAGAACCTGATGCGGGGCTCCATCCCAGGACCCTGAGATCATGATCTGAGCCGAAGGCAGAGGCTTAACCCACTGATCCACTCAGGCACCCCGAGCCTCTGACTCTTAATTTTGGCTCAGGTTATGATCTCAAGATCATAAAATCAAGGTTTGCATCTGGCTCCCCACACAGTGTGCAGAGTCTGCTTGGGATTCTCCCCATTTTCCTCTCTCTCTCTCTGACCTAGTCACTGTTGACATGTATGTGCTTGCTCTCTAAAATAAAATCTTTAAAAAAAAAATTAATGTGACAAGTAGAAACATACCTTAAAATACTTATTCATACTATTAAATACTATCTAGGAAACTACCCTCAGATTTTAAGGAGTATAAAATTAATCTTTTGTGGAGGAAAAAAAAAGGTAGGTGTAGTATGCTGTTGGCTTTTTGGCTTCCTAGAATCCTAATAAAGACTGCCTTTAGTTTTTTAAAAGAATGTCTTTATTGAATAAACAAATTTGTCAGCCTATCTTTTTTATCTTTGTACATTCTTCATTAGGCTGTGCAAGGCATGGAGAGTGCCCTTGTTTGCAAAAACCAATGTTATTAAAATTAATGTAAAATTTGGGGGTTAGATTTCTCAAAATGACATATGAAAGCAAAAGGAATGTGTGGTCAGAAAACTTAAGACCTGTGTTAGATGTAATGCGATTCCAGTAAATATGACTATCTTTTTAAAATGAAGCTAGTTAAGAAGATACTGAAATTTATTTGGAGATATGAACATTGAAGAATTGCTAGGTATCTGCCAGAAGGGAAAATATTCACTTATATAATCTGAGCAGACATTACAACATAGTATAAAGGATTTGTAATTAGTGTGGTCCTGACATAGGATTAGAATAGACTCCAGAAATAGATTGAAATACACATATAAATCCATTATCTGAAAGACTTGAAAGGTATTCTTCAGCCATTTGGAAAAAATATAAAAATGCATTTTATTTCCACTAGCTTTCCATATTTCCTATTCTAAGTTGATACATAGATTGTTCTTTCCTTTTCCTTAATAAATGCTTTTTCCCTTAAGTTTTGCTTTAGCTGTTCTACATTGGTTGATAAGGACAGTACTCAGCTCACTTTTTCTAAACAATCTGTTGTTACATCATGCTGGAGACTGCAATTTTAAAACTTGTTTCATGAACACTTTCCATGGAAAATAGTTAATTGAACATTACGTAGGGATATTTTATTATATAACATTATATAGCAGAGCTGGACAGGGTTGTGAAGGAACCAGTGCTCATATCTTATTTGGTCTAGTTACACTTGTGTACTTACTGTTTAGATTCTGTAACACAATTTACGTTGAAAGTCTGTTATTTTCAAATAAATTCTAAACAATACAGATGTAAAATTGATAGTACCTTTCACATGTCTCTGAAGGTGTGCTCTTCCCTCTATTTACCTCATACTAAGAAAAATATTAATGTTCATATACTGAATGTGATATATGGCTACACTTGTCATCAGTTCTATTTGGTTGATATTAGACATGTTTTTACAATCTCAATTTTCTGAAGTACTAACAATATCATCATGCCACTGCTATAACTAATCTAGCACTTTAGAATGAGACATGTGAATAGTTACATTATCAAGATAACCTTATGTTATTCCTTCCCAAAATGTTAACACTATACTTCATTTTCATTCACTGCTGAAGGTTAGAGTTGAGAAATCAAAGAACAAGATTTACACTATACATAGAGAAGTTGTTGAAAATATCCCTGAAAGCCATCACTGAAAACCATCATTAACTTATAAGGATATGTTTCTGTTGAAGACAACAAGTTGAAGCAGTTTGCCTTTTTTTGCGAACTTAAATTACTGCCTTTGTGAATATCATTATAAGTGGCAAATTTTCAAGTAATATGCTCTGTGATGGCATTCATCAGGTTGTCATTCATTTTGTGAAGTTAAAACTAATTGGCAATATTTTTAAGTGTTTTTTTTTAATCCTTTAGACATGTTAGCATTGGGGGTTGGGGGAGCCTCAAAATGCCTAGCAAGCAGATGGTTCAGTATAAATTGCATGTTTCCCAAGCTGCATGCTTTGCCTTGCTATGTGAAAGCAAAACAAATCCTTATATACACATAACTTTTTTGAATTCAGTGCTTAAAATAAATTCTGAATTTCATAATTTAACAAACATAATGTAGACTTTTCTGAAGATAAAACAACTATATATGGAATACTTCATGATGTAAATGTCATATAGCTATCAGGAAGTTCTAGAAGATTACATATAGTTTCTTAGTACTTCTCATGACTGTTTCACAACTCTGGGTTTATGAGTTACATGGATACATTCCAGATCCATAACTGACAAAGGAAGGCATTGATTAGTTAATTAAGGTTGCTGATTGATACATTATACTATTCTGTCTGGAAAAGAGATATGTGAACCCCACAGGACAGAGTTAGATAGGGTGCGGAGTAACCAGCCCTCACGTATGTTCCTTATCTCCTTCAAACTCAAGATGCCTAACATGAGCTCAGTTTTTGATCATATTCATTCTATTAATCAATAACAAACACTGACAAAAAAATAATCTTTTATTAAGAAAGACACTGCTAGACAATCCTACAATGGTGGTTCTCAAATTATTCCCTGAGTCAGCAGCATTAGATCACCTGGGAACTTACTAGAAATGCAGATTTGGGGGCCTCAGTTCAAACCTACTAAATTAGAATCTGGGAAGAGGCCCAGTAATCTGTGTTTTAACGCCCTTCAGGTGATTGTGATTTATACTAAAATTTGAGAGTAACTGCCCTATGAAAAATGAAACTCAAAAAAATATTCTAGAAAGTTAGGAAAATAACATGCATACTTGTAACAGTGAAATCTGTACTCAGATTTATAAACTTAAATATTTTTGATAGGCCAAAATTGACATTTTAAAGTTATGATTCATATTATAAATATTAAAGGTCATATAAAATGATAATTATCTCCCCAGTTCTTTTTAGAAATTTAGTGTAACATTAATACCAAGTTATAGATAGCCATATACTCACATGCGTATGTATACATGTGCTCCACATTTGACCTAGAAATAAAACCTGAAAAATGGTTAATATATAAACCAATGTTTAAAAAAATGCCATTTGTTTGTGGAACATAAGGAATAGCATAGAGGACATTAGGAGAAGGAAGGGAAAAATGAAGGGGGGGGGAATTGGTTAAGGGGAACAAACAATGAGATAATAATGATGTACTATATGGTGACTAATATAATAAAAAAATACCATTTATTAAAATGGATTTCACACAGACTCAAATAGGATTCAATGTTAATTGACGATGTTTTTTTCTATCCTATTCCCTCCTAATTAGATACTGTATCAAATTATAACACATAATCCTAGTTTTCCTGAGAACTAGATACTTAATGATTGATGATTAACCTGGACATATTCAAGAATATGGTTAATCTGTGAAAATGAATTTAAGATATTCCTTATTCAAATTTTTAATAAGAAAATAATTTGGAATGAGAATCTGGTTATCAAGCATTTTTTTTCCTTACTTCAAAAGAACTTGCAGCATTACAAAATATCCTCATTATATATGATATACTCTTGAAGCAGTGTATACAGATGCTGGCTCATGAAAATAGACTGCATTAGTATCAAAAGATATACTTTGAGACCTAGAATATAAATCTAATTTTGGCTCTATTACTAGTCTTTTCCTATTTTCATCAATTTGTTACTGGTACTTAGTCACAAAGTTTAATTATATAGAACATAATTATACCAGGTAAATATAGTCCTAGGTGGAGTAAATGATTGAATATTACAAATCTTAAATGATCTGTTGGATTATAAAAAGGGCAGACTATATAACATAATATCTAAAATAATGGATAGAATTTTAAAAACTTATGGAGTATGGATAATAAAATTCTAAGAACAACTTAGGTGACTAATGTCATTATATAATATTAGTTATGACATGTTTAAATTATTTAACAACTAGAATAATCTAAGAACTACAACTAGGCACTTTACTGTTACATTGTCAAAACAATACACTTGAAAGAAACACCAAAGAGATGGAAAATGAGATGGAACTTAAACTGTTTTTAGATGTATATTTTCCTTTGGTCTCTATATAATATTGCTTGCACAGTTAGTAGAAGTTTGTAAAATAGTCTGAAAATAAAGTAATTTTTAGGACTAGTAATGTTCCACACTTTTTCAGATAAGACAATTCTGAGGACTAAGTGCTAGTCTCTGTTAGTAGTTGATGCTGCCTGTGTATAAGTTTAAATGCACTGAAGCTATTGTAAAACATTTTTTTCAGAAGTTTCTAAAAGTATATATCAAAATCTCAAGTGATATCTTTAGGAACGCTTGTTCAAAAGAAAATATAAGTTATTTTGAAGTTTATCTTGTATTGGGGAATAAATCTTGAATTCAGTTCAGGTAGAAACACTCTAGCAATATAAATGCTTTCAAAACAAAGTATCAGATGTTAAAATTTCAAATACAAAAATATTATCTTACATGGATGTATAAGGAAGACATTTGTATGCAGTTTTAATTCAACCTATTTAACATTAAAGTTAAACAAATCATTAACAGTTAACCAAATCATTAAATCATTAAAAGTAAAAACATGTACACATGATTTATATGTGTGTGTGTATGTATAGAAGAATTAACATCTTTCAAACATCAATACTGAAATTATATTAATATTTTATGACTTAAATATAGCCAGTTATAAAAGTCTATGAATAAATATTTTTTTTCACAGCTTACTAAAATAAACTTTACACATTGAATTCAAGTTAATGATCAAAATTTATGTGCCGTTTCCTCAGGGTTGGTAAGCATCCTATGCCCATCACAGATGGTAGTAACAAGTACTATCAAATGACAGTGGAGTCAATTGATGATTGAATAATAGGTCTAAACCACCAAGCAAACTAAAGTGGCATCCTGTCAATTTCTACAACTCTTCAGATATGATCAACAATAGGCTATTACAGAATTTATGTGTAACTCTTCACTGAAGTGGTAATGCTATCAAATCTGACAGCAAGGGGAATGTGATACAATAAGGCTACAAATACAATACTTCAATTAGGAGATGGATGTTAAAAGATCAATGAATTTTGGAACACTGAAAAGAAATAAAACTGAATAAATAAAATATAATTTAAATGGAAAAAAAAGATTAGCTAGGGTAATATAGAGGGCTACAATTCTTACATAATGCCAAACAATTTACAGAAATAGCATTAAAATGGCTTATATTCATGTTTTAATATAATTTCTAATGCATTTTAATTGTATAATTTAAGAATATTTTCACAAATGACTGTGGTCCAAATTTGGTTTCGAATTATAGTAATTAAGTGAACTTTATATAAGTTATTATCTAGCATATCCTTGCACCCTATGATGAGCGTTTGATAATTAAAGTTCTCACTCAAAAAATAATAGAAGGAAAAGCTGGGCTTGGTGGGAGGGGAGCATTATGTAAACAGATACTATTAAAATGATCAGTGAACATTTGCTGAATTGCATTTAACTATGTCAACCTCTAGTATAATGGTGATTAAGCTCACATATTTATCATAATACATTCCACCTTAAAAATTATGTTGTCATTATAAATTGTGAAACATTACAGGTCCTATCATCACTAGGTACATGAGCCAGTGTCACAAATTCTCAGTGACAGTCACTGATCCCTATCAGATAGTCAACCCAGCTTTATACTTTCTGAAGAGAAAATTACTTAGATCGACACTGAGATAACTTAGTCATAAGTGAAATACCACATTTTACGTGGATGTATGTTTCGGTACCAGGGAGGTATTAAAAACATTTTTTTTAAAGATTTTATTTATTTATTTGACAGACAGAGATCACAAGTAGGCAGAGAGGCAGGCAGAGAGAGAGGAGGAAGGAGGCTCCCTGCTGAGCAGAGAGCCCGATATGGGGCTCAATCCCAGGACCCTGGGATCATGACCTGAGCCAAAGGCAGAGGCTTTAACCCACTGAGCCACCCAGGCGCCCATTTTTATGGAAGAAATTTTAGTGTGCTAAGTGTTGGACCAACTTCTTTCAGTTTTTATCCTTTATTTAGGCACTTGGCTATCCTTTGAATCCTGTCTTTCAACTAGTAATCCCGTATGTGTGTTAAACCAAATCTTGTAGGTCTTATAATTGAGGAGTGATAGACAGAATCTTATCCATACTACTAACGTGGCCACAATGTCCCTGCCAGTCTCCATTCTAGCTTTATTCAGTTACCCCCTCTTCATAGGTCCTCTAGGGAGATTCCTCTAAAACAATACATCTTTAGATGGTATTCCATTACCCTGAGCATGGTATGCATACAATCTCCTAGATCAGTGGTTCTAAAACTTGTGCATACAAATCACTTAGGGAGCTTGCTGAATATATCTCATTTGCTGGTTTCCAGAGCCTGACCCCAGCAGGGTCTATCTGGGGTCAGAAATCTATAATTAGCATGCCACCATGCCCTAAATGACTTGGCTACCTTCTCCCTAGTCATTTCCCACCACTTAAAGAATTTTAGCTTAATAATTTAAAAGGGTTTATAATAGTATGTCCCCCCTTCATGGGAATAGAGAATGACAAGGTGGCCATGTTTTTTACAAGGTAGTAAGGGAAATTCTCCTTGGTAAGGTGACTTTTGGGTTGTGATTGTAATGAAGTATGGGAGAAAACCAAGTTAGCATCTGGGTTAAGACCATTCAGGACAATGGAAAGACAAAGGTCCTGGATTTGAAGTTCACTGGGAAAGGGGTTGTGGGATGAAAGTTTGAAATGCAGGCAGGGACATCCTCTTTTAGGGCTGGATGAAATAAAGATTTCGGGTAAAGAATAATTTAGGGTTCTAGGTAAAAATGTGTACTCCACAAGCCCTGTGGAATTTTTCTGAGAGGAATGCCCCAGAACATACATTTTAAACAAGTTTCCAAAGGGATTATGACCTATCATATAAATTTAATGCTTTTTCATTAGAAAGAGAAGACATTGTAATGGGGGTTCCTCTCAAACTTTAGCAAGCATCAGAACGCACCCCCCAAGCTGGTTAAAACATATTGCTAGGCCTCAAACCCAGAATTTCTGATTCAGTAATTTGGAATTGGGCCTAATAATTTGCATTTCTAATAAAGTTCCCAAGAAGTACTAATGCTGTCAGTCCAGGGACCACATGTTGAAAACAACTGTGAAGAAATTTAGAACCAGGGTGATATCAAATATCAATTTATAAGTTCAAAGTGTCTAAAGGTTGATGAGGTAATTAAGTTAAGGTTTAGGGAGATCAAGGACAATTTCTGGTGAAAAGAATAAACTTCCTGACATCTTCAAGTGGCAGGAGATTGATCCTTGTTTTGAAGCTAAGAAAGGCTGGTGATGAGGCTGCAGAATGAATAGTGAAAAGGAAGGTGGTAAGAAGAGAGCTTAAAGGCTGGCAGGAGACAGATCAAGGCGTAGCAAGGTCCTTCAGGGCCTCGTAGGCCATGTTAATTAAATTGATCCTATTCAAAAAGCATATAAATCCATTGGATGGCTTTAAATAAGGAAATAACATCAGAATTATTTTAAGCATTTGAGGGAAAACCAAACCTACAGGGGCCTAGTAAATATAAAGTGGAAAACAACAATTTCAAATAGTTATAGCGATCCCAGTTTCATGTATAACTGTACAGAAGAGTATTAACAATAACTTATGTTTACAGTCTCCTAAATTTTGCAAACTGTTTTCATAAACGTAACAGACAAAATGATAATTTGAAATAAATGGGAATTAATACTTACATGAGGGGGATTTTACTGAAATGATTTGAATTCTTGACACTTTGTCAAATAGATCTGCTGGAGAGAAGGCTGAACTTGCTTTGTCTTTAGGACTCAGGTTGTCAGAGGATTATAAGCACAAAGTAGCCCATAAGCAGAAGAGAGAAGCACTTAAGGGCAGACCACAAAATGGTGGTAATCCCCAAAGAAACACTGATGTGTCACATGTCATTTAAGTAGCTTTAATACCTTTTGTCTGGTATGGTGGGAGGAAGGTAAATGATTATCAGGTTAACATGAGTCATGTTTTATTGTATGTTTGTGTCCAAGCTTCTTAGTCACAGGTTCATTACTATAAAATATGCAGTTCTTTTGGGAAAAGGTATATAAAGATAGGCTGAAAGAAACATAGGTATCTACTGGGTTGATGGAAGTGCATATGTTTTTGTATGTAACTCAAATGTGTGATGGATGGGTAATATTTTTTCAAAGCCATGAAAAGAAATCAGAAACATAAGAATTATTTTCTCTGAATAGAAAATACCAGGTGTGTTTTTAATGTATTTTAATTCATGTAGTTTGGACTGGGTCTTTAGGAGTTTTGTGTTATTCCACTTATCCAATATTCTACTCCCAGGTAATCTTTACACACTTACATATATGTGTTTGTGTATTTGTGTATCTACATTCACTACTCTGAAGAAATTACTCTTATTATATGGGGAAACAGGTTAAACCAAAAGAATACATACAAAGGAACAAAAAAACCAAAAAGGAAGGAATAGGACATTTAAAAAAACTAAAGAGTATGACGATTTGAGTAATGATGTAATTTTTGGCTACTAAAGATTAATACACATTCTTGCCTGATTTTCTAATAGTAGGTAATTATACCATCTTAGTACAGGCTGACTATCCTATTGAAGGACAAAGAAACCTAATGGGCCAGCAGAACCTAAACTTGATTTATCTACTTACCAAATTTTATTAGTGTGTTCTTAATGGGAACTTGCTTGCTTTACCCTTCTCACTAATACCCTCTGAATCCATCTTGTGATTTGGGTACATTTATAAATGTCTTAGAGTGTTCCTCACCATAAAACCTACCTTTCAATCAAGCTGCTGACGCAAACTTGGTTAATACAGTTCTCCTTCATAGAGTTACACAGTGTATAAATCAAGATATATTTTAAAAAAGGATACAAGTGGATCTATTTAGGATAAAGCTAAGAGTAATTGGCAAATGTGTATATGGCTAAAATACTTAACAAGCCTCATAGAATTACCCCAAAATTGTTACTTCTATAACAAATGTGTCAGTTTGTTTTGCAAGGAAAATTGTAAAAAGTAACATATGTTCTCCTGCAATGAGACTTTTCCAGTTTCCCATCAAAAATTAGATCTAGGGGCGCCCGGGTGGCTCAGTGGGTTAAAGCCTCTGCTTTCGGCTCAGGTCGTGATCCCAGAGTCCTGGAATCGAGCCCGGCATCGGGCTCTCTGCTCGGCGGGGAGCCTGCATCCTCCTCCTCTCTCTCTGCCTGCCTCTCTGCCTACTTGTGATCTCTGTCTGTCAAATAACTAAATAAAATCCTTAAAAAAAATTAGATCTAATTTCTCAACTTTTTTTTTTTTAATCAGAGAAAGAGTAGGATAAAAATTTTGACTACATTGACCATTAGAATAATGTCAGGAATGATGCCACATCAGATACAGCCCTTTACTGGCCTAGCAGCATGCATCTGTTGCTGCTTGTCTCATGGAACACTCATACTTGGGACATTCTCATTCAGAAACCAACCACCCTGCTGTGGAATGAAAAGCCTGACCCATGTGGCAGAATCACATACAAAAACTCTTTTCTACAACCCCAGCTTAGTTCTCAGCCAACAACCAGAAAGAACTGCAAACCAGGGTTGGGCCACTTTGTTTGACTGACTCTCCCAGGAGAACCCAAATGAGAATCATTGACATGAGCCCTGTCAGCCTACTGAACAATGAGGGTAGTTTTTGTTTGTTCAAGGCACTAAATTTGGGCCATTTTTTTAGGAACAAATAAATGGAATACCCACAAATACCCCACCCTAGAAAATTATAAGTTTTTTATTAAATAAGTTAATAAAGTACATTAAGGAGGTCTCTGTAACTTTCTATGGACTTCAGAACAGAATGCAGAACATACTGTATTCCAAAGGATATTAATTATTGATTAATTAATTTATTAATTATTTCTTTTAAAACTTTTTCTAGCTTACGCTTCCCCTCACCAATTTCTCTTCAAAGAAATCTGCCACTATACTTTCCAAAACATAGCACTTTCTTTAATATAGAGAAGTGTTTCCACAAGAATTTACCCTTGATTTTGATGGGGGTGGGGCTGGGAAATGTTTGGGCTCCCCTTGATCTGCCTCTGGTCATATTCCCACTGATAGAACATCTTCCTGTCTTAAACATAAGATCTTGCTAGTGTACAATGAGCTAAAAGTATTTTAGAATTTTAAAATTCCTTATGAGTCGGAAACACTAAGCTGAGTGAATATATTCTGTCACCTATTATCTCATTAAATCATATACTGTCACCGTCATTCCTAAAAAGTACAATCAGAGGTTAGAAAAATGGCTTCCAAAAGTTATTCTTTTAAAAAAGTTTTCCCCTCTCCATGGCATTTGAACATTGTTAGGTTCAGAAAATCTCTTGAGTTACTCATAACAAATGCTGTATAAAAATAAATTTTCTACTCTATATATACTTCACAAAACTCTGTGATCACATTTGGACTTCTCTAATAAAATACCTCTATTAAATGTATTCCATAAAGTAATATTTTTTTCAATAACAAGGGCCCGTGATCACTAATTACACAGGTTAATTTGTCATAGGGATGAATTATACTTCAAAGTAACAGTGGAAATTTCAATTCTTTTTAAAATGATGGAAATTGTCAATAAATTGTAAGTTCTTGAATATGTTTTGTATTTTGGTAAATTTAACCCTGTCATCTAAAAGATAGCTGTCGTGTTCTTTATTATTTTTTTAGGGTTTTATTTTACTTTTTATTAATCTCCTGACTTCTGAAGTGTATCAATAAACAACACAATCTGGGTAGTAAATATTGTATAAACATTACAAGTTATTGGAGAAATACAGCTATGAAATTATGAGACACAGGAGATGAGCAAAGTTTTCAAAAACCCAAAAAGGGTGATAACTTAACTTTAGGATATTTATTATGATATAATATTAGAGGTCAGAGATAGATGTTATTCCCTTTCAAGAAGCCAATGAAATGTTCTTTTAGCTTATCATCTCATTAATTGTTATAACCATCTGGAATTTGTACACATTTCATATCCAATTATTTTCAGAGGAAAAATTATTTGATAGTATTTGTGCCCTGGAGGTATTATAATGCTTACATATATCTGGAATATTTTAATAAGCTATTGAAACTAAGCTGCTCCAGCAGCTAATCATATTTTCTTTGCCCTTTGCAAAGAGTTATCATAAGTAACAGAATGAGACCACATTTGATCTTAGAAACTTGTATTTGAAAAATGTTTGGAGGGGTGCCTGGGTGGCTCAGTGGGTTAAGGCTCTGCCTTTGGCTCAGGTCATGGTTTCAGGGTCCTGGGATCAAGCCCTGCATTGGGCTCTCTGCTTGGTGGGGAGCCTGCTTCCCCCTCTCTCTCTGCCTGCCTCTCTGCTCACCTGTG
This sequence comes from Lontra canadensis, assembly GCF_010015895.1. NCBI lineage: Eukaryota > Metazoa > Chordata > Mammalia > Carnivora > Mustelidae > Lontra > Lontra canadensis. Next base: position 1,921,454 of record NW_022631084.1, on the reverse strand, counting down.
ATCTCTGTATCAAATAAATTTTAAAAATCTTAAAAAATGTTAAGAATTTATAGTTAAAATGCAAGGTACTACCACCACTATATTTAAGTTTATCCATAATTAGCTACAAATTAAGCAAACACTTGAGTATATTATGGATTTATGTAGCATGTTAACTGAGTGCCTTCTGTCTTTCTAAATTGTTCATAGAAAAATAATATATTTAGATCATTGGACCTTACAAATTTCATTTTCCCTGTGAGTACAGACAAGCAAGTCATGATAAAATTTAAAAACCTTTAAGAATCTCTTAATACTAAGTTTTAAAATGTACATATCTTTAATACAATAGCACTCCATTATTTCTTGCTAAATTCTATTTTGGTATGAGAAGGGATTGCGGTCTTCATTTTAACCTTACAGAAAAATGTTGTTGCCCTATATAGATGGAATAGGCAAAAGCAGAAGCAATGGAGGGGACCATATAGAAGTTATTTTATTCACTTAGTAATAATAACCTCAGCTAGAGCAGTAGGTATGGGGATTAAAGGATGAGAAAAAGTTTGCAAGCAATTTAGGATAGAGAATTGGACTGTTAGAACACAGAAGTGGTAAGATTAATAGGCAATGTTCTCTAAATAATTTGTGAGATTATCAGATAAAAATACTTATAAAATTAAAAAAAAATAAGGTCAATTATTTTCCAAATACTGACTATCATATAGAAAGGGGTAAAAAACAATGCTAAATTGCAAATTAAGTAGGGAGAAATTGTTTTCCCACAAATCTAAGATTCCATGATGCTCATTGCGTGTCATGCACATCTGTGTTTGCAGTGAATCTAAGCTCTCTGAGCCCCAACTGCTATTGCTGCTGAAGTGGCTGTTGCTTCTGAGCAGTATTTCTTATCATCTCAAGTACTGTAATATGTTCCCTTTTTCCTGTTCCAGAATATTTGATGGGATTCTGATAGTTCTTCCTATCTTCCCTTAGCTTTTGTTCTTTCTCTTTGAGAAGTAATTTTACTACGTCAAACTTTCCTTTCCTTTGGCTTTATTAATTCCTTTGCTAAAACTTCCTGATCAGATAATTATTTTTCATAAAGCATATATACAGACCATTAAACTTAATAGTTACTTTTTTTTGGGGGGGGGAGCTGTAGCTTAGAGTGGAAATTGATGCTACTTTTCCTGAGAAACTAAAAAGTTCTGAATCAGATATTCATATTTCTGAGGGTATAAAACAGTGGATTTTGAAAGAGTTAAAGTCGTGTCAGGCTGAGAAAGAAAAAAAGCAGCCCCATAGTTTAATCAGGTTTGGAGGTTAGAGATAGAGCCATCTGCAGAGTTAACAGAAAACCTAGCTTTCCTCAAGGTCACATAATGGCTATAAAATGTATTACCAATCCCTCTGAATAATGCTGCCTTTTTAAAATTTTTTTTCCCCTTTAACCTATGGTTTCCTGGATCTGTTTATTCTCAGGACAGCATTCCACTCTTGGTTAATCTCCATTTCTGATCTGTCTCAGAAACAACAATCAATCCATAACCCAACCCCACTTCCTTAGATCCTGCTCTAAATTCTTCAGCAGGAAACTAAATCTTACAAAGTACAATTAATTCAGGGCGCCTGGGTGGTTCTGTTGGTCTCTGTTCCGTGGGAGTCTGCTTCTTCTTCTATGCTTTCCACCGGCCCCTTGCCTCTGTCTCAATAAATAAATAAAATCTTAAAAAACAAAACAAAATAAAACAAAACAAAACTATATATTGGGGCACTTGTGTGGCTCAGTCATTAAGCATCTGCCTTTGGCTCAGGTCATGATCCTGAGGCCCTGGAATCCAGCTGGGCATCAGCATCAGACTCCCTGCTCAGTAGGGAGTCTCCTTCTCCTCCCTCTGCCTGCTGCTCCCCTGCTTTTGCTCTCTCTCTCTGTCAAATAAATAAATAAAACCTTTTAGAAAACTTTATAAACAAAGTACACTTAACTCTTTGTTTTTTCACAGTTCCTCTGAAAAGGACTCTGCTGCTACAGTGAGTCAATACACCCAATATTGTCAAACTACAGGCTTCTTCCTATGACCACTGTATTTACAGTAAACATTTCAAATATATATCTCAAAAAACTTAGGTAGTAATATTGAGTCCCTTTTTTATTTATTTTTTTAAGATTTATTTATTTATTTGTCAGAGAGATCACAATTAGGCAGAAAGGCAGGCAGAGAGAGTGGGGGAAGCAGGCTCCCCACTGAGCAGAAAGCCCGATGTGGGACTCGATCCCAAGACCCTGAGATTATAACCTGAGTGGAAGGCAGAGGCTTAACCCACTGAGCCATCCAGGCACTCCTTGAGTCCCTTTTTTTTAAAGGTTAAAATATATAATTGTCAGCTTTTTGCTTTTTGGTGATAAGAATACTCTATTTTAGGTTTTGCTGGAAGCTAGAACAATTACAAGTAAAAATTAGGAAACTGCTAAATGAGTGCTTAAAAAGTACAAAAATTTTAATACTTAAGTATCTCAATATTAGAAAGGGAGTTATTTTCTTTTTTCAAAAGGGGGGGAACCCTTTCTTTTGAATATTTCATTGTCTTCTATTTCTCACAATCAGTAAATTCTATCCAAGTTGACCCAATTTGAAGATATCCAGCATTGGGACAGTGACAAGTGTGGACAGACCCAATAATTTTTCTATTTCTATATCTTTTCTGAAAGGAAAAAATCAATAATGAAAAACAAAGCACACAAAAGTGTAATTTTAGCACATAAACATATGGATCAGAATATCTGAAGAACATTGAAGTAGAAATATAAATGGAGTTGCATTGAGAACTGAAAACATTGAACAGAAACAATGTTTATAAAAATGAAATTTAAAATATGACTTCTGAAAAAATATATTTGGAAGTAAAATCTGTCAAAATTCTAGATTAATATAACTGAAATAATTAAGAGTGAAGGAAATATTTGCTAACTTCTTCATTTTTACTGAGAGTGGTGCTACAGTTTATAGGTTGTATCTGAATAATCAGGACATACTGTTTTTATGATGTATTTTCAAACTGTCCACTAGTAGAGTCAAGTCAAATGCAAACCTGCCTATAGAGGTGAGAAAGCAACAATAAAAAATAGCTAGAAAGAAAAAAAAATTTTCATAAAACATTTTAAAGAGAATAACCTGAAATAAGCGAAAACAGTGTATAGAAAGGAGACTGTACTCAGATTAGAGTCCATTCAGGTTTATTTAAAGTAGTCAACATCCTCCCTTGTGACAGGATTCCAAGAGCAGCTATATTTCTAAGAAAGCAATGTATGCTTAGAAGTCAAGGCAGGCAAAAAAAAATAACATGCAGAATCAGACTCCTAGAATGTCTATAAAAAAAAATTCTTGTTACTATAGCTAAATATAAGAGATGGAAATTTTTTGCAACATAAATATAACACCTCTGGAAAAATTGTAACTAATTTAACATATTAGCTTTGAAAATGTAAGTTAATTGTCTTTTAAAAAAGCAATAGTCTCAGGATGCCTGGGTGGCTGTGTCAGTTTGTCCCACTCTTGATTTCAGCTCAGGTCATGATTTCAGGGTTGTGGGAACAAGCCCTGCCTTGGGCTAAGAGCTGGGTATGAAGCCTGCTTGAAATTCTCTTTCTTCCTCTCCCTCAGCCTGTCCCCACCACCTTTTCCCTCTCAAAATAACCAAAAACAACTACCCGCAATACTCTCATATTAAATATATGGGCTAGTCACAAAAGTGACTAGAAAAGTGACACACAAAATTTACCTAAATATAAAATAAAAACTAAAAATGTGTCAAGCACAATGATAAAAAATAAGCTTTCATAATATCAGAGTTATGAAAATTGGAATTCAAGGTAAAAGTAATTTAATTAATATAGCATAACCTATTTTTTAAGTATTATGGTTTTAAGTAGGATAAACATAAAAACTGTTGTTTTTTAATACAAAATAACCTAGTATTTGAAAGAACAGTTGATGCAAACATAAGCATATGTTGGGAAAGTTTTTAACAAACTCTATAAAAGAGCTTATTAATTCTATAATTAAGAACAATATTTATTTTGTGAGATGGAATTTTAATAAATGTTTACAAGCTATTAATAATGCTGGGGAAAGAACTGGGAGATTTGCATAAGAAACTAGGGTTAAATTTGCTAGACCTTTCCATCCAGGAATCAAAGATAAGGAAAACTTCATGTCAGAAACCCAGCATAATTAAAACAGGGCAACCAAAATGTTAGTATCAATGAAAAGGCAAAACCCATGGGCTAACACTTGCACCACAGGCATTTGCCAAAAAAGATTTTGGGATCTGAAATCTGTTTGACTGAAACTGAGAATTTTGTCCCACATTTGATGTGTAGCTAAAATACCAGTGGGGTAGCAGAGCGGGTGAATCTAAAAGCTGCAAGTTTTGGCTGAGCAAAATGTTGAGGGAAGCATTATCCTTTCTTGTGCACTGAGGAGCCAGTGTGAGTTTCTGAGCTGTGGTTATTGAAAAGTGACTACTGCTCAGTTCCTGGGTTTCTGTTTGGCCTGCAATTAAGCTCAGCATTTGTGCTCTGAAAGTCCTAGGTTTCAATCCAACAATGTAACTTGTGAAACGTGACACCTTGAACAAATTATGTTAACTCTGATCCAAGTTCCTTATCTTTTAAGTGGAAATAATACTTTCTGCACAGTGTGGTTACAAAACCAAGATTTTCTTCTTAGGTTACTTAAAACAGTGTCTGGCATATGGCTGTTGCAAATCATATAAAGCACAAAGAATCACTAAATTTCTGTAACTCTCTTGAGTTGTGCATTATATATAATTGGATAAAATGACAAAAAATTAATTCTTTAAAGCTCTAAATATTCCGTATAGACACATATACATTTAAAGCTCTACATAACAACAGAGTAAAAATGTAGTCAAAGAGTAAATGGAATATTAAATTTAAATAAAAACTGTGCTAACACTGAAAACTATGGCCAAAGATTTGTGGCAGGAAAGTGCAGAGCATAAAATTTCATTGTTAGACAATAATTACTAGAAACATACTAATACCAAAGCTAATTAAAAAGGATAGAATAGGATGGTCAGAAAATGGTAGATACTTTGTTCAATTTGAATTTCAGATAATCTTTTTAGTATAAGTACTTTCATCATGTTTTGTCTGAAATTAAAATTAGGAATTCTATTTGACATGTTGTTAACCTTAAAATAGTAAGTATTATAAAAATAAACATGAAATAAATATTCTAGAAATTGGAAAAAAATTCAATGACTAATTAAAATAACATGGCAAGCTTCAACTTATCAATTTCTTGTTTTTTTTGTTGTTGTTGTTTTTTTCTTTTTATTTGAATTCCAGTTAGTTGACATATAGTAGAATATTAGTTTCATTTGTACAATACAGTGATTCAACTCTTCCATATAACACTAGGTGCTCATCATAAGTGCACGCCTTAACACCTGTCACCTGTTTAGCCATCCCCCATCCACTGCCCCTCTGGTAATCATAAGTTCTCTTTAGTTGAATATGTTTCTTGGTTTGCCTCTCTTTTTTTTTCCCCTTTTGCTCATTTATATAAAGTTGCATTAGAAAGTGGAAATAATTCAGGGAACTAGCACAGATACTGCTGTTTAATACTTGCAAAATATTCCAGTATTATTAAAACAAATTACTAGAAAGCACCTCAAAGACCCTTAAATCAGCTATGGTAAAGTCAAAATCATGTTTAAATTGTTGTTGTAGAAACATAGTTAATGACAGAGAAAAACACCTATGCCAAATTACCAGAGATAAAAAGCATTGCATAATAGTATATACCAAAGAATCCTAAATATGCTTTAAGTATGTACTTGAATATATATGAAGTGAAAATACGATAGTAAATTTTCTCTTAACTCACCTCCACTTCTATCAATTAATGTTCTTAATTTCCTATAAAATATAGAGAAAAAAACTCATCCTAAATGATCTAGGATAGTAAGTTTACATCTTAGTTAGCCAAGAATATATGTTTGAATTTGCACTGCAAAAATATTCCTGTGAAAAAATGTTTCATAACACATAAGTTAATATTTTAGAAAACCCAACAAGCTGGGTTGTTAAAAAAGTACTTTCATAGGGACAACCTATAAAATCTGGAAATATGCCCTCTATTTGCTTATAATTGTATTTAAGTTCTCACTCTAATAAATTAAAACGTGAACTCTTATGTGATGCATTATGGGTATGATTATTAAAAGAAAACCTGTAAGGGGCACCTGCTCAGTAGGTTAAGCGTCTGTCTTTGGCTCAGGTAATGATCTCAAGGTCCTGGCATAGAGTGAGCATATGGGTCCCTGATAAGTAGGGAGTCTGCTTTTCCTTATCCTGCTCCTACCCCTATGCATGCTTGCTCTTTTTCCTTCTTTCTCAAACAAATAGTTCTCTTTTTTTAAACAAATAATTCTTTTAAAAAATCTATAAGTAATCTCCAAGTAGATCTATACTCATAATAAAGATAACCAGTAAAATACATGTCCAGATCACGTAAAGAATGACATGAAATACTAACAGGTTTATTTTTATGATGAGGTTTAGAGCAAGTTTTATTTTTTATAGTTTTCTAGGTTTTTAATATTTTAATATTTTTAATAATGAACATGTATTACTTTTCCCCCAGCTGCAGAGATCTTAAAGTATATGACCCCAAACTGTATATATTCAATGTTTAGTAACTATTATAGAGTAACAGATTTTATACAAACTGAAGTTTATACAATACAGGGGTTCTTCAAGGAAAAGAATAAAGATTAGACACTTATGCATTCCAGAAATACTCTAGAAATACTCAAAACATATTATAATTTTTAAAGTTTATTTTGATTCCAGTATGGTTAATATGCAGTGTTATATTAGTTTTGGAAATCCAATATGGTGAATCAACAATTACATGCAATAGTTCTATATAACTCATCATGATAAGTGTACTCTTTAATCCTCATCACCTGTTTCACCTATCCCTCAACCACCTCCCCTCTAGTAATCATCAGCTTGTTCTGTAGAGTTGAGAATATTTCTTGGTTTGCTTTTTTTTTCTTTTTTCATTTGTTTTGTTTCTTAATTTCCACATATGAGTGAGATCATATAGCATTTGTCTTTCTGGGACTAATTTTGCTTAGCAATGTACTCTCTAGATCCACCTATGTTCTTGCAAATGACAAGATTTCATTCTTTTTTATGACTGAGTAATATTCTCTCTGTATATGTGTGGGAATGTATCACATCTTTATCCATTTATAGATCAATGGATACTTGGGTTCCTACCATAGTTTGTCTATTGTAAATAATGCTGCAATAAACATAGGGGTACATATATCCTTTGGAATTAGTGTTTTATTTTTTTTAGTAAATACCCAGTAGTGAGATTACTGGATCCTTGTGTAGATCTATTTTTAACTTTCTGAGGAACATCCTTAATGCTTTCTGCATTCTATGCACCAGTTTGTATTCCCACCAACAGTGCATCAATGTTCCTTTTTCTCCATATCTTTGCCAACAACTATTGTTTCTTGTGATTTTGATTGCAGCTATTATAACAGGTGTGAGGTGATATCTCATTGTAGTTTTGATTTGTATTTCCCTGATGAGTGATGTTGAACATCTATTCATGTCTGTTGGCCATCTGGATGTTGTCTTTGGAGAAATATTTGTTCATGTCTTCTGCCTTTTTTTTTTTAATGTATTAATTGAGTTTTTTGGTGTTGAATTATAACAGTTCATTATGTATTTTTGTTACTAACCCTTTATTGGATGTCTTTTAGTTTTGTTGATCATTTCCTTCAGTGTGCAGAAGCTTTTTATTTTGATGCCTTCTCAAGAGTTTATTTTTGCTTTTGTATCCCTTGCCTCAGAAGACCTATTTAGAAAAATATTGCTATAGTCCTTGTCAGAGAAATTAATATCTGTGCTCCTCTAGGATTTTTATGGTTTCAAGTCTCACACTTAGGTCCTTATTCCATTTTAAGTTTATTTTTGTGTATGATGTGAGAAAGTGGTCCAGTTTCATTCTTTTGCATGTTTTTGTCAAGTTTTCCCAAAACCATTGTTGAAGAAACTCTCGCACACTGCATATTCTTGCCTCCTTTTTCAAAGATTAATTGACCATATAATTGTGAGCTTATTTCTGGGCTCTCTATCTTATTCCATTGATTAGCGTGTGTGTGTGTGTGTGTGTGTGTGTGCGCGCGTGCGCGCATGCCAGTATAATTTTGGTTTGATTACTATAGCTTTGTTTTATAACTTGAAATGTGGAATTGTGATATAACCAGATTTGTTTTTCCTTTTTCAAGATTGTTTTGGCTATTCAGGGTCTTTTGTGGTTCCATACAAATTTTAAGTAGGTTTGTTCTAGTTCAGTAAAAAATGCTGTTGGTATTTTCATAGAGATTGGATTCAATCTGTAGATTGCTTTAGGTTGTATAGATATTTTAACAATATTTTTCCAATCTATGAGCATGAAATATCTTTCCATTTCTTTTTGTCTTCTTCAATTTCTTTCATCAAAGTTTTATAATTTTCAGAGTACAGATGTCTTCTTAAAATGTTTGGTAGAATTTACCTGTGAAGCTCTCTGGTCCTGGACTTTCATTTGTTGGAAGTTTGATTAGAAGCAATGACTCAGTAGTCAGTCTGTTTAAATTTTCTATTTCATCCTCATTCAATTTTGATAGTTTATTTTTCTAGGAATTTTTCCATTTTTTTCTAAGTGTGCAATTTTTTGGCTTATAACTTTTTGTAATGTCATATGACCCTTTGTATTTCTGTGGTGTCAGTTATTTCTACTCTCTCATTTCTGATTTTAAGTCATCTGTGTTTTTTATTTTGAGTCTTTTTTATTTTTGAGGTTTATCATTTTTTTAATTAAAAAAGAAAACCAATCTCCTGATCTCATTGATCTGGTCTATTGTTATAATTAATTAATTAATTAATTAAGTTTCTATTTCAAATATTTCTGTCCCACCTTTATTATTTCCTTTTACTGGCTTTGGGTTCTGTTCTTTTTGTAACTTCTTTAGATATATTTTTCTGTTATTTATTTGAGACTGTTCTTTCTTATTGAGGTAGACTTGTATTGCTATAAACTTTCCTCTTTGAACAGCTTTTGCTGCATCTTGAAGATTTTGAAACCATTGTGTTTTTATTTTCATTTGTCTCCATGTACTTTTTGATTACCTCTTTTATTTTGACCCATTCATTGTTTAGTAGCATGTTATTTAACCTCATGTTAACCTTTCCAGATTTTTTCTTGTGGTTGATTTACAGTTTCATGGTGTTGTAGTCAGAAATGATGCATGGAATAACTTTGATCTTTTTGAATTTGTTGAGGCTTGTTTTGTGGCCTAATATGTGATCTATTCTGAAGAATATTTCATGTGCGCTTGAAAAGACTGTGTATTCTGTTTCAGGATGGAATGGTCTGAATATATATGTTAGAGCCAATTGGTATAGTGTGTCACTCAAAGCCAGAGTTTCCTTTTTGATTTTCTATTTGGATGAATTGTCCATTGACATAAGTAGGGCAGTAAAAGTCCCCTACTATTATTGTATTACTATTGATTACTTTAAGTTTGTTATTAACTTTTAAGTATTTGAGTTCTCCCATGTTGTGTGCATAAATACTTACAATTGTCTTCTTGTTGGATTATCCCCTTTATGATTATATAGTGTCCTTTTAGTCTCTTGTTATAGCCTTTGTTTAAAGTCTATTTTGTCTGATATAAACATTGGTCCACTGGCTTTCTTTTCAGTTTCATTTGCATAGTAAATTCTTCTCCATCACTTCACTTTCAATCTGCATGTGTCTAAAATGAGTCTCTTGTAGGTTGTATACAGATGGATCTTTAAATTTTTATCCATTTCATCACCCTATGCCTCTTTATTGGGGTATTTAGTCCAGTTACATTTAGAGTAATTATTGATTGGTTTATATTTATTGTCATGTTTTTACTTATTTTGTGGTTGTTTTGTAGTTTTTCTTTATTTTTTTGTATAAAAACAAATGTTTTGATTTTCTTATAACCTGTAACATCGTACTCTCACTTGACTTTTTAAAATTTTTATTTTATTTTTTCAGTTTTTGCAATTTTTTTATTTTTTATTTTATTATTTTTATTATTATGTTCAAATAGCCAGCATATAGTACATCATTAGTTTTTGATGTAAGTTTTCAATGATTCATTAGTTATGTAGTTTTTCTTCGGTTATTCTCTCACTCTCACCTCTCTGACAATTAATTGGCTTTCTTGAGTGACATCCTGGGATTCCTTCCTCTTTAATTTTTGCATGTCTATTGCTGTTTTTTGATTTATTATTATTATTCAATTTGTATGTAACATCTTATGTCTATAGCAGTCTATATTAATTTGGTGGTTACCTATGTTTGAAACCATTCTTTACTCTTCTTCCCCACATTGTAGTTGTATGGTATTACACTTCACATCCTTCCATTTTGTGAATCCCTTGACTGATTTTTTTTACAGATTATACTTATTTTTATTGTTTTTGAACTTTCTACTTTCCTTATTCTTGTTTATGATCTTCCTGCTCAGAGTACCCTTTAACTTTTCTTATAATGTGGATTTAGTGCTCATGAGTTTCTTTAACTTCTGTTTGTCTGTGAAACCCTCTCTCTTTAAAGATTTTATTTATGTATTTGACAGACAGAGATCACAAGGCAGGCAGAGAGAAAAGGAAGGGAAGCAGGCTCCCTGCTGAGTGGAGATCCCAATGGAGGGCTCGATCCCAGGACACTGGGATCATGACCTGAGCCAAAGGCAGAGGCTTTAACCCACTGAGCCACCCAGGCGCCCCATCTGTGAAACTCTTAATCTCAACTTGTGAATAATAGTCTTGCTGGATAGAATATTCTTGGCTACAGATTTTTTCCTTTTAATACTTTGAATATATCATGCCAATCCTTTCAGGCCTGAAAAGTTTCTGATGAAAAATCAGCTGAGAGCCTTATGGGGTTTCCCTTGTGTAACTGCTTTCTTTCTTTTGCTGCTTTTAAATTCTAATCATCATTACCTTATGCCATGTCAAGTACTGTGTGTCTTCTTGTGGAGCTACTTGGATTGATTTTGTTGGGAGTGTGTGTCTCTGTGCTTCCTGGATCTAGATTTGTTTCCTTCCGAAGATTTGAAACATTTTCAGCTAATTCCTCAAAAATATTTCTGCCTCCCTTTCTTTCTTGCCCTTCTGGGATCCTTGTAATGTCAGTGTTACTATGCTTAATGGTGTTGCCAAATTCCCTATGTCTATTCTTATTTTGTATATTTTTTTTTCCTCACACCTGCACAGCTATATTACTTTCCATCATTCTGTCCTCCAGGTCACTGATTTATTGTTTTGCATCTAGGCCACTATTTATTCCATCTAGTATATTTTTAATTTCATTTATTTTTTTTTTCATCTGATTCTTTCTATTTCATTGTTAAGGGTCTGTGGGTGTCCTCCAATTTTAAGTCTGAAGAGTATCTTCATGATCTTTACTTAAATATTCTATCAAACATGTTTGCTGTCTCTGTTTCACTTAGCTCTCTTGGGATTTTTGTTCTGTTCTTTCACTTTAGACATATTCCTCTGTCTCCTCATTTGTCTTACTCAGAGTCTGTTTCTGTGTATTAGGGAAGACAGCTATGTCTCCTGCAATTGAAAATTATGATCTTATGAGGAAGAGATCCTGTAGTGCACTACCACCTACCACACAGTATCTCCTGTTCACCAGAACCCTGGGCTTCAGGGACATTTCTTATGCATGATGGATTCACCCCAGTGTTGTAGCTAAGCCACATTTTTGTTCTGTTTTTTTTTGTTTTGTTTTGTTTTGTTTTGTTTTTTCTTCAGTCATCTGCATGAATGGCTTTTTGTGCCTCTTTTGGAAAGTGTTTACTCCCTATGATGTTAGTTGGGCAATCTGGGGATGCCCTGGGCTTGAGTTTAGTCAGATGTGGCATTTGCCATAGACACAGTGGTGTCAAATTGCAGGGTGACTTCCTATGTTGTCCCTTGAGAATCTTTTATTGATGGGTGGGTCCTCCAGTCCACCGCTGGTGTGTGACTCTTTGGAGTCACTTTGGAACAGTACTGGCAACCATAGGGACTGCTTGCATACTGCCACACCTATAGCACTGCCTGTATAGGACACTGAGATTATTAGTAAATCTTCCTTCTCTATGTCCCAAGCAACTTTCAAACTCTTATTCTATGCTGTATCTCTACTGGCTGGCTGTTGTGATCCCTCTTTGGGGCTGAGAACTCAGTTCCTCTTGCTCTCCCAGATCTGAGGTCACCGATTTTTTTTTTTTTTTAATTCCAGGTTTTAAGTCCCTCTGGTTTTAAGAATATAATTAAATTTGGCTCTTCTTATTTTCAAAGTCAAATGTTATGGGGATTCATCTTCCCGTGTGGATTCATGGTTGTGAACCTCTTTCTCTCCCTTATTCATGCTTGCAGAATCCATTCCTGTCTCTCATACAGTCCTGCAAGTCCATTTATTTCCTGACCATGTCTCTGTCCTTCCTTCCCTTTTTGTGGGCTCTTCTCTTCATTTAGTTGTGGAATTTATTCTGCCAGTCTTCAGGCCATTTTCTGGGTTATTTACACTGATGAGAGTGTTACCTAGTTATATCCAGGGGGTGAAGTGACCTTGGGTCCTCCTGTTTTACCATCTCTGCTGAATTCTCTACATCAAAATTTCTTAAAAAAACAAACAAACAAACAAACAAAAAAACCCCTGCCAATGTGATATATGCACCGGCAATTAAAAAAGCAAAAGAATGACAATTTAACTTCTATAGTATTTTTTATATGTTCTCATTATATATTCTTTACCTGCTTAAATGACAACATTTTTGAAAGACAAAAAATTTAATTCAGTCTTCCCTTATAGCATGGTTGACCAGAATCAGGTTTTTTTTTTTTTTTTTTTTTTTTTAACAATTTGAAGCCTTTGAACATTTCTTTTAGCCTCACAGCTTATGAGTATAATGCAAATTTTTATGGTTATTATCAAAATAGGGAGGAAATTCTACCAATTTTCATGCATGCTATCAGACTTAGGGAATTTCAAGTTATCTTAGGTTCCTATATCCTCATACTTGTGTCACCAGGTGCTGAATGCCACATTCGTATCATTGTATGATATCTGGCTCAACTCTTTAGTGTCCTACTGCCTAGTGAGTCATCAAAACTCTAGGTAGGTGTGTTCCTGGAAGCCATTTCAATTCTGGGATGGCTAGCAGTAATTAGCTATAGTAAGCAAAAATTTAAGATGAATTCTAAGATATGGGCTCCTTGGTGTATACACCTTATATAATCCTGTGAGTATGATGGGCAGTACTCTCATTGTCATGTTATATGACAAAGGTGAAAGTATTCTATAGATATAACTGAAGTCCTAAATTAGTGGACTTGAAGATGATCAAAAGTGTGATGATGCTGGCTGATCTGACTAATTAGGTAAGCCCTAAAAGGGGATAGACTCTTCCCCATGGAAGAGATTAAGTACATGAGTATATAAGGCCTACAGAGGGAGTCATGTGACAAGAACTGTAGGTGGCCTCTAGAATCAGAGTAACCCTTGGCTGGCAGAAAATTGATACCTCAGTCCTACAAATGTAAGTAATTTTACAAAAAAAAACCCTCGTATGTTCAAAAGAGGATCCTGAGTTATAGAAAAGAATGAAACCAAGACAACACTATAATTTATGCTTTATGACCCCAATAATAAAACCCCCCAACATCAGGCTCCTGGCTCAGCAGTAAAGCTGCTTTTCCCTCTCCCTATCATCTCTCTTGCTCTCATTCTCTCTCAAGTAAATAAAAATCTTAAAAGAATAAAGGAGGGTGCTTGTGATGAGCACTAGGTGTTGTATGTAAGTGATGAATCATTAAATTTTATACCTGAAACTAAAATATTACACTCTATAATTCACTCTACACTTCAAAAAAAATTTACATTTTAAGATAGTAATTTTATTTTAAAGATTAAAATTTAACATATTTTAAAAAATGTACTATAATCTATTAATAAAATTAGAACCCATTTTAATTTATTAAACCATTACTCTAAATAGAACAAAAATTATGTTAATACTTCATTATAACAACAAAATTATAAATTTTCTTGACATTAAGGATAGAAAAAGGAGTCTTATGGAATACAATAAACTATTAATTTTGCATTTCTTGTTAGTCACTTAAATACTGCTAACTCATTAAGAATATGTCAAGGCATCTACAAAAATGAATTCAATATTCTTTGGCATTTTTGCCAAATATTCATACAAAATTGCTTTGAGATTTAAATTTTTGCCATACGAAAGAATAATTGTCAAATTATTAATCTCTAACTTTCAAGGGTAGAGACATGTTAAATGGCCCTCCTTTGTAATCCTTCCCAGTCTTTGCAAATATTAGAGGATGGCCTACATGAATAGTTCCTAAATTTTTAAGCATTTTGAACCATACATGCATGACCTTGTTCATAGCTATTGTTAGTATTGTCACTTTAGGTTTTGTTTTGTTTTTTAATGTTGGTATTTTGTCAAAGTTATTTTCTATTTAAAATAGGATCAAGAAAACTTCAGATCAAATGAAAATTCTGTTATCTTACATATTAGAGAACTAGAAAAAAAGTAATGGGTAATAAAAATGTGTGAAGTAGTATTGAAGGAATGAGCATAATTCCATATTCCTTTCAAAGCAAAGAAGTGCTTTATGGAGCCTAAGAAATGAAAACCCCACACTTAGAAAAATCTTTTAGTTTGTTATAGTAATATATTTGAACTCTGAATTTAAAAATATTAAAATTCATTAAGAAATTTACTTACATCATAATGTGGTAAATAACCATTTCTGTAAGCCTAACAGATATTTCAATTAGTGAAATAATTCTGAATGACATAAAATCATTGGGTCATAATTAAAGTAATACTCTATTCTTTGGAGTTCATTAAATAAATCATCTCATAAATAATAGCATGTTACATTAGATGAAAAATGAAAAGTCATAACTTAAGATGCTTACTCTAGAATGCAAGGATGCTTCAGTGTAGAAATTGATGCAGGGAACCTGGGTGGCTCAGTCGATTAAGTATCTGCCTTCAGCTCAAGTCATTATCCCAGGGTCCTGGGATGAAGTGCTGCACTGGTGGGGGGGCGGGGTCCCAGCTCAGCAGGGAGTCTGCTTCTCCCTCTCCCTCTGCCCCTCTCCATCCCGCTCATGCTTGCATGTGTTCTCTGTCTCAAATAAATAAATAAATAAATAAATAAATACAATCTTTAAAAAAATGGATGCAATGTACTATTTCAATGGGTTAAATGGGATGAGCTTCAAAGATTGTGGTCATCTTTGATCTACCACAACTTTGAAACTAATCTCTACCTAGAGGTAGTCAAAAGAAATAAATTAAAACTATGATGAAATGATGCTTAGCCAACATTGTATTGCCTAGAGGCTTAAACTCTCAAAATAGCAAATGTTGGTCAAAAGGTAAATAAAATATTCTCAGGCACTGTTAGGTAAGTGGACATAGGTACACCCTTTACAGGACAGTGTTTACAATATCTAGGAAAGCTGGAAATGCTCAAACTCTCTGGCTCAGTAATTGTACTTCTGTAAGTACAACCTAGTGACTTTCTTACAAATGTGCATTAGGATATTTGCACAATAAGTTTATATAACATTTCTTTGTTTATAGTAGCAAAAAATTCTGAACTAAATCTAGCATACTATTAAGATTTACTGAGGTGTTTGGGAGTTTGTGAATGTCCATCATATTTTTATCCACTGAAAATATATTTCAAAAATTCAATATAAGAGCACCTGAAAAAAATTCAAGTTATACTGAATTCTGTAATTTAGAGCTCAGGAAACATACTGTAAGGGAGAAAAAAAGACATTTACATATATTAATGTAGTTAAAACAATTTTTATTTGAGAAGTTTTCTTTTTTTTTTTTTAAAGATTTTATTTATTTATTTGACAGACAGAGATCACAAGCAGGAGAGAGAGGCAGGCAGAGAGGGAGAGGAGGAAGCAGGCTCTCCGCGGAGCAGAGTGCTGGATGTGGGGTTTGATCCCAGGACCCCGGATCATGACCTGAGCCAAAAGCAGAGGCTTTAACCCACTGAGCCACCCAGGAGCCCCTGAAGAGTTTTCTTTAGTAAAGCTCTTTTTGGGGGTTAATTAAAAAGTGCACTTTAAATACATCAGACAAGATGTAAAAAAATCTCATTTTTGTTTGCTTTCTATATGTATAAATATTATGCACATAGAATCTTTGAACAGTGTATTTATACAAATTGGAAATGGAAAGTAGTTTCAAATTATCAAATAGATAAAATATTTACATGAAATTAATAATTTATATTATGAATCCATGGTAGTATAGTTCTCATAATTTTAAAGTGATACAGTCAAACAATACAAAGTACTTAAATAGTACTCAAATAGTCATCATTTAAAAAACTTTTTAATTAACATATAATGCATTATTTGTTTCAGGGGTGCAGGTCTATGGTTCATTATCTTATATGATACCCAGTGCTCATTACAGCAATACCCTCCTCAATGTCCATCTCCAAGTTACCCATTCCCTAACCCCATCTCCCCTCCAGCAACCCTCAGTTTCTTTCCTAAGATTGAGAGTCTATTATGGTTTATATCTCTCCCTAGTTTTGCCTTGTTTCATTTTTTTTTTCAAACTGTTATCAGCATGTATGTTTGCAGATATAAATTGGCAAAGTAGTCTGGATAATCCTATCCCTTAATATATTCTGAAGATACTATTTTTAGTGAGTAAATAGTAATCTTAAAATATTCCCTGTGTGCTTTAGGGAGCATGGATTCTCCAGGACTGGGTTAAATTGTTTTATGTTAGGTCAAAAATGATAGTTGATTTGTTTGAATCTATATTTTAATGAATATTTGTTCCATCTGTCAATTACTAAGAGAACTGTCAAATCCACATGATACGATGATAAGCTTATTAATCCTCCTTGTATTTCTGTTAATCTTTGTTTTATAGTGAAAGCTCAACAATTAGGGAAAATATACTTTGAATTGTTATATATTCACTAATGAAATTTCTGCCATTATGGAGTGGTTCTCTTTGTTTCTTATAATCTTTAACCCTAAAGTATTTTTGTCTCATAATAATTTTAATAACAGATATTTGGTTAAAGATGACATACTTTTTTCTATGATTTGACTTAAAATATTTACTGTGTCTTTTTTTGTGTTTTGTAACCTGTATATAACTGATAACTTATTTTTTATGTATGCAATTTTTATTAACATATAATGTATTATTTACCCCAGGCGTACAGGTCTGTGAATCATCAGGCTTACACATTTCACATCACTCACCATAACACATACCCTCCCCAATGTCCATAACCCAGTCACCCTATCCCTACCCACCACCCCCAAAACAACCTTTAGTTTGTTTCATGAGATTAAGAGTTTCTTATGGTTTGTCTCCCTCCTGATCCCATCTTGTTTCATTTTTTTTCCCTCCGTACCCCCATGATCCCCTGCCCTGTCTCTCAAATTCCTCATATCAGAGAGATCATATGATAATAATCTTTCTCTGATTGACTTATTTCATTCAGCATAATACCCTCTAGTTCCATCTACATCGTTGCAAATGGCAAGATTTCATTTCTTTTGATGGCTGCATAGTATTACATATATATATACACACCACATCTTCTTCATCCATTCATGTGTTGATGGGCATCTAGGTTCTTTCCATAGTTTGGCTATCGCGGACATTGCGTCTATAAACATTCAGGTGCACGTGCCACTTTGTATCACTACATTTGTATCTTTAGGATAAATACCCAGTAGTGTGATTGCAGGGTCATGGGTAGCCCTATTTTCAACTTTTTCATTTTTTTTAATTTTTTTTATTTTCAACTTTTTGAGGAACCTCCATGCTGCTTTCCAGAGTGGCTGTACCAGTTTGCATTCCCACCAGCAGTGTAGGAGGGTTCCCCTTTCTTTTTCATTCTCACCAACATCTGTCATTTCCTGACCGGCTAATTTTAGCCATTCTGACTGGTGTGAGGTGGTATCTCATTGTGGTTTTGATTTGTATTTCCCTGATCCCCGGTGATGTGGAGCACTTTTTCATGTGTCTGTTGCCAATTAGGATGTCTTCTTTGCAGAAATGTCTGTTCATATCTTCTGCCTATTTCTTAATTGGATTATTCTTTGGATGTTTAGTTTGATAAGTTATTTAGAGATTTTGGATACTAGTCCTTTATCTGGTATGTCATTTGGGAATATTTTCTCTCATTCTTTCAGTTGTCTTTTGGTTTTGTTTACTGTTTCCTAGGCTGTGCAAAAGCCTTTGATCTTGAGGAAGTCTCAATGGTTCATTTTTGCCCTTGCTTCCGTTGCCTTTGGCAATGCTCCTAGGAAGAAGTTGCTGCGGCTGAGGTCAAAGAGGTTGCTGCCTGTGTTTTCCTCAAGGATTTTGATAGATTCCTGTCTCACATTGAGGACTTTCATCCATTTTGAGTCTATTTTTGTGTGTGGTGTAAGGAAATGGTCCAGTTTCATTTTTCTATATGTGGCTGTCCAATTTTCCCAACATCATTTGTTGAAGAGACTTTCTTTTTTCCATTGGACATTCTTTCCTGCTTTGTTGAAGATTAGTTGACCATAGAGTTGAGGGTCCATTTCTGGGCTCCCTATTCTGTTCCATGGGTCTGTGTGTCTGTTTTTGTGCCAGTACCATACTGTCTTGGTGATTACAGCTTTGTAACAGAGCTTGAAGTCTGGAACTATGATGCTGCCAACTTTGGTTTTCTTTTTTAACATTCCTCTGGCTTTTCAGGGTCTTTTCTGCTTCCATATAAATTTTAAGAATATTTGTTCCATTTCTTTGAAAAAAAAAAGGTTGGGATTTTGATAGGGATTGCATTCAATGTGTAGATTGCTTTAGGTAGCATAGACATTTTCACAATATTTGTTCTTCCAATCCATGAGCATGGAATATTTTTCCATTTTTTTGCATGTCTTCCTCCATTTCTTTCATGAGTACATTATAGCTTTCTGAGTACAGATTCTTTGCCTCTTTGTTTAGATTTATTCCTAGGTATCTTATGGTTTTGGGTGCAATTGTAAATGAGATTGACTCCTTGATTTCTATTTCTTCTGTCTTGCTGTTGGTGTAAAAAAATGCACCTGACTTCTGTACATTGATTTTATATCCTGACACTTTACTGAATTCCTGTATGAGTTCTACCAGTTTCGGAGTGGAGTCTTTTGGGTTTCCTACATAAAGTATCATGTCATCTGCAAAGAGTGAGGGTTTGACTTCTTCTTTGCTGATTTGGACAACTTTTACTTCTTTTTGTTGTCTTATTGCTGAGGCTAGGACTTCTAGTACTATGTTGAATAGCAGTGGCGATAGTGGACATCGCTGCTGTGGTCCTGACCTTAGGGGAAAAGCTCTCAGTTTTTCCCCATTGATGATGATATTCACTGTGGGGTTTTCATAGATGGCTTTTTTAAATAAAGATTTTATTTATTTAGTAGAGAGATGGAGAGAGTAAGCAGAGTAGCAGGCAGAGGGAGAAGGAGAAGCAGGCTCTCCACTGAGGAGGGAGCATGATGTAGGGCTCAATCCTAGAACCCTGGGATCATGACCTGAGCCAAAGGCAGCCACTTAACTGACTGAGCCACCGAGGCTCCCCTCATAGATGGCTATGATGATATTTAAGCATATAGCCTCTAGGCCTACACTGTAGAGTTTTGGGATGCTATACTTTGCAAACGCTTTTTCAGCATCTATTAAGCGTATCATATGGTTTTTGTTCTTTCTTTTATTAGTGAATTGTATCACAATGACTGATTTGTGGATGTTGCACCAACCTTGCAGCCCAGGAATAAATCACACTTTGTCGTGGTGAATAATTCTTTTAATGTACTGTTGGATCCTATTGGCTAGTATTTTGGTGAGAATTTTTGCATCTGTGTTCATCAAGGATATTGGTCTGTAATTCTCCTTTTTGATGGGGTCTTTGTCTGGTTTTAGGATCAAGGTAACACTGGCCTCATAAAATGAGTTTGGAAGTTTTCCTTCCATTTCTATTTTTTGGGGCAGTTTCAGGAGAATTAGGTATGAATTCTTATTTAAATGTTTGGTAGAATTCCCTTGGGAAGCCATCTGGCCCCAGGCCTTGTTTCTTGGGAAATTTTTGATGACTGCTTCAATCTCCTTACTGGTTATGGGTCTGTTCGGGTTTTCTATTTCTTCCTGGCTCTGTTTTGGTAGTTTGTATGTCTTTAGGAATGCATCCATTTCTTCCAGATTGTTAAATTTGCTGGAATGCAGTTGCTCATAATATGTTCTTATAATTGTTTGTATTTCTTTGGTGTTGGCTGTGATCTCTTCTCTTTCATTCATGATTTTATTAATTTGTGTCCTTTCTCTTTTCTTTTTGATAAGTCTGGTCAGGGGTTTATCAATCTTATTAATTCTTTTAAAGAACCAGATCCTAGTTTTTTTTTTTTTTTTATTTTGTTCTACTGTTCTTTTGGTTTCTATTTCATTGATTTCTGCTCTGATCTTTATGAATTCTCTTCGGTTGGGTTTAGGATTTCTTTGTTGTTCTTTCTCCAGCTCCTTTACAAGTAGGGTTAGGTTGTGTATTTAAGACCTTTTTTGTTTCTTAAGAAAGGCTGTATTGCTATATACTTTCCTCTCAGGAGCTCCTTTGCTGTGTCCCAAAGATTTTGAACAGTTGTGTTTTAATTTTCATTTGTTTCCATGAATTTTTTCAATTCTTCTTTAATTTCCTGGTTGACCCATTCATTCTTTAGTAGGATGTTCTTTAGCCTCCATGTATTGGAGTTCGTTCCAACTTTCTTCTTGGAATTGAGTTCTAGATTCAGAGCATTGTGGTCTGAAAGTATGCAGGGAATGATCCCAAACTTTTGGTACCAGTTGAGACCTGATTTGTGATGCAGAATATGATCTATTCTGGAGAATGTTCTATGTGTACTAGAAAAGAATGTGTATTCTGTTTTGGGATGGAATTTTCGAATATATCTGTGATGTCCATCTGGTCCACTGTGTCATTTAAAGCTTGTATTTCCTTGTTAAACTTTTGCTTAGATGAGCTGTCCATTTCAGTGAGGGGGGGTTTAAAGTCCCCTAATATTATTGTATTATTGTTGATGTTCTTTGATTATGTTATTAATTGGTTTATAGAATTGCCTGCTCTCCTGTTAGGAACACAGATATTTAAAATTGTTAGATCTTCTTATTGGACTGACCCTTTAAGTGTGATATAGTGTCCTTCATCTTCTCTTATTGTAGTCCTTGGTTTAAAATCTAATTTTTCTGATATAAAGATTGCCATCCCAGCTTTCTTTTGATGTCTATTAGCATGGTAAATTGTTGTCCACCCCCTCACTTTAAATGTGACGGTGTCTTTGGATTTAAAATGAATTTCTTGTAAACAGCATATTGATGGGTCTTGTTTTTTTTAATCCATTCTGTTACCCTGTGTCTTTTGATTGGGGCATGTAGCCCATTTACTTTCAGGGTAACTACTGAAAGATTTGAACATAGTACCATTGTATTGCCTGTAAGGTGACTGTTACTGTATATTTTCTCTGTTGCTTTCTGATCTGTAACTTTTAGGCTCTCTCTTTCCTTAGAGGACCGCTTTCAATATTTGGTTTGGTGTTTGCAAATTCTTCTAGTTTTTGTTTGTCCTGGAATCTTTTTATCTCTCCTTCTATTTCCAATGACAGTCTGGTGGATATAATATTCTTAGCTGCATAATTTTTTCATTTAGTGCTCTCAATATATCATGCCAGTCCTTTCTGGACTGCCCCGCCTCTGTGGATAGGTCTGCTGCCAACCTAATATTTCTACCATTGCATGTTACAGACCTCTTGTCCTGATCTGCTTTCAGAATCTTCTCTTTGTCACTGAGATTTGTAATTTTACTACTAGGTGCCTGGGTGTGGACCTATTTTCTGAGAAGAATTCTGTTCCTCCTGGATTTTGATGCTTGTTCCCTTTACTATACTAGGGGAATTCTCTATTATAAGGTATATTGCTATTATATTCTCTATTATAAGGTATATAAGGTATATTGCTCCAATATACCTTCTGCCCCTCTCTCTTTCTTCTTCTGGGATCCTGGTTATTCTAATATTGTTTCATTTTATGATATCATTTATCTCTCAAATTTTCCCCTCATGGTCTACCAGTTATTTGTCTCTCTTTTGCTCAGCTTATTTATTCTCTATTTGGTATTCTATAACAGTAATTCCCTCTTCTGCCTCATTTATCCTAGCAGTAAGAGTCTTCATTTTTTATTTTACCTTTTTTTATTTCAACCTGGTTACATTTTAGTTCTTTTATTTCTCTAGAAAAAGCTTTTTTTTAAATTTTTCTCCAGAAAAGGCTTCTCTAATATCTTCCTCAATTTTTTCAAGCCCAGCTAGTTCCTTGATAATCATCATTCTGAACTCTAGTTCTGACATGTTACTAATATTTGTACTGTTTAGGTCCCTAGCCATCAGTACTGTCTCTTGTTTTTGTTGTTGTTTGTTTGTTTGTTTGTGCTGAGTTTTTCTGCCTTGTCATTTTGTGCAGATAAGATGAATGAGAGAACAAAATACTAAAGAGTAGCAATGGCCCCAGAAAAATATACACTAACCAAATCAGAAGAGACCCAAACCTGGGAGAGCAGAAAAGAGGTTAAAAAGAGAGAAAAAATTATAAATTAAACTGGTGAATAGAATAGAGCCACACACTTTATTTTGGGTATATTTTGGTCTGTTAGAAAAAACTACCTCCCAACATTTTAAAGAAGGAAAATCATACACACACACACACACACACACACACACACAAAAGTAAGGGTAAACACAATGAAGGAATGGACTATGACTTTAAGGATTAAAATTAAAAAAGATTCTAAAAAAGGAATTGATAAGATGTTGGCTGAAAAAAGAAAAAAAAAAAAAAAGAAGAAGAAGAAAGAATATAATCAGGCTAGATACTAGACCAAAGCCATGCATTAGATTTAGGGTATATTTTGATCTATTAGAAGAAATTGTATCCCAAATTTTTAAAGAAAAAAAAAAAAACCTAAAATCCATATGTATACAAAAAATACGTTTAAATACAATGAAGGAATAATACATGAGTATAACAATGAAAATTTAAAGATTTTTGAAAAGGTATTGATAAGATAAAATAATTAAAAACATTAACATAAGAGGAAAAAATAAGAAAAATAGAATAAGAAAAAATAAAATTTAAAAAAATTAACTTTGAAAGACTAAAGGATCATGGGAAAAAAGCCATGAATTCTGTTTTGTTTTTCCCTAGCTCTGGAGTTACACAGTTCTCATTGATTAGTCAACTTGGTCTTAGCTGGATGTTCCTGCTGATCTTCTGGGGGAGGGGTCTGTTGCAGTGATTCTAACATGTCTTTGCCCAAGGCGGAGTTGCACTGCCCTTGCCAGGGGCCAGGCTAAGTAATCTGCTTGATTTTTGTCTCAGGAGCTTTTGTTCCCTTAATGTTTTCTGTACAGTTTTGGAGGACAGGAATGAAAATGGCAGCCTCCCAATCTGGTGTTTGGGAGCTGAGAGCTTGGGGCCCCTTCTCCTGAATGCACCCTCAGAGAAAAACAATATCTCCTGTCTTCCTGGTCTCTGGCCATGTTCCATGCTCACCCAGCCTGGGACTGAATGTTTCTATCGCTGGTGCATGGCTCCATTTGGAGTCTAAAAACCCAGCAGTTTCCTGCAACACTGTGCCATGACTTTCCTCTTGGAGGAGGGAGGAAGGGATCTCTCCAGATATGCCACTGTGGGATCCTGCTCAAAGAGCAGTGGCCCAATTGTGCCTCAGATCATGGTTTAAAGTAATCCCGAGGTGAGAGTACACTCCCTGGCTCTGTCTTTGTAGCTGACTTCCCTGGTCTGATACCTGCAGTCCCTGCCACACTCAGGCACTCCAGATTTTTCTGTAACCCCATGGGTCTTGAAACCACATGGTCCCCACGAGGGCTCCACCCCCAACTTCGCCTCTGGTGTGACGTCCCTCAGTGAAGCAGACTTCTAAAAGTTCTGATTTTGTTCTCCGCTGCTCTCTTACTTGCCAGAAGCTAGCCCCTCCCCCTGCAGTCTATCTCTCCAGTGCTTCAGAGTCACTTCTCTGTACATCCTACCTTCTGGAAAGTGGTCAATTTTCTGTTCTAGAATTGCTGCTCTTCTCTTCTATCTCCTGTTGAGTTTGTAGGTGTTCAGAATGGTTTGATAACTACCTAGCTGAACTCCTGGAACCTGATGATAGTCTCTTACCCCTCCACCATCTCACTCCTCCCCCTATAACTGATCATTTTTAGCTGGAGAGTTTAATCATTTATATTTAATGCTATATTTAAATTCATTTCTATTATATTAGTTGTGCTTTGTGTTTTTTCTCTTTTCCTACTTTCTGGTCAATTTCTGAATTAATTTTTATTCAATTTCCCCCTTTACTCCTTGGAAAATTACTGTATTTGTGTTTTTTGTGGCTATGCTATAAATTTAAATATGCATATTTATAATAACAAAATCCAAAGTTAATGAATATCTTAATTCACATCCCAAAGAATGTAGGTGAACTGAATTGTTTCTATGTTTGGCATCTCTCTTCTCAACAGAGCCATTTTGCCTATTACTTTAATTCTATTTTTTAAGCCCACAGGTTATAAATTATTACTGTTTTAGAAGTGTGATGCTCATGTAGCTTTTCTCATGTGTATCATCTATCTTGCATACTATTCTTTCCTGTAAATCAAAACTTCTTTGGTTGATGATTGACTGTCTTCCTGAAATACATTTTTTAAAGTAACTTTATTGAGAGTCTCCTGGTAGTACTGTCAAAGCTGAGTACTCAGTTTTTGTCTGAAACATTCTATTGAAAAATAGTACCATGGATATAGAAATCTTGAATAAATTATTTAAATATTTTAAAAAGATGTATAATCCCATTGTCTATGGTTTCTATTATTCCTACAAAAATGAGGGTTTTCAATTACCACTCTTTTCTGTCTGCAGCTTTTAAATTCTTATTTTTATTCCTTTGGTGTTTAAATGTTTCAGATAATCTCCAAAGTGGGATTTCATTTTATCTTTCTCAAGATGCATTAGGATTTCAGAGCATAAAACTGTTGTCATTCATCAATTAGAAAGACTTGTTAAGCATGATCTCCACAAATATTATATTTATATCTTCATTTTCTTTCCTGTGGAGATCTGTTTCAATTTATGTAGATTCCACCCCCTCTTTCATCTTCCATGACCCTTAGTTCCATTTCCTATGTTTTACTTCTTTGTTTTCACTTTGCTGTATTAAAAAAAAATCTCCTGGGGCACCTGGATGGCTCAGTGGGTTGGGCCTCTGCCTTCAGCTCAGGTCATGATCTCAGGGTCCTGGGATCGAACCCCGCATCGGGCCTTCTGCTTAGCAGGGAGCCTGCTTCCTCCTCTCTCTCTCTGCCTGCCTCTCTGCCTACTTGTGATCCCTGTCAAATAAATAAATAAAATCTTAAAAAAAATCTCCTAATTCTTATTCAACATTTTGATTCTCAACAGGATCTAATCTACATTTTAAGTCATTAATTTAGTTTCTATAATTAATCATTATATTTCCCTTTCTAAAAATTCAATTTGCTTTTTATTCTATTTTTATTCTAGTCTTTCTTTCTTTCTTTCTTTCTTTCTTCCTTTCTTTCTTAAGATTTTATTTATTTATTTGACAAAGACACAGTGAGAGAGGGAACACAAGCAAGGGGAGTGGGAGAGGGAGAAGCAGGTTTCCCACTGAGCAGGAAACCCTCTGTGGGGCTCAATCCCAGGACCCTGAGATCATGACCTGAGCCAAAAGCAGAGGCTTAATGACTGAGCCACCCAGGCACCCCTGGTAATTTTTCAATTGATGAAATCTTCTTAATCCTTCTTTCAATATGTTTAAATTTTTTTAATATAAATACATTCATTAAATTACATTGGAAGATAGGACATTTTTAAGATGATTTAACTGAATATGTGTGTAACAAATCAAAACACTCCTGATTTTTTGAAGTGTATGTGTGTGTCTGTCTGTATTTATATTTTCCTTTGAACTTATTGTGTGGGCATTTTTTCATATTTTTATTATTTTTAATTCAATTAGCCAGCATATATTATATCATTATTTTCAGATGTGTGTTCAACAATCCATCAGTTGCATATGACACCCAGTGCTCATCATATCATGTGCTCTCCTTAATGTGTGTCAACCAATTACCCCAACTTTCCACCCACCTTCCTTCCAGCAACCCTGTTTGTTTCCTATAGTTACAAGTCTCTTATATTTTTTCTCCTACTCTGATGACTTCCCATTCAGTTTTTCCTCCCTTCCTCTATGATCCTATGTGCTGTTTCTTATATTCCACATATAAGTGAAACCATATGATAATTGTCTTCTTCTGATTGACTTATTTTGCTCAGCATAGTGCCATCAAGTTCCATCCACATCGATGTAAATGTCAAGTATTCATCTTTTCTGAGGGCTGAATAATATTCCATGTGGTATATATATTCAATATTTTTAGTTAAATTCTAGTTAACATATAGTGTATTATTGTGTAAATAGTACACATTCAGGAGTAAAATTTAGTGATCTATCACCTACATATAATACTCATCACAACAAGTGTCCTCCTCAACATCCATCACCCATTTAGCCCATCTACTGCTCACCTCCCCTCCATCAACCCTCTATTTGTTTCTCTATCTTTGAGAGTCTCTTATGGTTTATTCCCTATCTTTCCTTTTTCCCTTCTGCTATGTTCATCTGTTCTGTTTCTTAAATTCCCATAAGTGAAATCATATGGTATTTGTCTTTCTCTAATTGACTTATTTCACTTAACATAATACACCCTAACTCCATCTATGTCCTTGAAAATGGCAAGATTTCAGTATTTTTGGTGGTTGAGTAATATTCCACTACACGTGTGTGTGTGTGTGTGTGTGTGTGTGTGTGTGTCTATCTTCTTTATCCATCCATTAGTGGATTGTCATTTGAACTCTTTCCATAATTTGGCTGTTAATGATAATGCTGTTATAAACATGAGGGTGTATATGGCCCTTCAAATCAGTATTTTTGTATTCTTGGGTAAATACCTAGTAGTGTAATTGCTGGGTCATAGGCTAGTGCTATTTTTTTTTTTTTTTTTTTACTTTTTGAGGAACCTCCATACTGTTTTCCAGGATGGCTACACCAGTTTGCATTCCCACATACAGTGTAAGAGGGTTCCCCTTTCTTTCCATCCTCCTCAATATCTGTTGTTTCCTGTGTTGTTAATTTTAGCCGTATTGACAGGTGTGAGTTGGTATCTCATTGTGGTTTTGATTTATATTTCCCTGATGATGAGTGATGTTGAGCATCTTTTCATGTATTTGTGACCATCTGGTTATCTTCTTTGGAAAAATGTCTATTCATGTTTTCTGCCCATTTCTTAACTGGATATTTGTTTTTTGGGTGTTGAGTTTTATAAGTTCTTTATATATTTTGGATGCTAACCCTTTATCAGATATTTGCAAATATCTTATCTCATTCTGTAGGCTATCTTTTACTTTTGTTGATTGTTTCCTTTGCTGTGCAGAAGCTTTTTATTTTGATGAAGTCCCAATAGTTTGTTTTCACTTGCCTCCAAGGACAGGTCTAGTAAGAAGTTGCTGTTGCTGAGGTCAAAGAGGTGCTGCCTCTGTTCTCTAGGATTTTGATGGTTTCCTGTCTTAAATTTAGGTCTTTCACATATTTTCAATGTATTTGTGTGAATGGTGTAAGAAAACGATCCTGTTTCATTCTTCTGCATGTTGTTGTCCATTTTTCCCAACACTGTTTGTAGAGGATACTGTCTTTATCCATTGTATGTTCTTTCCTGCTTTGTCAAAGATTAGTTGACCATATAGGTGTGGGTCCATTTCTGGGTTTTCTCTTCTGCTCCATTGATCTATGTGTCTGTTTTTGTGCCCATACTAAGCTGCCTTGATGAATACAGCTTTTTAATATAATTTGAAGTCTAGAATTGTGATGCCTCCAGCTTTGCTTCATTTTCTCAAAATTGCTTTGGTTATTCACGGTCTTTTGTGGTTCCCTAAAAATTTTAAGATTGTTTTTTCTATCTCTAAGAAATATGTTGGTGGTATTTTCATAGGGATTACATTAGATGTGTAGGATGCTTTGGGTAAAATAGACATTTTGACAATATATTTTTTCTAATCCATGAGCATGGAATATATTCCATTTCATTGTGTCCTCTTTAATTTCTTTCCTAAGTGTTCTATAATTTTCAGGGTAGAGATCTTTTGCTTCTTTGGCTAGGCTTATTACTAGGTATCTTATGGTTTTTAGTGCAATTGTAAGTGGGATTGATTCCTTGATTTCTCTTTCCACTTCTTCATTACCGGCATATAGAAATGCAACGGGTTTCTGTATGTTGATTTTATATCCCATGACTCTGCTGAATTTGTGTGTTATTTCTTGCAATTTTTTGATGGAGTCATTCAGGTCTTCTACATAGAGTATCATGTCATCCATGAATAGTGAAAGTTCAATCTCTTCTTTGCTGATTTTTGGTGTCTTAATTTCTTTTTGTTGTGTGATTGCTAAGACTAAGACTTCCAGTATTATGTTAAATAACAATGGTGGGAGTGGACACCGATGCCTTGTTCCTAAACATTGAGAAAAGGCTCTGTTTTTCCCCATTGAGGATGATATTAACATAGGATTTTTTTGTATATGATCTTTATGATGTTGAGGTATGTTCTCTCTATCCCTACTTTGCTAAGAGTTTTTTTGTTTGTTTTGTTTTGTTTTTTGGGTTTTATTTATTTGACAGAGATCACAAGTAGGCAGAGAGGCAAGCAGAGAGAGAGAGAGAGGGAAGGAAGCTCCCTGCTGAGCAGAGAACCTGATGCGGGGAGCAATCCAAGGACCCTGAAATCATGACCTGAGCAGAAGGTAGAGGCTTAACCCACTGAGCCAGCCAGGCACCCCACTAAGGGTTTTTATCGAGAATGGATCATGTATTTTGTCAGATGCTTTTTCTGTATCTATTGAGCAGATCATATGATTCTTATCCTTTGTTTGATTAATGTGATGAATCACCTTAATTGTTTTATGAATATTAAACCAACCCTAAAGCCCAGGAATAAATCCTACTTGATTGTGGTGAATAATTTTTTTAATGTAGTATTAGACTTTATTTGCTAGTATCTTGTTGAGAATTTTTGCGTCCATTGGCCTATAATTACCCATTTCAGTGGGGTATTTGGTTTTGAAATCAAGGTAATGCTAGCCTTGTAGAAGGAGTTTGGAAGTTTTCCTTCAATTTAAATTTTTTGGAATGGTTTGAGAAGAATAGGTGTTAACTCTTTAAATGTGTGATAGAATTTCCCTTGGGAAATCATCTGGCCCTGGACTTTTATTTGTTGGGAGATTTTTGATTACCATTTCAGTTTCTTTCCTGGTTATGGGCCTGTTCAAATTTTGTATTTATTCCTATTTCAGTTTTGGTAGTTTACATATTTCTAGGAATTTATCTATATCTTCCAGATTGCCTAGTTTGGTGGCATATAATTTTTCATAATATTTTTTGTACATTTTTTGTTTGTATTTCTGTGGTATTGACTGTGATCTCTCCTTTTTCATTCATGATTTTATTTATTAGTGTTCTTTCTCTTTTCTTTTTGTAAGTCTGGCTAGGGATTTATCAAGTCTTTCAAAAAAGCAGCTCTTATTTTCTTTGATCTATTATTTGTTTTTTTGTTTTGATTTGATTCTATATTATATTTCTGCTCTAATCTTTATTTTGCTTTTGCTTTATTTGGGCTTTATTTGCTGTTGCTTTTCTAGCTCCTTTAGGTTTAAGGTTAGGTTGCTTAGTTGAGATTTTTCTTGCATCTTGAGTTAGGTCTGTATTGCTATACGCTTCCTTCTAATGACTACCTTTGCTGCATCCCAAAGCTGTGGACTGTCATGTTTTCATTTTCATTTGCTTCCATTTTTTTTTTTTTTTAATTTCTTTAATTTCCTGGTTAACCCATTCATTCTTCAGTAGGATGTTCTTTAGCCTCCATGTATTTGTGGTCTTTTTGTATTTTTTCCTGTGGTTGACTTCAAGTTCCATAACATTGTTTTGAAAATATGCATGGTATCATCTCAATAATTTTGTACTTATTGACAGCTGATTTTGGTGCAGTACAATCTATTTGATCTATGGATCGACTGGATCTATGACCCAGAATGTGATCTGTTCTGGAGAATGTTCCATGTGTTCTTGAAAAGAATGTGTGCTCTGGTACTTTAGGATGAAATATTCTGAATATATCTGTTAAGCCCATCTAACCCAACGTGTCATTCACAGCCAAAGTTTCTTTGTTGATTTTCTGCTTAGGTGATCTCTCCATTGGTGTAAGTGGGGTGTTAAATCCCTTACTATTACTGTACTATTATCAATGAATTTCTATTTGTTATTAGTTGGTTTATATATTTGGTGCCCTCAAGTTGGAGGCATAGATATTTACAATTGTTTGATCATCTTATTGGATAGACCCCTTAGTTATGATGTGGTGCCCTTCTTTATCTTATTACAATCTTTGTTTTAAAATCTAATTTGTCTGATTAAGTATGGCTACTCAGGGTTTCTTTGGAGGCCTTAGCATGGTAGTTGGTTCTCCATCCTCCCACTTTTAATCTGCAGTACCTTTAGTTCTAAAATTAGCTCTCATAGACAGCATATAGATGGGTCTTTATTTTTTTTTAATCCATTCTGATACCTTATGTCTTTTGATTGGAATATTTAGTGCATTTACTTTCAGAATGTTATTGATAGGTATGAATTTAGTGCCATTGTGTTACACATAAATTTGGTGTTTCTGGTGATGTTCTTTTTTCCTTTCTAGTCTTTGCTGCTTTTGGTCTTTCTTTCCCACTCAAAGAGGCCCTTTAATATTTCTTGCAGGACTGGTTTAGTGGTCATAAACTCCTTTAGTTTTTGTTTGTCTAGGAAACTCTATATCTCTCCTTCTATTTTGGATGGCAGTCTTATGGAATGAAGTATTCTTGGCTGCATATTTTTCCCATTCAGCACAGTGAATATATCATGCCACATTCTTCTGGCCTGCTGAATTTGTGTGGAGACATCTGCTGTGACTCTGTTTTGTCTTCCCTTGTAGGCTAAGGACTTTTTTCCCCTTGTGGCTTTTAGGAATTCTTCCCTGTCTGTATTTTGTGAATTTTACTAAAATATGTTTTGGTGTTGGCCAGCTTTTGTTGATTTTAATGGGAATTCTTAGTGCCTCTTGTGTTTCACTGTCTATTTCCTTCTCCAGATTGAAGTTTTCAACTATAATTTTCTCAAAAAGACTTTTGCCCACCCCCACCCCCTTTCTGAAACTCCTATGATACAAATGTTATTATGCTTTATGGAGTCAGTGAGTTCCCTGAGTCTATATTCATGATCCAATATTTTCCTTTCTGTCTTCTTTTCAGCTTATTTTGCACAATTTTATTTTCTTTATCACAATTTTTTTCTTCTGCTTCTTCCATCCTTGCCAGTATGTCCAGTCAGTTTTGCATCTCAGTTATAGCATTTTCAGATTTTGGTCTGACTAATTTTTAGGTCTTTTATCTCTGCATTTAAGAATCTCTCTGGTTTCTTCTATGCTTTTCTGTAGCCCAGATAGTATCCTTATGATGGTTGCTTTTAGTTCTGTTTCAGGCACATTACTTTTATCTGTTTGATTAGATCCCTGGCCATGACTTCTTTCAGCTCTTACTTTTGGGATGATTCTTCCATCTTGGCATTTTGCCTACACCTCTGTCTACTGTGTATTAGGAAAACCTGTTACATTTCCTCTCCTAAAAGTAAAAACTACAATAAGAATTCATATATTGTCCAGGGCCTGGGACTTCAGGAGTTGTGTGTGTGTGTGTGTGTGTGTGTGTGTACTCTGCAGTCATGTTTTGACTGCTCTTTGCATCATATCAGTCCTCTGCATCAGGGAGTGTTAGGACCTTGTCCAATGTGTAGCAAGTTTTAACTAGTTGTGTTTTGGTCTGCTTGCTAGAAAAGGTTAGATCCTATTCCCCCCTAAAGCTAATGTTTTGTAGTACTCTATTTTCAATAGAGTTAGTACATGCTGAGGATTTGTACTGGACTTTTGAGGAAGGGGCCTTTTGCTTTGGCTATCAGGACAACTTGCCCTAGTAAAGACTAACCTGCAGGGTGAAGTGGGGTGCGGCTTGGTGTAGGTGGTTCCAGCTTCCACTGGGGGCACTGTGTTGCACACTGAAGTCTGTCCCTGATGATGGGCAGTGGCAAAAATGGCATCAACCCATTCTTTCCTCACCAGAGAGGGGAGTTTGTGCCCCCTGCTATTCAGGAAGCCCTCACAGAAGAGCAAACAATCTCCCGTCTTGTGTCCTCAGATTCTACCATAACCTTGCTTTCACCCTGTCTGAGTTCACACTGTCTGCCCACCAGGCAGTACAGTATTTCTGTGTTTTATCTCGAGCATATGGCAGTGTTTCAAAGCTCCAAATTTAGGGAACAGGTCCAGTGTGGATCTGTGCTGATCCTCTGGGGGAGGGTCTGGCTACACTGTGTTTGGTTCTGTTTTTTTCCCAGAAAAGCAGTCACATGACCATGTGGGGCTCAGAGTTTATGTTAAAGTGCAACCAAAAGCTATCTTCTAGGTTAGCTGTCTTCAGTACATGCCTCTGCAGCTATGCTAATTAGCAGGGCTGCTCAATGGTTTGTGAACAGTTTTGAATACTTGTTTGGGATTATGTTCCTTGAGAGGATTTGAATTTGTTTCTACCATATACTTATTGAACTACAAACTCAGGATTATTTTTGATTTTATTGTAAGCCTGGCTTTTTCTTTTCTTTTTGTTTTTTTAAATAAAGTCTTCATTTTAGGATAGTTTTAGGTTTACAGAAAAACTGCAAATATAGCACAGAGCATTCCTGTACTTAGTGTTCCTATTGTTAACATCATATTACCATGATAAATTTGTTCTAACTGAAAATACAACATTGGGATGTTAAACTCACTCATATTTCACTAGTCTTACCATTAAAGTCCTTTTTCTTGTATCCCACTCAAGATACCATAACACTTCAGTTGTCATGTGTCCTTCGTCTTTTCTGTTCTGTAGTAGCTTTTCCCATCTTTCACTGATTTTGATGATCTTGACAATTTTGAGGATTACTGGTCATAGATGTTGTAGAATTTCAGTCAGTTAGGGTTTGGGTGATGTTTTCTTCTAGGTTAGACTGGGATAATGCGTTTGGGAAAAGATGATCACAGTAGTGGGAATTGTGCTTTTCACCACATGATATCATGGGCGTTAAAAAACCTTATCACTTATTTTTGTTTTTAAATTACTGCATGGATACTATGAATTTAACGCTCTAACCCACAGAATGAGATAATTATCAATAGGAATTCTTGAGTCTTTTTATATTTTTCTCTTGTGTCTACATTTGTGTGTGGGAGAAAAACAATTCTATGCTAGCACCTATTTTCACAACTTAAGAATGAGGGTAAAATTTTCTCAAAAAATTTTTCTTCTTTGGAAACTTAGATTTTCTCTGAATATATAAATTTTATGTCTCCTGTTTGGAGAAATATTAATTAGTAATTATCTTAATTCATGTTGCTGTAACAAAATACCATATACTGAGTAGCTTAAACAACAAACATATATTTCTCTCAGTTCTAAAATCTGGGGAAATTCAAGATCAAAGGGCTGGAAGATCAGGTGTCTGTTAAGGGCCTGCTTCCTGGATTATAGAGGACTATCTTGTCATTGTATTTCAACACGATAGAGAAGGATCAAGTGTTGTCCTAACTGTTATTAGGACACTAATCCTATCATGAGGGCTCCGATCTTATAACCTCATTTAATATTAATTATCTACCAAAAGCCCCACTTCCCAACCCTATCATGTTGGGGGTAAGGATTGATCATATGAATTTGGAGAGATACACTCTGTCCAGAAGAGTAATCATCATATTTGATTTAATGTCTTTCAGTTTCTTACTAGCTGTATAAACAAAACTTAACTGACTTTTAAGCCTTAATCTCCTCACATTTTATGGTGAGGTTAAAGCATAATAACACCTATAATTTAGTATGATGCTGAAACACTGCATGTGCTTAAGATGTTTGAAGTTATTATTAAAATGGAAAAGTCCAATCTGATAAAGATAACAACCTGATACTCTTGTCTTGAAACCAAGTGCAAAAAGGATCTATTTAATAGTCTTCTCTGACCTTTAGGATATAACATTCCTTTGAAATAATATACATGCAGAATAAATAAGGATCAAATTAGATATAAAAATGCTTTAAACACCAATGATTTTTGTTGTTGTTGTTGAATGTCTTTTGCTAATTAGACAGTTTGTAGATTCATAGAAATGTGTTAATGTAACATAACTGAGCTTTTTGGTAAATGAGAAAAGAAGATAAAACAACATATAGCTTTGGCCCCCATTTTAGTTTTGTAGAGTATGTATTAAAATGTACATTTATGTATACTATTTTTCCAAATATTTTATAACTTTTTCCTACTTTAGATAGGGAGACATTTTTCCGCATGTGGGGAATGAACTATGACTATTCCTGGGATCTCTTTCAGTTTGTAGCTCCTTATACCATTGAAAAGTGAGAAACTAAAAGTAACCTCACTATCTTTGTGCAATTACAATGACTGGGTTTTTCTGCAGCCTTTTCCATCTGGTTTATCATAAAATATTTTTCTTTGCTGAATATTTATATGTGTTGCTTGAAAAACTTGCTGTTTTACATTGATTCTTCTATCTCTACACCAACTTTATAAATATTATTTGTAAATAGCTACCATCAATGCAGAAAGAAAGCCAAAAACCTAAAAAAAATTAATACCTATTTAATGATAAAAGAATAAGCCAAACAGTTGAGCTGATCATTTGTAAATATAAGAAAAAGTTAAGTCTAGTTATTCAAATGTTATAAGGAGCCATAGCTTGTTAAGATTTTGGTCCTATTTTTGGATGTTAGTAATATAATACATTTTTTTTAAAGATACTAACTATAAGGCCACAGAATTCTAGAATTATATCATGGAAGCTAAAGAATTCCACTGCTATTAGCATGAACAGATACAACATGGAAGCTATCTTTCATCCTTTTCTAAAACACTGTACTTTTCTTCTTCTAAAATTCAATATCTAAATATATATTTTAAAGTAAGAGTAATTTAACTCAATGATTTCAAGAGCAAGTATACCTTTCTCCTATGTTTTGAGAAGGGTCATAAGTTGGTCATAAGTACTATCTAGATGGAAATTATGAAAGTGTTCCTAAAAATGCTCATTCCAAACTGTGATAGCTGCTTGTCTATAATCAGGAAAGAGTGCAATTTTCTCCTAGTTTTACACGGTTCAACATCATGAACAGTAATATGCTTTTTAGATTTCTCCTTTGAGTTTAAATATGTTTTAAGATGTTGGCATTATATAGATTACATGAAAAAAAATCATTTTACATTTCTAAGGATATCTTTCCAAGTAACAAGATAATTAAATATGTAGAAGTAGAGAAAGAACATTACCTAAGAGGGAAAGCAAGCACTTTGGATTTTTCAATATAATAAGTAATATAATCAGATATCAGAAAGTGAGTTATTTTTATTGAATTGTGTATGTGAATGCGTACATGCTGTATGTGAGTAAACCATACTTTATTCAAACAGCATTCATGGAAGTTCACTTCTCTACATTTGCAAGTGTAAAATTTCTCGTAGTGACTCTTCTCTTTGAAAATCTTGTGCTCCTTAATATGTAAATCTGTGGGCACATATTGAGTGTCAAAACTCAGAGCAGAACTTCATATACCAGTACTGATATTCAGCTATTATAGTAAGCATACGTTTTACTTTCTGTTGATGCTATTGACATTTATCTGTAGGAATATTATAGACGGTATTCCCTTTAGAAGTATCTGCTTAAGTCTGTAAAGCAATAATTTATATGGCTTTCCTGGCTGAAGTATTTAGCTAAGTTATTAAACATTTAAAGTTGGTTTAGTAATGAAGCAGTGGTAAATTCCTGTGCCTGATCCATACCTATTTCTCTTTGCAGTTTAAAATAAGTTCTTATATATATTGCATTTAATAGTTAAAGGCAAGGTATTATTAAATCTTGAAATGTCCTCTAAATCGTAATGATCATGCAGATGAGTCCACTATAAAATATGGTTAATGCATTTTTTAAATTGTGATAAAAACCCATATTTACCACCTTAATGATTATATTTTCCCCTTATTTTTTCTAACAGGATTCCTGGGAGCTTGACTTTCATATATGTATATATATATACACATATATATATATTTAAATAACCACCTTTAGTATTTATTACTTCAATATATATGTATATATATACATATATATTTAAATAACCACCTTTAGTATTTATTACTTCAACATTTTTATTCCATTTTATTAATTTAAATTTTATTTCCCTTAATTGTGTCCTTTTTTATTGAAATATAACTGACATGGAATATCCTACTACTTTCAGGTGTACATAATATAATTTAATATTTTTACAAATTACTAAATGATTCCCATGATATGTCTGGTTAGTCTGTCACCATAAAAAGTTATTACAAGGGGCGCCTGGGTGGCTCAGAGGGTTAAAGCCTCTGCCTTCGGCTCCGGTCATGATCCCAGGGTCCTGGGATCGAACCCCACATTGGGCTCTCTTCTCAGCAAGGAGCCTGTTTCCTCTCTTTCTTCTCTGCCTGCCTCTCTGCCTACTTGTGATCTCTAGCTGTCAAATAAATAAATAAAATCTTTAAAAAAAAGTTATTACAAGATTGATTATGTTCCCTATGGTGTATATTACATTCCCATGATTATTTATAACTGGAAGTTTGTAGCTCTGAATCAATCCCACTTGATTGTGGCATATGATCCTTTTATTGTATTGTTGAATTGGTTTGATAAAATTTTGTTAAGGATTTTTATATCTATGTTTACCAGGAATACTGACCCATACTTTCCTTTCATTTGGTAACTTTGTCTGGTTTTGGCAGCAGGTTAATTCTGGTCTTGTAAAATGAGCTTGTTAGCATTCCCTCCTCTTCAATTTTTGCAGTGTTTCAAGAGTAGGTTCTACCTCTTTAAATGTTCTGCGTAATTCACCTGCAAAATGCTCTGGTCCTGGACACTTGTTTTGGGGCCTGGGATATTTTTTAATTCTTGATTTAATTTCATTACTTATAATTTATTCAGATTTTCTATTTCTTAATGATTCAGTCTTGGAGGGTTGTGTTTTTAGATATTTATCCATTTCTTCTAGATATTCCAATTTGTTGGCATACAATTTTTTCAGTAGTATCTTATGATCATTTGTATTTCTCTGGTGTCAGTTGTAAATTCTCTCATTTTTTTTTTTCTTAATTTCATTATTGGGACCTTTCTTTCCTGTTTTTAAATTTTGTTTATCTTAAAAAAAAAAAAAACAGCTTTTAGTTTCACCGATCTTTTTTTTTAATTTCTTCTTTGAATTTTTTATTTCCTTTTTGAATTAATTAATCCAGTGATTGTTCAGTGGCATGTTTTTAGTCTCCATGTGCTTTTTTCCCCCCTCAGTTTTTTTTTTCTTGTACTTGATTTAATTTATTATTATTTTTTTATTTTTTAAAGTAAGCTCTAGGCTTGATATAGGGCTTGAACTCATGACCCTGAGATCATGAATTGCATGTTCTACTGGCCGACCCATCTTCTTGTAGCTGATTTTGTTTCACACCCTTGTTGGAAAAGATGTTTGATACGTTATCAGTCTTCTTGAACTTACAGAGATTTCAGTCTTCTTGAGTTTGTAGACTTGTTTTGTGACCCAACATATATGATCTGTCCTAAAAAATGTTCCATGTGCACTTAAAAAGAATGTGTTCTGCAGATTTCAGGTGAAATTCTCTGTATATATCTATTCAATACATTTGGTTTATTGTGTCATTTAAGGCTAATTTTTTTAAGGTTAATGTTTTAATTGATTTTTCTAACTGCATGATCTATCCATTGATATAAATGGGTTGTTAAGGTCCCCTGATATTTTGTCAATTTCTTGCTTTATGAATATTAATATTTATTTTATGTATGTAGATGCTCCTATGTTGGGTTAATAAATATTCATAAATGTTATATTCTGTTCTTGCATTTGCAACTTTACCATTATGTAATAACCTGTTTTTCTTTTGTTACAGTCTTTGTTTTAAAATCTATTTTCTTTGGTATGAGTATTGCTTTCTTTTGGCTTCCATATGCATGAGATAACTTTTTACATCCCTTCACTTTCAATTTGTATGTGTCTAGAATTGAAGTGAGTCTCTTATAGGCAGCATAGAGATGGGTCTTGTTTTTTATCCATTTATCCACCTTAAGTTTTTTTTTCGCTGGAGCATTTAATTTACATTCAAAGTAATTACTAAGAAAATAAAATAATAATTGACAGGTATGCTTTCATTGCCATTTTAATTGTTTTCTGTTTGTTTTGTAGTTCTTTGTTCCTTTTCTCTTCTCTTGTGATTCGATGGTTTTTTGTTTGTTTATTTGGTTGTTTTTATTGTTTTTTGTTTTTTTGTTGTTGTTTTTTTGGTGTTATGTTTGAGTTTCTTTATTTTTTGTGTATCTATTATAGGTTTTTTGGATTGTGGTTGTCATAAGGTTCATATGACATATATCATTTCATACACAGATACAGCAGTCTATTTTAACCTGATAATAACCTAAGTCAAATATGTATGTGTGTGTATATATATATATATATATAAATTATTTATTTGACAGACAGAGATCACAAGTAGGTAGAGAGGCAGGCAGAGAGAGAGAGAGGAGGAAGCAAGCTCCCCGTTGAGCAGAGAGCCAGATGTGGGGCTCGATCCCAGGACCCTGAGATCATGACCTGAGCCGAAGGCAGAGGCTTTAACCCACCAAGCCACCCAGGCTCCCCCAAATATATTTTTAAAACACTACACTTGGGGCACCTAGGAGGCTCAGTCATTAAGCATCTGCCTTCAGCTCACCTCATGATCCTAGGGGGTCCGATTAAGCCCCATATCAGGCTCCCTGCTCAGCAGGAAACCTGCTTCTCCCTCTCCCAATCCCCCTGCTTGTGTTCCCTCTCTCACTGGCTCACTCGAGCTCTCTCTCTCTGTCAAATAAATAAATAAAATTAAAAAAAAAATAATAAAGCACTATACTTTTACCCCCTCCATGTTTTGTTTTTCAGGTCCTAACTTGCAGCTTCTTATTTTTTGCATCCCTTAACAAGTTATTGTAGTTGTTATTTTTAATATTTTTGTCTTTTAACCTTCTTGCTGCTTTTTAAGCTGTTAACTCACTGCCTTTACTATATATTTACCTTCACTAGTGAAGTTTTTCTTTCATATTTCCTTCTAGTTATGGCCTTTTGTGTTTAAAGAAGACATTAAAGTTTCTTGTAAG
The DNA here is from genome assembly GCF_010015895.1 of Lontra canadensis. Classification (NCBI taxonomy): domain Eukaryota; kingdom Metazoa; phylum Chordata; class Mammalia; order Carnivora; family Mustelidae; genus Lontra; species Lontra canadensis. The sequence goes on along the minus strand of NW_022631084.1, from coordinate 1,881,830 downwards.
GCTAGTTTAGTGATAATGAACTCCTTTGGTGTTTGTATGTCTGTTAAATATATATATATATATATATATATATATATATACACACACACACACACATATATATATATATATATATATGTCTGTTTTATATATATATATATATATACAATCTCCTACTACCTCCTTCCGGCCTGAAAATTCTGCTGAAAAATAAACTCATAGCCCTATGAATTTTCCTTGTATGTGATTATTTGTTTTTCTTCTACTACATTAAAGATTCTCTTTTTTTTTTTAACTATTTTATTTATTTATTTGACAGAGACACAGAGAGAGAGGGAACACAAGCAGGCGGAGCGGGAGAGAAAGAAGCAGGCTTCCTGCTGAGCAGGGAGCCCGATGTGGGCCTCCATCCCAGGACCCTGGGATCATGACCTGAGCCGAAGGCAGCCACTTAAAGGCTGAGCCACCCAGGCACCCTAATGATTCTCTTTTAATCAATAATTTTACTATTTTAATTATAATTCATCCTGGTTTCAATCTCTTTGGGTTCAGAGTGCTTGGGATTTGTCATTTCTGAACCTGGATGTGTTTCCTTCCTCAAGTTAGATAAATTTTCTGTAATGTTTTCAAGTAAAGTTTCTGCCCCTTTCTCTCATCTCCTTCTGGGAGTCCTATAATGCAAAAGTTTCTAAGCTTAATGTTGTTCCAGTGGTCCCTCAAACTAATTAAAACAATTTTTTTTTTCTTTTTCCTTTTTTGTTCAGGTGATTGCCACTATTCTCTCTTGCAGATCACTGATCCATTCTTCTGTATCATCTAATCTGTTGTTAATTCCTACAGGAATTTCTATTTCCATTCATTTCCATTATTGTATTCTTTAGCTCTGCTTTGTTCTTTCTTATATTTTCTCCTTGCTGAAGTTCTCACTGTGTTCTTCCATTCTCCTGAATTCATTGAGCATCTTTATGACCATTATATTGAAGTATTTTTCAGGGAACTTACTTTTCTCATTTTTACTAGCGTTTTAAAAAAATTTTCTCCTGGGGTTTTTCTTGGTCTTTTCATTTGAAACATATTTATGTCTCTTCATTTTTTTTTTTTTAACTTTCTTTATGTCTACTTTCTGTAGACAAGCTACTTCTTGTTTATTATGAGTGGCCTTGTGTGAGCACATCCCCTGGGTAGAGTGTATGTACCTGGCAGTTTTAGCAGGTTGGCTATAACTGGATAAGACATGACTCAAGGAGACCCCAGGGTGTGTTACATCTGGGCCACCTTGACAGGACAGCTGGAGCTAAAATATGTAGAGGCCAGGGGTTTGGCGGGGTGTCCCCTAGATGTGCCTCTGCAGGGTTGCCTTGGTGACTCAGCCAGAGTTGGTTCAGGTGCAGTCCATGATTTCTTGGAACAACAGGTGGTATTCTGGGGCTGCCTTGGTGTGATGGTTGGACCTAGAGTGATCTTGAGGTTCCAAGGTGCTCTTCACCAGAGTCACCATGGTGTGATGGCTGGAGATGGAGTGGACATTGGCCAGGAGGTATCAAGATATTCCACTTGGTGGCTGGTTGGTAGGGTGGCTGAAGCTGGAGCAAGTATGCAATGGTAGTGGTGGTGGGGGCATGGCATACTATGCTGGAGCTGCCTTATAAAACTGCTGAGGCTGGAGCAGGTGTGGGCCAGAAGTGTCCTGAGACATGATGTGCTGCTTCCATAGCAGTATAGCTGGATTTGGAAGTTCTGGAACATGTGGCTTCAGACCTGCCTCGGTGGGATGACTTGAGCTGTGTTGTTGGGGAATCTGGGGCATATCATGTTAAGTTTGCCTTGGCATGGCTGGAGATGGTATGGGTCAAGGGCCGAGGACAGCCTCTGCAGGGGAGAAAAGAACACATGGACCTTGCCCCTGACTGCACTACCAAGATGGAACAGTACTGTAAAGAATGATACATGCCAGTTCCTCCAACTCCAAGAGGAATTCTAGCAGTTCCCTGCTCACTTAGTGGATGCTCTTGTGTTAATAAGTGGATTTCCTTCACTTACCAAGTTGCCCTTTAAACCATTGTTTTTTTTGCTATGCCCTAACTGGGTCAGTCTTTTCATAGCCCCTCAGTAATTTATTTCTCTTCTGTAGGTGCCTGTGTTGGGGGTGGGATTGATTTCATTACAGTGTCTCCATCTCTCCTACCTTTCTCTATGTTGACCCTCTATCATTTGTTGTGTAGAAGCTGTTCAATCATCCCTCATTTCTTCACAAAGATTGTTTTATATGAAGGTGTAGATTTGGTGTGTCGATAGGAGAAAGTGAGTTCAGGGTTTTTCTATTCCATCATCTTAGACTATCCTTCTTTATATCATATTTTTTTTTAGTGGGGAGGTTGAGAGAGAGATAGAGATTCACAGGACACTTGCCAACAGTTATTTTCTGTTTGATAGTGGCTATTTTAATGGGTACAAATGAACATATCTTTGTGGTTTTGACATATTTTTCTAAGTTTAATGATGTTCAATATATTTTCATGTTCTTATTAGCCATTTATATATCTTATTTGGAGAAATATATATTTAAGTACTTTGCTTATTTTTAAATCCAGTCTTTTTTGTTATTATAGATGTTCCTTATATTATCTGGATATTAACTTCCTGTCAAATACATAATTTGCAGTTATTTTTCAAATTCTATAGGTTGCCTTTTCACTATGTTCATTTCTTTGGTCATGCAGAAGTTTTTACATTTTGTGTAGTCTCATTTGCCTGCTTATTTTTTTGCCTGTGCTTCAGGTGTCCTACCCAAGAACTCATTGCCAAATCCTATGTCACAATGATTTTCTCCTATGTTTTCTTCTAGGAGTGTAATAGTTTTAGGTCTTACTGCCTTTTAATTTTTAATCTACTTTGAATGAATTTTTGTATATTGTATAGCATAAGGGTCCAAATGCTTTCTTTTGCATATGGACATAACTAATTTTTTTTTAAAGTACTTGATTGTACTTACGATATTTAAGTCTCTGGAACAAACATAGGGCACCTGAGTAGCTCAGTCAGTTGAGCATCAGACTCTTGATTTTGGCTCAGATCATGACCTCAGGATTATGAGATCAAGCCCCTCATCATTCTCCATGTTCAGTAGGGAGTTGGCTTGTCCCTTTCCCTCTGCTCTCCCCCCACCCCCCTCCCATGTATTCTCTCTCTCTCTCAAACAAATAAATAATAAATAAAACAAATACCAAATAAGGAAATAAAAATAAAATGGTGGGTCAAAAGATCTGATAACATCTTTTACTTTCTTTCCCCCTATATGAATACCAGGGAGTATTTAAAAACAAAAGACTTAGAAACCAATTTTCATGAAAGTAGCTTCTATACAGAAATATAGGTTGCCATTTCCTCTAGATTTTTTGGAGATTGGCTCTGTTGGCATGCCAACACTTTTCTGGATCCAGATTGCTATTGTGTTTTTGTGAAAGTGTTCAATAGTCCACTTTGCTACATTCCCATCCCTCCCTGTTGTAATAGCAGCACTTAGGTCAAGTGGCAGGGGCTTTCAGCATCACCCTTTACCTTTTATTTTTCCCATAGCAGAGTTAAGAGGAAAGCAAACCACTACTTGTACCCATATCTATTTCAAAGTAGGGAAAATAAAAATTGACCGAAAGGGGTATATGTTTCAAGAAAAGATGAGTATTTTTTTTCCTGTAAGTGAAGAATATTTTTCAACCCAGCATATTTCAAACATTCATATTATTTTCCCACCCCTACAGGCATTTGAGTTTGCAAACCCTGTTTTAAGCCATAACTCATAGTAACAGTGAGAAGTGTGCCATAAATATTCTCAAAAGTTCATCATTATATATCTTGCTCCTGAGGGAAGCAGAAATGATGAAAGGTTTTATTAGGGTAGACTGGAGCACTTTTCCCTTCTGTTCAGTACATACTATCTTTATTTTTTCCTCAAAATTGAATAAAATCCCCCTGGCATGTGAATCCATGAAGTAGGATACCTAATCACAAATTCTCCAAAATATTCAAAAATTGACATTTTGAGCAAAACTTTTATCTCCATTGTGAATTTGGTAATGTATTAAACTGCTTACTGTTAGTAATTAGGAATAGATTTAAACTGCCTGCAGACTTCCAGCCTGTTTCAACAAGATTGTTTACTTTTCACACACATATTCATATGCACAATAATAAGATTGGTAATAATAAAGTATATAAAAGATAAACAGGTTTCAAAAAAACAATTCTATAAGACCAATATTTAAACTTAAAAAGAAATTCTTTCAAGTCCCTTAAAGTTCTTTGTGGAAATGCAACATTATAGGGGATAATTCTGGTTATTGTTTAAATGTGAAATATTTCATTCATGATGATAACAAAAGTGGTTTTAACAACTATTCTTGATTTTCTTTAAAATTTCAAAGTCCTTTGGGTCCTTCTAAGATGAATGGCCTTTCTTCCTTAGCTCTCATTATTTTAATTATTTTCTGAAGATAGCAATGTTTGCTGGTTTAACTGTCTCCAAATTTAGGCATTATTTCATTTATTCCTTTTCCTTCCTTATGAATGGACTTCAAATATTTTTCCCTACAAAAAATTGTCCCTTCTCCATGCTTCCCTGGTATTAGCAGAGTCCACTGGGAGCTACACTTCTACCCCTTGGGACAACACCTTTTGGTGTCCTTCCTTTTGTCTCTTTTTACACTCTGTCCACTCAAACAAATTCACTTCCCAGTTCACAGCAATAAGACTTCTGCTAATACCATTATGGTAATCCAGGAGTTCTTTTTTTTTTTAATAACATTTTTAATTTTAAAATTCATATACATACATATAATATATTATTGGTTTCAGAAGTATAGACCTGTGATTCATCAGTCTTATATAATACCCAGTGCTTATTACATGCCCTTCTTAATGTCCATCATCCAGTTACCACATCCTCCTTCCTTCCCCCTCCAGCAACCTTCAGCTTGTTTCCTATGATTCAGTCTCTTACTGTTTGTCTGCCTCTCTGTTTTTGCCTTGTTTTATTTTTTCCTCACTTCCCCTGTTATTTTGTTTTCTTAAATTCCACATATCAGTGAGATCATATGATAATTGTCTTTCTCTGATTGACTTATTTTGCTTAGCATAATACCTTCTGGTTCCATCCATGTTGTTGCAAATGTCAAGATTTCATTTTTTATGGCTATGTAATATTCCATTGTGTGTGTCTATCTTTATCCATTCATTTATCAGTGGACATCTGTGTTCTTTCTATAATTTGGCTATTTTGGACATAGCTACTATAAACATTGGGGTGCAGGTGTCCCTTTGGATCACTACATTTATATCTTCGGGGTAAATTCCCAGTAGTGCAATTGCTGGGTCATAGGTTAGCTCTATTTTCAACTTTTTCAGGAACCTCCATATTCTTTTCCAGTGTGGCTGCACCAGCTTACATTCCCACCAACAGTGCAGGAGTATTCCCCTTTCTCTGCATCCTTGCCAACATCTGTTATTTCCTAACTGGTTAATTTTAGCTATTCTGACTGGCATGAGGTGGTATCACGTTGTGGTTTTGATTTGTATTTTCCTGATGCCAAGTGATGTTGAACATTTTTTCATGGTGTCTGTTGACATTAGTATGTCTTCTTTGGTGAAATATCTGTTTATGTCTTCTGCCCCCTTCTTGATTGGATTATTTATTCTTTGGGTGTTTAACCGAGGGGTTCTTAATCTAGAGTCTATAGCAGCTGATAGCCTCGTGTGGGAGAACTGCCCTCCCCACAACAGACTTGGGTATACAGCCAGTACATTGTAATCTCTGAGGAGAGCTGTAGTCAAGAACCCCTTTTATTTTTTTAATGTACAAAATTATTAGCTATATTTGTATTTTGGTATTTATAAGATAAATGATTTGAAATTTGAAAGTTAAAATAAAATTTGAAAAAATACCATTTTAAAATGCTATAATACAACCTAGAAATTTATAGCAAATCAAAAAAAATGCATAAATACAACATCAACATAAGATAACTATCAAAGTGTTTATGTGGTGATCCCATACTTATTACAGAGCCTTCTGAAGTTTCCCAAGTAGTTCAGAAACAGAAAATGATGCTCTGTTTCATGTTCAGAATACTAGAATATGATCTATCACTCTAATTTAATTATATTTGTTTTAATGGATCAGTTTAAACCTATTTAACATGTGAGTGTGGCTATCTCTGGGATACTTGATAAAATTCCTAAAATGGCAGATCTGAGGAAATGAATCTTAACCATGAGAAAGTCACAAGATTATAGACACCTGGAATAAATGAGGTAGCATTCATTTCTTTATTCTTTTAAGATATTTCTTTGCTACATATTTTTTTCTGAAATTCTTCTAGGGGCTGATTTATAGGGTGAGGAAAGACCACCTAACTGCCTGCCTCAATGTTTTATACACTGTAGGAAAAGAGACCCATAAAATATAATCTGATTAAGTAATAAGAAAATTCTAGTCCAAGGTTCTCAAAGTCAGGTGCACACTGCAATCACCTAAAGGGTTTTTTAATGTTACCGATGCCTGTGTCCCTCTACTAGAGGTCCTGGGGAGTCCTCTGTCCTTGAATTTTTATAAGCCTCCATATGATTCAGATATACAACCAGTATTAAGAACCATTTGCCTTGAGCATTAGGTTAACCAGAGAGTTAAAGTAAGAAAATGTGATAAAGCTTTGAAATTCTGTTTCTAAAGGCCATTGGATGCTTGTAGCATCACCTTAAAATATGTTTAAGGCTTTCCAAAATTGAAAATGGCTAAACTTTATTAGAGAGAGTATGCAATGTAATGGAAATACACAGGATAACTGAAGGAAGATTAAAAATCTAAAGATGGCTTGCAAAAGATAAAAGCAATTTCTGAAGATCCTGAAAATGAAATTGAGAATTGAAAATACCCATATGTCAAAGACAAAGATATGAGCTGTAATGATTGAGAGAAGGGATTGGAAATGAATACCAGAATTATGGTGAAGGCTGAAATAAGATAGAAAAAGAGATTAAAATTCCACAGATGGTTGAAAAGACCTTCAGTGACCAAAATATTGACATTAAATTTTTGTAGCCCTTGTTATCATCTGTCTGCATCTATGCAGATGCTTTTTTACATCTCGTATTTATATTGGCAGATTCCTTAGTTTAGTTCGATTTATTCTTACAACTATTCCTAGTGTTCAAAAGATACATATCTCAAACTCCAATATGCAACTCAACTTAATTGAACATTTTAGTGTGTAACAAAAACTAAATTTTCCACTAAGTTTTATCTTGGACAGAAGACTTTTATTAGAGGTATGACATAATAAATTAAGTTTCTAGTCTTTTTATCTATCTTATTCATTGAATTTTAACATCTAAATGACTGAGATAAATATTTCAAAAACATTATAGAAATAATATATTTCTAAAAGTTATTAACAGTAAATTCTACCAGCATAGTGTTTTTACAATTTTTTGTGAAGGTATTTGATTTAGGAAATTCCCACAAACCCAGTGGGGAACAACAAATATTAAGTATGCAACTTGAATTCTAAAACACACAGTTAAAATTTATAATGCATTGGTTTATTGCAGCTCACTGCATTTCTGCAGTACATATTTCTATAATTTTAAAATGGAAGACATTAACTGGTTAATATCAAAACAGATATTTAAAATTTCAGTGACAAATTTAACAAAGACTCCAAAATTACTTTTTTAATAGCCTACTTAGTAAAATGGTCAATGTAGTAAAACAAGTGGAAATGGTATGAAGCCTACTAAATTACCCAGCATATGGGCACCACAATATAGCTACAATGAGTTTGCAGACTTATTATGTCTCTGGGTTCATATGGATAATTTTGCTTATTTATGATTTATTTTTAATTTTAATTTTAATTTTGGCTTTTTAAGGTTTTATGTTAATACCAGTTTGGTTAACATATGGTGCTACATTAGTTTCAAGAGTACAATGTAGTGATTCAACAGTTCTATGTATCACCGGGTGCTCATCACAAGTGCACTCCTTAATCCCTGTCACCTATTTTACCTATCCCCCCACTCACCACATCTTTGCTAACAAATAATTTGTTCTTTATAGTTGAGTCTGTTTCATACTTTGTCTTTTTTCTTTGTTTTCTTAAATTCCACATATGTGTGAAATAATAAGCTAATTTGTTTTTCTCAAACTTATTTTGCTTAGCATTATACTCTCTAACTCTAAACATTTCATTGCAAATGATAGTATTTCAGTTTTATGGCTGAATAATACTCCATTGTGTATATATACCACATCTTTATCCATTCATAAATCAGTGGACGTTTGGGTACTTCCATAGCTTGGCTATTTTAAATAATGCTGCTATAAATATCAGGGTGCATATATCCCTTTGAAATGGTGTTTTTATATTCTTGGAGTAAATACCTAGAAGTTCCATGGATGGATTATAGGGTATATCTCTTTTTAACTTTTTGAGGAATGTCCAAACTGTTTTCCACTGTGGCTGCACCAGTTTGCATTCCCAGCAATGGTCTATCAGTGTTCCTTTTCTCCATTTCCTTGCAAACATCTGTTGTTTCTTGTGTTTCTTATTTTAGCCACTCTGACAGGTTTGGGGTTATAACTTATTGTGGTTTTGATTTGCATTTCCCCATGAAATGATACTGAGCATCTTTTCATGTCTCTGTTGGCCACCTGGATGCCATCTTTGGAAAAATGTCTTTCATGTCATCTGTCCTTTTGTAAATGCATTATCTGGGTTTTGAGGATGTTCTACAATTTCTTTATATATTTTGGATACTAACCATTTCTCAGATATGTCATTTGCAAATACCTTCTCTATTCCATAGCTTGCTTTTTATTTTGTTGATTGTTTCCTTTGCTGTGTAGAAGCTTTTTATTTTGATGCATTCTCAATAGTTTATTTTTGCTTTTGTTTTCTTGCCTCGGAAGACCTATCTAGAAAACTGTTGCTATAGTCCATGTCAAAAAAATTACAGTCTATGCTCTCTTCTAAGATTTTTATAATATTAAGTCTCACATTTAAGTTCTTATTCCATTTTAACTTTATATTTGTGTATGGAATGAGAAAGTGGTCCAGTTCTATTCCTTTGCATGTAGCTATCTGCCTAGCTTTCCCAACACCATTGTTGAAGGGACTTTTTGCATGTTGCATATTCTTGCCTCCTTTTTCGCAGATTAATTGACAATGTAGTTAGGGGTTTACTTCTGGGTTTCCTATTCTGTTCTACTAATCTATGTGTCTATTTTTGTGCCAGTACCATACTGTTTCAATTACTACAGTTTTGTGATATAACTTGAAGTCTAGAATTGTGATGCCTCCAGCTTTGCTTTTCTTTTTCAAGGTTGCTTTGACTATTTGGGGCCTTTTGTGGTACCATACAAATTCCAGGATTGCTTATTCTATCTCTAAGAAAAATGCCGATGGTATTTTGATAGGGACTGGTTTGGGTAGAAGAGATATTTTAACAACATTTTTTGTTCCAATCCATGAGCATGCAATGATTTTCCTTTTCTTTGTGTTGTCTTCAACTTGTCTCATCAGTGTTTTATAGTTTTCAGAGTATAGGTCTCTTTTATCTCTTAGGTTTATTCCTCGGTATCTTATTTTCTCGGGTCCAGTTGTAAATGGGATAGTTTTCTTAATTTCTCCTGCTGCTTCATTATTAATATAGAGAAATGTATCAGATTTCTGTCCATTGATTTTTGTATCCTGAGACTTTACATAAGTCCTTTATAGTTCTAGCAGTTTTCAGGTTTTCTATATATAACATAATGTCATCAGCAAATAGTGAAAGTTTTACATCTTCTTTACCAATTTGGATGCCTTTTATTTCTTTTTATTTTATGATTGCTATGGCTGGGACTTCCAGAACTATATTGAATAAAAGGGCAGGAGTGGACATCTTTTTCTTGTGCCTAACCTTAAGGAAAGAGCTCTGTCTTTCCCCATTAAAGATAATGATAGCTGTGGGGTTTTCATATATGGCCTTTATTATGTTGAAGTATGTTTCCTCTAAACCTACTTTGAGGAAGGTTTTTTTCATGAATAGATGTTACGCTTTGTCAAATGTTTTTTTTTTTTCCTGCATCTATTAAAATGAACATATGGTTAATATCCTTTCTCTTATTGATGTGCTATATCACATTGATTGATGTGTGAATGTTGAGCCACCCTTGCAACCCAGGAATAAATCCCACTTGATTGTGGTGAATGATTTCATGTATTGATGAATTTGCTCTGCTAGTATTCTGTTCAAGAGTTTTGCATCTGTGTTCTTCAGGGATATTGGCCTGTTCTCTAGTGTTTAGTAGTTCTCTATTTTAGTGTTTTCTTTATCCGGTTTTGGTATCAGGGTAATGCTGACCTTATAGAATGATTTGGATGTTTTCTTTTTCTATTTTTTGGAATAGTTTAATAAAAGTACGTATTAACTCTTATTTAAATTTTTTTTAACTTTTTTTGACATTCTTTCCTTTTCTTTTTCTTTTTCCATGTTCCAAGATTCATTGTTTATGCACCACACCCAGTGCTCCATGCAATATGTGCCCTCCTTAATACCACCACCAGGCTCACCCACTCCCCCACCCCCCTCTCTTCCCAAACCCTCTGTTGGTTTCTCAGAGTCCAGTCTCTCATCATTCTTCTCCTCCTCTGATTTGCTCTGATTCACTCTTCCTTTCCTTCTCCTAATGGACTTCATGTTATTCCTTATGCTCCACAAGTAAGTGAAATCATATGATAATTGACGTTCACTGCTTGACTTATTTCACTCAGCATAATCTCTTCCAGTGCTGTCCATGTTGATACAAAAGTTGGGTATTCATCCTTTGTTTATATGGACCATATCTTCTTTATCCATCTATCTATTGAAGGGCATATTGCTCTTTCCAGTTTTGTAGCTGTAGTCATTGCTGCTATGAACATTGGGTACATATGGCTCTTCTTTCACTACATCCGAGTCTTTGGGGTAAATATCCAGTAGTGTGATTCCAGGGTCATAGGGTAGCTCTACTTTTAATTTCTTAAGGAATCTCCACACTATTTTCCGAAGTGGCTGCACCAACTTGCATTCCCACCAACAGTGTAAATGGGTTCCCCTTTCTCCACATCCTCTCCAACACTTGTTGTTTACTGTCTTATTGATTTTTGCCATTCTAACTTGTGCAAGGTGGTATCTCAATATCGTTTTGATTTGAATCTCCTTGATGGCTAATGATGATGAAAAATTTTTTCATGTGTCTGTTAGCCATTTGTATGTCTTCTTTGGAAAAGACATAAAAATGTCTTCATTTTTTTGACATGATTATCTGTTTTTTGAGTGTTGAGTTTGAGGAGTTCCTTACAGATCTTGGATATCATCCCTTTGTAGTGTCATTTGTAAATATCTTATCCCATTCTGTGGATTGCCTCTTTGTTTTGTTGTCTGTTTCCTTTGCTATGCAGAAACTTTTGATCTTGATGAAGTCCTAAAAGTTCAATTTCACTTTTGTTTTCTTTGCCTTTGGAGCCATGTCTTGAAAGAAGTTGCTGTGGCCAATATCGAAGAGGTTACTGCCTATGTTCTCCTCTAGGATTTAGATAGATTCCTGCCTCATGTTGAGGACTTTAACCATTTCAAGTTTATCTTTGCATATGGTGTAAGAGAATAATTGAGTTTCATTCTTCTTTACAGAGCTGTTCAATTTTCCCAGCACCATTTATTGAAGAGACTGTCTTTTTTACACTGTATATTTTTTCCTGCTTTGTTAAAGATTATTTGACCATAGAGTTGTGGTTCTGTATCTGGACTCTCTACTCTGTTCCACTGGTCTATGTATCTATTTTTGTGCCAGTACCATACTGTCTTGGTGATCACAGTTTTGTGGTAAAGCTTGAAATCAGGCAATGTGATGCACCCAGTTTTGTTTTTCTTTTTCAACATTTCCTTGGGAATTCAGGTGTTTTCTGGTTCCATACAAATTTTAGGATTGCTTGTTCCAGCACTTTGAAAAATGCTGGTGGAATTTTTATCAGGATGACCTTGAAAATATAGATTGCTCTGGGCGGTATAGACATTTTAACAATGTTTATTTTTCTAATCCATGAGCATGGAATGCTTTTCCATCTTTTTTGTGTCTTCTTCAGTTTCTTTCATGAGTGTTCTGTAGTTCCTTGAGTACAGATCCTTTACCTCTTTGGTTAGGTTTATTCCAAGATAACTTATAGTTCTTGGTGCTATAGTAAATGGAATTGATTCCCTAATTTCCCTTTTCTACAATTTCATTGTTAGTGTATAAGAAAGAAACTGATTTATGTGTATTGATTTTGTATCCTGCCACATTACTGTATTATTCTAGTAATTTGGGGGGGAAGTCTTTTGGGTTTTCCACATAAAGTATCATGTCAACTCAAAGAGAGTTTGATTTCTTCTTTGCCAATTTGAATACTTTTAATTTCATTTTGTTGTTTGATTGCTGTTGCTAGGACTTCTAGTACTATGTTGAACAACAGTGACAAGAGTGAACATCCTTGTCATGTTCCTGATCTCAAAGGGAAGGCTGTCAGCTTTTCTCCATTGAGAATGATATTCACTGTGGGTTTTTCATAGATAGATTTTATGTAGTTGAGGAATGTTCCCTCTATCCTTATACTTTGAATTGTTTTAATCAGGAATAGATGCTGTATCTTGTCAAATGCTTTTTCTGCATCAATTGAGAGGGCCATGTGGTTCTTCTCTCTTCTCTTATTGACTTGTTCTCTAATACCAATTGATTTGTGAATGTTGAACCACACTTTCATCCCATAGATAAATCCCACCTGGTCATGTTGGATAATCTTTTTAATGTACTGTTGGATCCTATTAGCTACAATCTTGTTGAGAATCTTGGCATCCATATTCATCAGGGATATAGGTCTGAAATTCTCCTTTTTGATGGGGTCTTTGCTTGATTTGGGGATGAGAGTAATGATGGCTTCATAGAAAGAGTCTGGAAGTTTTCCTTCTCTTTCTATTTTTAGAAAAGTTTCAGGAGAAGAAGTATTATTTCTTATTTGAATGTTTGGTAGAATTCCCCCCGGGAATCTGTCAGGTCCTGGTCTCCTGTTTTTGGGGAGGATTTTGATCACTGCTTCAATCTCGTTATTAGATATTGGTCTATTCAGGTCATCAATTTCTTCCTGTTTCAGTCTTGGGAGATTATAGATTTCTAGGAATGCATCCATTTCTGCTAGATTGCTTATCTTATTGGCATATAGTGGTTGATAATAATTTCTGGTGCTTGTTTCTATTTCCCTGTTGTTAGTCATGATATCTGCTTTTTCCTTCATAATTTTATTAATTTGGGTCCTCTCTCTTTTCTTTTGGATTAGTTTGGCCAGTGGTTTGTCAATCTTATTGATTCTTTCAAAGAACCAGCTTCTAGTTTCGTTCATGTGTTCTACTGTGTCTTTAGTTTGTTGATGTGTTCTACTGTGTCTTTAGTTTGTAACTCCTTGATCTCTGCTCTAATCTTAATTATTTCCTTTCTTGTGTGGGGGGTTGGCTTAATTTGTTGTTGATTTTCCAGTTCTTTAAAGTGTATTGAGTGTTTTTGTATTTGGGATTTTTCAATTTTTTTGAGTGAGGTTTGGATGGCTATGTATTTTCTCCTTAAGACTGCCTTACCATACCCCATAGATTTTGGACCATTGTGTTTTCATTCTCATTGGCTTTGAAATATTTATGTTCCTCTTTGATTTCCTGGTTGACCTGAACATTCCTGAGCAGGATAGTCCTTAGTTTCCAAGTGTTTGAATTTCTTCCAAAATTTTTCTTGTGGTTGAGTTCCAGTTTTAAAGCATTGTAGTCTGAGAATATGCAGGGAATAATCTCAGTCTTTTGGTATTGGTTGACCCCTGACTTGTGACCCAGTATGTGGTCTATTCTGGGGAAAGTTCCATGTGCACTTGAGAAGAATGAGTATTCTGGTGTTTTAGGGTGGAATGTTCTGTATATATCTATGAGGTCTATCTGGTCCCATGTGTCATTTAATACTCTTGTTTCTTTACTGATTTTCTGCATGGATGATCTCTCTATTCCTGAAAGAGGCGTGTTAAGATTCCCTACAATTAATGTATGCATGTCAATATGACTCTGTTTTGATTAACAGTTGGCTTATGTAGTTGGTTGCTCCCATATTGGGGGCATAAATACTTACAATTGTTAGAGCTTGGTGGATAGACCAAGCTCTTGGTGGATAGACCCTTTAAGAATGATGTAGTACCCCTCTGTATCTCTGCCTACAGTCTTTGGCTTAAAATCTAATTTATCTGATATGAGAATTGCTATTCCAGCTTTCTTTTGGGGTCCATTGCCATGAAAGATGGTTCTCCATCCCTTCACTTTCAGTCTGGATGTATCTTTAGGTTCCAAATTGGTCTCTTGTAGACAGAATATGGATAAGCCTGTTGTTTTACCCAGCCTGCCACCCTGTGCCATTTTATGGGAGTATTTAGGCCTTTCACATTGAGAGTGATTATTGAAAAATAAGTTTTTATTGATATGTTGCCTATGAATCCTTGTTTCTAAAGATTGTTGCTGTAAATTTCTGTTCTATGTCACTCTTGGATTCTTTCTTGTTTTATTGGACTTCCCTTAATATTTCTTGTAGGGCTATCTTGGTGATAACATATCCTTTTAAATTTTGCCGGTCTTGGAAGCTCTATCTCTCCATCCATTTTGAATGTCAACCTTGCTGGATAAATTATTAATGGTTGCATGTTCTTCTCATTTAGTGCCCTGAATATGTTGTCAACCCTTTTTGGCTTGCCAGGTTCTGTGGACAGGTCCGACATTATTCTGATCATCCTTCCTCTGTATGTAAGAAGTCTCTTCTCCCTAGCTGCCCTTAAGACCTCTTGTCTAAAATTATGATTTGTGAATTTCACAATTAAGTGTCTTAATGTCTTTCTACACTCATTGATCGTGGGGGGTGTCCTTTCTGCCTCTAGGACATGAACACCTGTTCCATTCCCCAGATTAGGGAAATTTTCATCCAGAATTTGTTGTGCTATATTTACTAGTTTTCTGTCTTTCTCTACCTCTTCAAGGATCTCAATAATTCTGATGTTAGACCATTTCATGGTGTCATTTATTTCCCTAATTCTGTTTTCATGGCTTCTGAGCTGTTTGTTCCAGGCCTCCTCCTGATCCTTCTTTTCTATCAGTTTGCCTTCTAGATCAATAATTCTACCTTCTTCCTCAGTTACCCTACCTGTTAGAGTATTTAGATTAGATTGGATCTCGATAGTATTTTTAACTTCTTTCCAGGAGGCTTTCACTTCCACCTTTAGAGATTCTGTGTTGCCACTAATAGTCTTCTCCAACCTAGCCATTGCCTGGTTAATTTTTACCCTGAGTTTCCTTTCCAACATACTGTTTTTATCCATATTCAGTAGTTCTGTGGCAGAGGGCACAGTCTCTGAATTTTTCCTCTGTTGGGTGTTCCTCCTTCTAGTTATTTTGGTGAGAGGTGGTTGAAGGGATGTATAGCTCAATATATCAACCATGATCCAGGCAAGGTGCATGCTGGAAAGTTTCAGAGCAATCAGAAGTCACTACCAAAAAGAAAGAAAAAAGAAAAAAGAGATAAAGATAAACAAAATGAGAAAACCCAGCCAAAACGATCCCCAAAAGTAAGATTCCAAAGGCACATAAACAGAAACAAACAAAAGGACCAATAAACATAAATGACAAGAAAAAAAAAAGAAAAAAGAAAAACCTAGCCAAAATGAACCCCAAGAAAAAGATTTATATAATACCAGAACAAAAATAAATACACAGAAACACTGACAGAAAAATAAGATAGGAGGGTGGTTATAAATCCTCAGTGTGGGCGAGGAAGGTTATTTCTCTTCTGTGTATCTTGTTACCTTTTTAAAGGACTCAACTTTCCAGAGATGCAGGGAAATCAAAATTGGTTTATATATAGGGGTAGTATTGAATAAGGAAAAAGGATTACCTTGAAGCTTATATTTATATGTATATTAAGAAAAGGAAACACAGGTATATATATATATGAAAGAAATTCAAATTAAAAGTTATTATGCAATATGTTTTATTAAATTTCTAGTTGTAATGGTAAGTAGGTTAAATAAATTAAAAGAACAAGAATTGCGAGAATGAATTTAAAAAAAAAAAGAAAAAAGAAAAAGAAAAGTTATATCTATGAAATATACAGATTTTGGGGCAATACTGGGAGCTTAATATATTGTTTTCCTCTGATGTTGGGGTTTTACAGTTTTATAGGGACCCCATGGTGGCTGTCCTTGTATTCTTTTGGCTTGTCTTCTGGGGGAGGAGCCTGTCATGTTGTTTTCTAGCTAATCTTGCTTGAGTTGAGTTGCCCTGAAACCCTATTAAGGGGCTGGGCTCTGTGGAAACCAGTTTCTTTTTATAATATATGTTTTTTAATAAACAAATAATGTATTAGTAGCCCCTGGGGTACAGATCTGTGAATCGCCAGGTTTACACACTTCACAGCACTCACCATAGCACATACCCTCCCCAATGTAGCTTTTGCTCTCTGGAGGCTTTTGTTCCTTGGCGGCTTTTTGTGGCTTCTCAGAGGGTCAGAGGAAAGACTCTGCACCCAGACCTCTGCCTCAGAGAGAAGCCTCAGACTGTTTCCCTCAGAGTGGTCCAGAACACACAGACTCCCCCTCTGCAAACTCCACTGAGCAATGCAACCTCCCATAGATGGTGTGCTCCCCTAGCCACCATCCCAGTGTTCACCGGAGGCACCTGCTTGTCTTCTATTTCATTGATCTGTTCTATTGGGTTGTTGTTATTTTTAGGTTTGGTATCCTTTCTTTCTGCTCTAGTCTTTATTATTTCTTTCCCTCTGATGGTTTTAGATTTTGTCTGTTCTTTTTCTACTTCCTTTAGGTATAAGGTTAAGTTGTTGAGATTTTCCTTATTTTTTGAGGTAGGTGTGTATTACTATAAACGTCCCTCTTAGATCAACTTTTGCTGCCTCCCAAATGTTTTGGACCATTGCATTTTCATTTTCATTTGTTTCCATGTACTTTTTTTAGTTATTCCTGGTTGACTCATTCATTGTTTAATAGCATATTGTTTACCCTCCATGTATTTGTGGTCTTTCCAGACTTTTCCTTATGGTTGACTTCTAGTTTCATGGCATTATTGTTGAAAAAGATGCATGGTATGACTTTGATCTTCTTGAATTTGTTGAAGCTTGTTTTGTGAGATGACATGTAATTTTTATTCTGGAGAACGTTCTGTGTGAACTTGAAAAGAATGTGTATTCTACTGTTTTCAGATGGAGGGTTCTGAATGTATCTGTTAGGTCCATCTATTCCAGTGTGCCATTCAAAGCCATTTTTCCTTGTTGATTTTTTTCTGTTTAGATGATCTGCCCATTGATGTAAGCAGGGTGTTAATGTACCTTACTGTTTTTGTTACTATTAGTTCCTTTGTCTTTGTTATTAACAGTTTCATGTATTTGGGTCTTATATATTACAGTCTTGGTTTTGAGGTTTATTGTTTTCTAATATGAATATTGCTACTTCAGCTTTCTTTTGACATCTATTCGCATGACAATTATTTCTCCATTTCCTCACTTTCAATCTCTAGGTATCTTTACATCTAAAATGAGTCTCTTATAGGCAGCCTATAGATGGGTCTTTTTTTTTTTTATCCATTCTGTCACTCTGTCTTTTAGAGTGTTCAGTCTATATACATTCAAAGTAATTATTGAAAGATATGTATTTATTGTCATTTAATTGTTTTGTGGTTGTTTCTAAAGACTTTCTCTGATCCTTTCTTGCCTTTATCTATCTCTTTCATGATTTGCTAATTTTCTTTAGTGATATATTTTGGTTTCTTTCTCTCTATTCCTTGCATATTTATTAGTGTTTTTGGTGTATTGTTACCAATAGATTTGTGTATAGCCTCTTCTGCATATAGGAATCTTTAATAAGTTGATGGTCACTTAAGTTTGAATCCATTCTTTACTTCTCTCCTCCCCACATTTTAGGTATATGTTGTCATATTTTACATCCTTATATTTTGTGATTGCCTTGATTTTTTTTTTTAATTTTATAGAAATGTTCGTTTTTACTGATTTTGTTTCCTACATCTACACTGTCACTTTGACTTCACCTTTCTACTCAGAGTCTCCTTTAATATTTCTTGTAGGACTGGCTCAGTGGTCATGAACTTCCTTAGTTTTTGTCTGCCTGGGAAACTATCTCTCTTTCCACTCTGTTTTTTTTTTTTTTTTTTAATTTGTTAATAGATGCATCTGAATTTTGAGGCATAATTTTTAATGTAAATTCCATACCCAATGTGGTGCTTAAAATTTTGATCCCAAGATCAAGAGTCACATGTTATACTGACTGAGCCAGTCAAGTACCCTACCTTATACTGTGAATGATAGTCTTGCTGGATAGAGTATTCGGATATTAGCTGCAGATTTTTTTCCCATTCAACACTTTGAATAGATCATGCCACTTTCTTTTGGCTTGGAAAATTTCTGCTGAAAAATTTTCTGCTATCTTTATGGGATTTCCCTAGTATGTTACCTCTTCTTTTGTCTTGCTGCTTTTAATTTTTTTTTCTTTATAATTTTGCCAATTATAATATGTCTTTGTGTGGATCTGTGTTTGTTAATTTTGATGGAAGTTATTTGTGCCTCCTGGATCTGGTTATCTGTTTCTTTCCCCTAAATTAGCGAATTTCCAATATTATCTTGAAAAAAAAAAAAATCTGCCCCCCCTTTCTCTCTTCTTCCTGGACTTCTACTCTATGGATGTTATTACATTTGAAGGAGTCACTTAGTTCCTTCCCTAAGCTTGATTACCTTCCATTTTTCTGTCTTCTAGGTCACTCATTTATTCTTCTGTTCTTCTAGTCTGCTGTTCATTCCATCAAATGTATTTCTCATTTCATTTATTGAGCCCTTTGTCTCTACTATGTTATTCCTATGTGTTAAGGGTTTCACTCATGTCTTCCACTCTTGAGTCGAGTGAGTACCCTTTTGATAATTATTTTAAATTCTCTATCAGGCATGTTACATATACCAATTTTACTTTTATCCTTCTTTGTGGCCTTGTTCTGCTCTTTCATTAAATTTCTCTGTATTTTCATTTTGTCTTAGTGTCTGTGCCTCTCTATATATTAGGAAAGTTCACTACATCTGTTCTTGAGGGTAATGACTTTATGAAGAAGAGGTTCTGTAGTGTCCTGCTGTGTAGTATCCCTTCTTCCCCAGGGTCTGGTGTTTCTGGGAGAGTCTTCAGTGTATGCTTCCTGAGCTCTGTTGTGTTCTGGCTACTTTATCCTTCAGGCCAGTCACCTGCTCTCTTTGCCTGATATGGGCAGTTTTTGGTCCCTGGACTGCATATGATGAGATTTAACTGGGTGTGCTCTGGTCTGCTTGTGAAATGAGACCTTGTGGCTACGGTTTCCTGAACTGAGGCTCTGCAGAACTCCCATGTTGGGAAATGTGTTGTGAGAAGGGTTTGGCTTGGTTTGGGGAGAGGCAGTCCACTGCTTTGGAACTGAAGCAAGTGGGACATAAAAGTGTTCCACCGGAGGGTCATGGCTTCAAGTTAGTGAGTTAGGTAGTGGGTGTCAGCACTGCACTGGTTCCCTTATGCTGAGGGATGGGGAAGGGAAATGGCACAGGGCAGGTTTTTTGTTCCCAGAAGGGTCTATGAATTCTACCTGTCTGGGATCCACTCCAAGATGAGTGAATAACTCCCCACTGTGTGTTTCAGGTGCTCTTCAGGTTATTGTTTCGATACTATATGTCTGTGGGTTGTTGGCCTACTTGCTGTCCAAGAGCAGCACAGTACACTCTAGACTTGATCCCAGTCAAGCCCACAGACTTTTAAAACTCCAAGTTTAAGCCCTACTGGTCAAAAAGAACTCATGAAATTTGGCCTTCTCATTTTCCATGGCAATTGCTATGGGAATTTGTTTTCCCTCAGGGGCTCCCTTGTGTGCTTGTCTGTCTGTCTCTCTTCTTTGTGACCATGGCTTCCCCCTTACTACAGCAGCTATAATCCATTTCTACCAGGCCTTGTCACCACACTTCCTATCTTCTTAGTTGTGACCTCTTCTTTACCTTTAGTTGTGGAGTTTTTTCTTTGTTTTTTTTGTTTTTGTTTTCCAGTCTTCAGGTCAATTTCTGAGGTATTTAGGATGATTTGATAGTTATCTAGTTGTATTGGTGGGATGAGGCAAGCCGAGGGTCCTCCTATTCCTCCCCCACATTCCATTCTCAACATATGGTAATATCTAACAATTGCTAGGTTTTCTTTATTCTGTAGTTTGTAAGAAAAACAACAGTTAATTATAAACAAAATCATTTAAATTCAAACTCCTATCTATGAGGATAGAGCTTAAACATTTCTCCCAAATCCTTTCTTTAAAAATAATTACATATTGGGGCGCCTGGGTGCCTCAGTGGGTTAAAGCCTCTGCCTTTGGCTCAGGTCGTGATCCCAGGGTCCTGGGATCAAGCTCCGCATTGGGCTTTCTGCTCAGCAGGTAGCCTGCTTCCTCCTCTCTCTGCCTGCCTCTCTGCGTACTTGTGATCTCTGTCAAATGTCAAATAAATAAATAAAATTTAAAAAAATAATTACATATTAAGTGAAGTAAATAAAACATTGCTACAAATTTCACATAGTTTTAGTTTTAACTTCCAGCTGGTACTAAAGAAAATGTCTGTCCTAACAGTATTCAGATCCTCACTCAGCATCAGTTGCCTCATAATTATACCCATGGAAACAAATTAGAGATTTTTTAACATATTACAAAATCAGATTTTTTGTTTTCATTTTTAATTTTATTTAGAATAGCCTTTAGCTTTGTTCCCAGGCCAATTTGCTAACCTCCATTTTTGGCTCTTACCATCTGTAGGAAAGTATCTCTGATTGCCATATTCTTTGGTTTAGTTATTCCATTCCATGTTGTAAAATTTGTAAATGCAGGGCCAGAATTATATCCCAAGTCCAGGAACCTGAATCCATTACTACTCCAAGGTACTAAAATGACTTATTTGCATTTTCATAATGAAAATAACAGACTGATTCCCCACTTAAAAAAATAAAAATATTTTAAGTAGAAATGAGAATTCACTAAATACATCCTTGATTAGAATAATGGCCAGTACTTATTTCTTTGCCATTGGAGGTCTTTCTCAATTGTACCAGGTTTTAATAATTGAGGTTCTAATTCTTAAAGAACTTATATAGCAGTAACTTTGGAAAGGAGTATTTGGAGCAAATGTTCACTTAATTATAAAGGAGTAATCATATTCTATCTTAGAATTTAAACCCTAGATTTAGTACTATTTAAAAACATTGCAAGTTACAGATTGTTTCAGACTCTTTTTCTTTTTTTTTTTTTTTCCTGAATCCAATGGGTAATTTCCCCAAGGCCCCAAATATATAAAAATTATTTAACAATCATGATGTGATAATGGCTTTTCTCTCTAGGAGCAGATATAGGAAAGTGTAGCTCATTACAAGTCTTTAGAGTTTCTATCTTCTCAGCGGGACAATGTTCTGCAGTTTATAAATATGCTAAGCCTTTCTCAATATTTATCATGGTTAATAAATTATGCTGGTTAATGTAATATCTAATAAAATATTTATTTTAAACATCAGGAGGCATAGTTTCAGCTAAGACTTTAGTTAAAAATCTATGGGTCACTAGCTTGATATATTCTCTTTAATCAAAAAGATTAATGAACTGAGTCACACACAGTAGGATGCAGGTTCAAAACCTGCAGTGAAAGTATCTTAATTTGTTCTAACCCATGCTATTAACCTAATTACTATACAATTTATAGTTAATAATAAATATAGCTTAAATGAGATCAGATTGAAGTGTAGGCAATTATGCCAAAAACTTTAATAGAAGACACAATGAGTTTTATCAATTAATTTCAATTCTATTTGACTTCCTTTGAAACTCAAATTGAAATAGATTAAATTTCAAACTAAAGAGATAGAATTTTTTATAGAATCACAATAAGATAATAATATTAATCATCCCCTGCCTTGTTGCCACATTATAATCCTTTTGAAGAGAAATTCCTAGCACAGTTTGAATTGCAGGTCATACAATATCACAGCAATGCATTAGCAGAGTAGTGTAAAGCTTCTTCCCTGAACCATGGTTTTAGTCCCTTAGTTACACATCAGTAGCATACCCAGCTTTATCTTTTTTTTTCCTTTTATTTGAATTCCAGTTTGTTAATCTACATTGTAATATTAGTTTTCAGTTCAGTGATTCAACAATTACATACAACAGAGAGTGCTCATCACAATTTCCATCTTTAATCCCCATTACCCATCTAGCCCATCCCCCACCAACCTCCGTCTAGCAACCATTAGTTTGTTCTCTAGTTAAGAGTTTCTTATTTTGCCTCTTCCGCCCTGCTGTGATCATTAGTTTTGTTTCTTAAATTTCACATAGGAGTGAAAGCATATACTATTTCTTTCCCTGACTGACTTATTTTGCTTAGCATGATGCACTATACCTCTATCCATATCATTGCAAATGGCAAGATTCATTCTTTTTTTTATTGTTGAATAATATTCCATTATCTATCTTTCTATCTATCATCTATCTATAATCTATCCCACATCTTATTTATCCATTCATCATTTGATGGACATTTGGGCTCCTTACATAATTTGGCTCTTATAGATAATCCCAGCTTTATCTTCTGTATATCTCACTTTAATGGGAAACTGATTTCACAGAATAACTGTAATTAGTACTAAAGAATATATATGGACATTCCCCGTATTTTTAATCTGAGAACAACTGTTGGAAGTAAAATTATAGAATGTGTGTTTTTTTTTTTTAATGGATATCAGCAAATATACATAGTGTGAGTTCAGTTATTTTTCTTTCTTATAGGATGAGATTATTTCATTTGACTATCTCAATCTGAAAATATGTGGAACTCTTAATCGCATGAACAGGGACACCTGGGTGGCTCAGTTGGTTAAGCGCCTGCCTTCAGCTCAGGTCATGATCCCAGGGTCCTGGGATCAAGCCCCACATTGGGCTCCCTGCTGATTAGGATCTTGCATCTCCCTCTCCCTCTGGTACTCCCTCTTCTTGTGCTGTCTCTCTGTCAAATAAATAAATAAAAACTTTAAAAAATTAAAAAAAAAAGAAACACATGAAAAAAACATGCTGACACATTTTTAAGTGAAGCAATTGGAGTTAATTTAGCTATTTGAAAAATGTAAATAAAACTACTTGAGATCCAGATAAGGGAATTTAAAAGCTGTGGGGAAAGTGCCTTTAAATGAAATTTCCCAGTACATAATTATTAATTGCTTAATTTGCAGAAGAACCATTATTAAGATGACTCCCTTTGTAACAGTTTTATATCCACAAGAAACTACTTTTGATTTAGGAGTTTAATATACATTTATTTTCAAGTCATTATCACAATATATACTATTAGCAAACAAATCCATGAAGAATATAGAACACACTGAAAGAGCAATCAGTATATGTGGCACACAAAAATAAACCCAATATAAAAAGAGAATGTCAAACAACAAAGTATATTTGAAAAACAAAGTATTACTTACTATTTTATAATTCAATTTTCTTTCAATGATAATAGAATTTAAAATTTTTGAAGTTGTAAATCAATTGTAAATGAACCAGTCTTACTTGTTTACAGTTAATTAATGGAATATGAGGGGTTTTTTTTCTTTCTTTTGTCATATAACAAATTATCAAAAATTTAGAGGTTAAAAAGCAACACTCATTTATTATCTCACATTCTCATCAGGTTAACAGTCTAGGCATAACATAGCTCAGGGTCTTAGAAAGCTAACATCAGATGCCACTGTGTTGTGTTCTCATCTGGAGTTTGGGGCCCTCTTTCCAGCATATTCGGGTTATTGGCAGGATTCAGTTTCTCTTAAAAGTGAATTCTGTTTTCCTGCTGGTTATAGAGTAGGTTACTTTCATTTCCTAGAGGCCACCCTCTGGTCCTGGCCCTCTCAAAACATGGTAGTTTATTTCTTCAAGGCCAGCAGGAGAACCTCTCTCACACTTCAAATTACTTCCTTCAGAGAGACAGTCCTCTCTGTTTATTAAAACATTGACCTAATTAATTCACCCTCCCTTAAAGAATTCACCTAATTATGTCCTATTTACCACAGTAACTTCCCTTCTCATAACCTCAAATTCAACTAGTTTGGGACCTTAACTACATCAGATTTTTTTCCTTTAATTTTTGTCTTGTAGCTTACCTTAGTTATGGAAGTGAAATCCATTCTATTCCTTACTGTACCCACACAGAAGGGTAGGGGATTACATAAGGCTTATACATCAGAAAGAGTCTTGGAAAACATCTCAGAATTCTCCCTACTACAGAAATCTATGATATTCTTAATGTAAAATTCATTAAACACTAGAGCTTGAAGTGTCCTCAATCCTTCATTGTTATGATTAGAAAAAAAATGTTTTTGGAATATGGAGTAACTGCCTTATTTTCTCTTTTGTGTGCCAGGTGTTAAAAGATTTCAAGAAAAAAAAATTAAAAATGATTGATTTTGTTTGTCTCTAGGAATGTAGAAATAGTTGGTAAAAAAAAAAAATTGTCCAGGATAACTAATTTAATGGTAGAACTAGGTTTGCCCCTCTATCTGATACCCATCAGTGCTCTTACCAGTATTTAATTGTTCTTCTTGCTGTGTGAACAGATAATTTTAGTACATATATTTTGCATCTATTTATGTAGTCATTTCCCCCTTTATTTTGTTATGTGGCTGGTTTTATTGATTTTCAACTTTTTGCCCACCTTGCATTTACTTTTTGTGACATATTTGAAGATTTTTTTTTTTATACCAATGGTTTTCAACTGTTCAGATTTTTCCTCATGGATTTCTTTTTATTTATCCCGCTTGATGTTTTTCGAGTTCCAAGAATCTATCAATTGATCTTTTTTTCACCAGTTCTGGAGAATTCCCAGCTGTTATCTTTTAAAATCTAGTTCTATTCTCTCGTTCTTTTCCTTCCCTGAATCCTGTTGAAAGTATTTTAGATTTTCTGTGTATTTTCTATGTCTCTTTGTTTTGTTTCCCAGTTACTTGTCTGTGTATTTCTGTGAGTTTTTCCTCTAACCTACTTTATGTTCAATTTCTTTCAGTGCGTCACATCTACTGTTAAAGGTTTCCAGTGAGGATATGTCTGTTAGATTTGTATATAATATATTTTTAATGTACAAATTAATGAATTTTGTTATATCTATACCTTCAGGCAAAGAAAATTCACACACAAAATATTTTCCATCATATCAGAAAATTTGCACATGCTCCTTCTAATCAATCCGCACTCCCATAGTTAATTTAGATTTCTACCTTCATGCATTAGTTTTGCTTGTTTTTGAATATTACATAAAGTGAATCATATAGTAAACATTTTTTAATTTTCTTTTGCTCAAAAGAGTTTAATGATTAATCCTTGCTATTGCATCATCATTAGTTCATTCTTTTTTATTTTATGGCTATATAGCATACTTTTGTATGACTATAACTCCTCCATTCTCTGGGTTTATAGGAATTTTTATATTTTCCAGTTTTCAGCCCATATGAAAAGTTACCTATATAGATGTTTTTGTTGGGTCATGCTGTGTATATATAGGACTTCATTTCTCTTTAGTAAAATATGCACTGTGAAGTTGCTAGGTTATAAGTGTGTGGTGAATGTTAGAAGAAATCACTTTTCCCAAGTGGCTATATCATTTTACATTTCCTCCAATAATACATGAAAATTCTAATTTCTGCACATCCTTACCAACATTTGGCATTACCATTTATAGTCATTCTGTGGGTGTGAAGTGATATATCCTCATGATAGTATCAGTTTGCACTTCACAGATTACTCAAGATGGGGAGCACTTTTTTATGTTTGCTGGGCACTCCTATATCTTTTTTTGGGTAGGGCTTATTCAACTAGTTTGCCTGTTTTCTCGATTGGGGTATTTACCTTCTTACTATGAGATTATAAAAGTTCTTTATACATTCTAGATATAGGTTCTTTTAGACATAAGCACTGAAGCTTTTTTTTTTCTTCTATGATGTAGCTTGCCTTTTCATTTCTGATGCAGTGTTTCCTGATTAGCAACAATTTATAACTTTGATTAAGTCAATTTGTTTTCATGCTGTTTTAAGGTCCTGTCTAAGAAATTTCTCCCCAGTGGTTTCAAAGATACTATAAAATGTCATCCAGAAGTTTTAGATTTAATTAAGGGTTTCACATATAGAACTCTAATATATTCCAAATTAAAGATTAGGGTTTTTTTCTACTTATGTTGATATGTTGATTCTTTTCATTCATGATAATGACATATATCTCTGTCTCCTTTAGTTACTTTCCTCCATGTTTTGTAGAGGTCTAAAATCACATTTTATTTCTTAGAGTTTTGATGGATTTGATGCTATTTTAAATACTATTTATTTTATTTTTCAATTGTTTGAATTTACTTGTAAAAATATTTATGATGTGTCCCTGGATGCCTCTGTTGCTTGAGATTCCAAATCTTGGTGTCTGCTCAGGCCATGATCTCAGGGTTGTGAACTCAGGGTCAGGGGATCTAGCCCTGCCTTGGACTCAGTGCTCAGTGGGGAGTCTGCTGGAGATTCTCTCCTTCTCCCTCTGCCCCTCCTCCTGCTTACATGTTCTTTCTTTCTCTCTCTCTCTCTCACTCTAAAGTAAGTCTTTCAAAAAATATGTATGATTGTTAAATTTGATCTTGAAACTACAGACTTGCTAACTTCACTTAATAGTTTGTGTAGTTTTCTATTTCTCAAATTCCATAAGATAGTCTATATGAACAATCAAGTTATCTCTGAAAAAAGTGAATTTTTCTTGTTTCTAATATTTATGCCTGTTTTGATTTTGCCTGCCTTCTTGCACAAATTTTGGCCTTTGGCGTAACATTGAATAGATGTGGGTGGTGAGAGTAGATATTCTTGATTTGTTGTTGCCAGGCTTGGGGAGATGTCTTCAACATTAAGTACAATATCAAATGTATGATTTTTAAGTAATAAAACTATTTGTTATTACTATTTGGAAAAGTAATATATTCATTTACTCAGCAAATCTGTCATCATTTTATACTCAGGAGATGCAGAGACAGAATAGGCTCTTATCCTCTCAGAGCTTATAGATAGTAAAAGCCAGAGATGGGACCACAAGTAATAAAAAAGTAAATAAGATACCTATGTTAGAAGAAATTATTAGTATAAATAAAATTGAGTTGGTTTTCCCAATTACACTACAACTTGGTTTTATGAAGAGTGTTAGTTCCTATCTACTGAAATACTGGCCTTGTAATATAAGTGCCATGTGGAGAAGTCTTTTCTATCTCTGTATCTGACTTATATATTTAATGAATGAATGAGTTATAGAGTGATTGAATGACTAAATAATTACTTTTGCTTGAAAAACAATTTCGTGCCTTGATGAATAATATTTTTTAAGAAATAGTTAAAATTTTCCAAAGATATGGAAAATATTTTATCTGAGAAAGAATTATTAGCCACTCACCATTTACAGAATATTTAGATTTTACCATCAATCACATTTTAGTACAGTTTTAGACATATCTATTTATCAGAATCTGGGTTCTTTGAGGTTTGAAACTAGACAATGCTTGTAAAGTAGTGGATGTTCCATCAGTGCATGTTCTAGGAATGGGTGGATTAAAAACTATAGACATTGTTGATCTGCTGAACAAAACGTTCAAGATATTCTACATTTGGTTATACTTAGATACCAGCAATCTAGTATTTGTCAGTTTTGCCCTATTATGTCAAGATCTCATTTCATGGTAAAAATGGAACTTTATAGTGTATATGTCAAATAACATTATTTTCTATTTGATAAGGACACTGTTTGCATTTAGAGACAATAACTTTTCTTTCTATTAATGCCATCATTCCGTCAAGAGCCTAAGGCACTGACATATATTAGAAAACAATAGGTCACAGAGAAAAGCACTTGAAATTTTTCAGTATAAATTCATAAGTTAAATTGATTTATACCTACAAGTGACAACTTGGTACAGAAATTAGATGGATGTGTTCATAAGGCAACAGTTAAACTGAAAGCTGTGCCTATACTGAACATCTGTGCAATGGCATACTTTTCACAAAGCTGTTGTGGAGGAGAGCATGGCTGTATAACCAAACATCCAAATGTCCAAATATTAAGATTCTACTAAAAATAACCTCCGGATTTAAAAAAAAAAAAAAAAACTGATTTTTTTTAGGGCACTAGGAATGATGTTAAGGGTCTCACACAAACAAGTATGGTTTCTGTACATTTAAAAATAAATGGAAATCAAATTCAATATAGCAGTAATACAGTTTTAGTTTCCTTAAAATAAACTGTGTCACTAATTAAAAAAATATGTTGTTCCTTTTTTAATTCAATATCTTCTCATCTATCCAGAATAAATTTTTGGATCAAATTTCTAAATTTTATTCCATATTTCCTCCTTTCTCAAAAAAAAAAAAAATCCACCATAAGTGAAAGTTTGGAGATTTAGGATTTAGTCATACTTGACTATAACTTCAATCTGAAATTTATTCAGTCCCTATATTTTCATTTATTTTTCCCACTAACATTGAATGTTACTCTTTCTTGCAGCTCTGTGCTCTCTTCGGTATACTATTGTTGAACAGAATTTTTAAAAATAATGTACTTTTTTTTTAAATAAAAGCTTTTAAAAACCCACATTTATAATCACAAACCTAACAATTCAAGAATATAAAGAGACAATATAAAGACAGTGTTAACTGAAATAGAATCAATTATCTTTTACTAAAAGTTAAAGCTCTGGAAAAACTATACTGGTGATTCATTTAAGTGTGAACAATAGTTTCAGTTTCATGGTAAAGATTATGACTAAAAATATGGTTATTATTGATAGTCATTCAGGGTTTTGGAAAGAGAACAATGGAATATCTTAGGCAACTTGGGTTGAATCACATGAAATTATTTGATTTTTTAAAAACTAATAACAAAGCAATTTCATATGGCTCAAATTAATTATTTGCCCAGGACTGGGGTAGTTATTTTGCCTTAATAACTGATCTATAATAGGCTACATCAACTTTTGAATATAAATAAGATCACATTAACATTTATCATTGCATTAAATATTTCCCAGGGACAAAACTGCTCTATCACCAATCCCTGAATGTCTCCTCAAATAGAGAGGCTCTACACCAAATATTGGAGAGAAAGCGAATTCTTATACATTGTTGGTGGGAATATAAATTGATTAAGTCTTTTAGGAAAAAATCACTTGGCATTTTCACATAAAATTAAGCATTTACATGTCCTAAAACCCATGATTTTACCACCAGGTATATGCAAAAGGAAAGCTCTTGCACAGGTATTAAAGAAGAGATAATTTTAAAAGGTTTATAATTGCAAAATATTTGAATGAACTCATATGTTGACAGGAGGATGTCTTAATACATTGTGGTATAATTGTAATGAAATATTTATTGGGGTAAAAATATAAATAGCTACATGCAACAATATTGGTCATGGAAGCATAAAAAAATTAGGGCTCTACATCTTTGGTTTCTGATGAAGTTTATAGAATAAAGAATTCTAACCAGGGAAACTGTATACTTTATACTTTTCTGTTTACCAACAAAGTCTTCATCATTATTTTCCTTGACAAGCATACCTGCCTAGTAATTGGCAGATTTCAAGAATGAATTTTTGCTGTGTGTTACCTTGCACACACACTGTATCATAAAATTGCTATTGGCAGAAGCATAAAGAGAAGTAGATGACCCTACAAATAGATCTTATGTTATTTAGGTATCTGTTTGGAACAAATATTGAACTATAAGTATTACCATTTATCCTAAAAGGTAAGATACTTACGAGATTGTTCTCTGGTCTTGCCCTTTTCTCAGAAGGTTTCTCATCAAACTCAATGCATTACAGGAACTCATTCAAGTAAATTACACTTGAATTTAGCTTTGTGTGTTGCTTCATTAGGAGCAATAATGAGGCTTGAATAATGATACTTGCTAATGGAATAAAAATACTTTGGAACAACACCATCAGCTTCCCCTGTCCCTCACTTTTGATAGGGTAGTAAATGTGGCTTTAAAGTTTTAACACACAGGAGGATATCATATATGCATTGGTCAGGTTTCTGCTGTGCTGTTTCTATTATTACTGATAGCTTGCTGCCCAAACTTCATTTTATCCAGTCAGCATTTTCCCATAATATAAATTGCCTAAATTATAACAGTTGAGGTGTGTACAGTCTAGACTATAGGACACAAAATATACAATTCATAACAATGCTGAAGACAACTGACTTGTGTATCTGAGTTCTAGTTTCTCTTGAATTATACTTGTTTAGAAAATTAAGGAGAACTTACTCACATTATTGTGTCAACTATAGCTTATATTTGTATAAACTTTTGCCTTTTTAGTCTCCTTTCCAAAAAAAAAAAATTGATTAGATTTATAGGTGGGCTTTTATTCTATAAATAATTTAAAAAATTATATCTAGGAGAGAATTTTTGAACTAGAAATATTTTCCTTCATTTTTTAATATTTTCATTAAATTTTAATTTTAATTCCAGTTAATATACAGTGTTAAATTAGTTTCAGATGTACAATGTAGTGCTACAACAATTCCATACATCACCCAGCTCAACATCACAAGTGTACTCCTCAATCTCCATCAGCAATTTCACCCATCTCCTTACCCTTCCTCTCTCTGGACAGTTTGTTGTCAAAAATCAAGACTCTATTTCTTCTTCTTTTTTTTTTTTAATTTAATTTAATTTTTTAAAAGATTTTATTTATTTATTTGACAGACAGAGATCACAAGTAGGCAGAAAGGCAGGCAGAGAGAGAGGAGAAAGCAGGCTCCCTGCGGAGCAGAGAGCCCAAAGTGGCTCGATCCCAGGACTCTGGGATCACACCCTGAGCCAAAGGCAGAGGCTTTAACCCACTGAGCCACACAGGCACCCCAAGACTCTGTTTCTTAATTTGTCTTTTGTATCCCCTTCTTCTTGTTGGTTTTGTTTCTTAAATTCCACATGAATGAAATAATTTATTTGTCTTTTTCTGACTGATTTTGCTTAGCATTATACTATCTAGATACATCTGTGTTACTGCAAATGGCAAAATTTCATTCTTTTTTAAGGGCTGAATAATATTCATATTCACATAATTATTTTATGGCTGAATAATATTCATACTAAAATATATATCTCAAAAATTTTTCATCCATAATTCGGTGGACACTTGGGCCACTTCCATGTCTTGGCGTCTATAAACATAGGGGTACTTCTATAATGCTTCTATAAATGTAGGGGTGCTTAAATTCCTTTGAATTAGTGTTTTTGTATTCTTAGGGTAAACACACAGTAGCACAATTGCTGGGTCATAAGCTAGATCCATTTTTGAGGAACCTTCATACTGTTTTCCAGAATGGCTCCATCAGTTTATATTCCCACCAACAGTGTGAGAGGCTTCCTTTTTCTCCACCTTCTTGCCAACACCTGTTGGCTCTTGTGTCTTTGATTTTAGCCATTTATGATAGGTGCAAGGTGTTATCTTATTGTAGTTTTGATTTGCATATCCCTGATGGTAAATGAACATCTTTTCATGAGTCTATTGGCCATCTGGATGTCTTCTTTGGAAAAAGGTCTGTTCATGTCTTCTGCCCATTTATTTAATTGGATTATTCATTTTGGGGGTGTTGAGTTTTATAAATTTTTTATATATTTTGGATACCAACTCTTCATCAGATGCCAATCTTCTCCCATTATATAGGTTACCTTTTTGTTTTGTTGATTGTTTTCTTTGCCATGCAGAAGCTTTTATTATTTTGATGTAGTCCCAATAGTTTATTTTTTCTTTTGTTTCCATTGCATCAGGAGACCTATGTAGAAAAAAAATTGCTATGGCTGATATCAAAGAGGTTACTTCCCATTTTCACTTCTAGAATTTTTATGGTTTCAGATTTCACAGTTAGGCCTTTAATCCATTTGAATTTATTTTTGTGTATGGT
Source organism: Lontra canadensis (assembly GCF_010015895.1). NCBI lineage: Eukaryota > Metazoa > Chordata > Mammalia > Carnivora > Mustelidae > Lontra > Lontra canadensis. Next base: position 1,849,720 of record NW_022631084.1, on the reverse strand, counting down.
GTAAGAAAATAGCCCAAGTTCTTTCTTTGGCATGTTGCTGTCAAGTTTTCCGAACACCACTTGTTAAAGAGACTGTCCTTTTCCCATTGGAAAGTCTTTCTTACTTTGTCAAAGATTAAATAACCATATAATTGTAGGTTTATTTCTGGGTTTACTATTCTGTTCTATTGATTTATGAGTCTATTTTCATGCAGAGCCATAATGTTTTGATTACTACAGATTTGTAATATAATGTATCAAAATGTTAATGATTACTTTGGAGTAGAGGCTATATTAACTTTTTTAAAAAAATGTGCCATATTTACTGTATTCACAGAAGTCAATAGTTATCTTCCAGTACCCATTCTGTTTTTATTCTATAGTAATGAAACCTTCAATTTTAGCTGATTGCTAGAATAAAAAGCATATTTCTAGGCAAAAAACAAAAAAACAAAACTTGAAGTCTAGATTTGTGATGCCTCTAGCTTTGCTTTTCCTTTTCAAGATTTCTTTTGCTATTTGGGGTATTTTGTGGTTCCATACAAATTTTAGGATTGTTCTAGGTCTTAAAAAAATGCTGGTGCTATTTTGGTAGGGATTGCATTAAATGTGTACATTGCTTTGGGTAGAATAGACACTTTAACAATATTCTTCCAATACGTGATCATGGATTGTCTTTTGATTTCTTTGTGACATCTTCAATTTCTTTCATCAGTATTTTATAGTTTTCAGAGTACAGGTCCTTCACCTCCTTAATTAGGCTTATTCCTAGATTTGGGTGAAATTATAAATGAGATTGATTCCTTAATTTCTCTTTCTGTTGTTTCATTATTGGTGTATAGAAATGCAACAGAATTCTATATGTTTATTTTATATACTGTGACTTTACTGAATTCCTTCATCAGTTCTTGCAGTTTTTTGGTAGAGTCCTTTGCGTTTTCTGTATATAGCATCAAGTCATTTGCAAAGAGTGAAAGTTTTACTTCTTCCTTGTGAATTTGGATGCTTTTTAAATTTCTTCTGTTGCCTGTTTTCTGTGGCTGGACTTCCTGAACAATATTGAATGAAAGTGCCAGGAGTAGAATCCTTTTCTTGTGCCTGACCTTAGAGGACAAACAGAGTTTTTCACAGAGTGATGATAACTGTGGGTTTTTCTGTACAATCTTTATGATGTTGAGGTATATTCCCTCTAAGTCCACTGTGAGGAGGGTTTTTTTAATGAATGGATCTTGTACTTTGTCAAATGCTTTTTCTGTATCTATTGAAACAATCATATGGTTCATATTCTCTCTTACTGATGTGGGGTAACAAAATTGATTTGTGAATATCAGGCCACCCTTGCAACCCAGGAATAAATTTTACTTGATTGTGATGAGTTATTTTTATAATCATTCACAAATTTTATAATCAATCACAACCTAATAATGATTAGGTTGTCAGTATTTTGTTGAGGATTTTTGCATCTATGTTCATCAGAGATATGGCCTGTAGATCTCTTTTTAGTGATAATGTTGGCCTCAAAATGATTTTGGAAGTTTTCCTTTTCTAATTTTTGAAATAGCTTGAGAAGAATAGGTATTAAATCTTTTTAAAATGTTTACTAGAATTCCCCGGTGAAGTCATCTGGAACAGGACTTACATTTTTTGGGAAGTTATTTTATTACTGATTCTATTTATTTGCTGATTTTTGGTCTGTTCAGATTTTCATTTTTTCGTGTTTCATTTTTAGCTGTTCATATGTTTCTAGAAATTTATCCATTTCTTCTTAGTTGTCCAACTTATGGGCATATAGTTTTTCATAGTATTCTCTGATAATTGTTTATATATCTATGGTATTGTGTTATTTCTCTTATCTCATTTGTGATTTCTATTTGGTTCTTTTTCTTTTTTCTTTATAAGTCTAGTTAGAGTTTTATCAATTTTATTGCTTTTTTTTTTTTTTTAATTCTTGACAAAGAACCAGCTTCTGGTTTCATTGATCTCTCTTTCTTTCTTTCTTTCCTTCTTTTTTGTTTGCTTGCTTGTATTTGTTCTGTTTTTAGTTTCTGTATCATTTTTTTTTCTGATCTAATCTTTATTTCCTTCCTTCTCCTGGTTTTAGGTTTTGTTTTTTTTTCTAGCTCTTTTAGGTGTAAGGTTACCTTGTATATATGAGATTTTTCTTGCCTGTTGAAGTAGTGTTATATCGCAGTGAATTTCCCTCTTAGAACTTCTTTTGCTGAATCCCAAATGTTTTGGTCTATTGTGTTTTTATTTTTATTTATTTCTGTGTACTTTTTTATTTCTTTATTTCTTGCTTGACCCATTCATTGTTTAGTAACATGTTATTTAACCTCCATGTATTTATGGTCTCTCCAGATTTTTTTCTAGTGTCTGACTCCTAGTTTCAGTTAGAAAAGATGCATGGTATGACTTTGGTCTTCTTAAAGTTGTTGAGGCTTATTTTGTGGGACGATATGTAATCTATTCTGGAGAATCTTCTGTGTACACTGAGAAGAAGGTGCATTCTGTTGTTTTTGGATGGAATGTTTTGAATGTATCTTTAAGTCCGTCTGGTCCTGTGTGCCATTCAAAACCACTGTTCCTTGTTGATTTTTCTGTTTAGATGATCTGTCCATTGATATAAGTGAGATGTTTATGTTCCCTACTATTATTGTATTATTATTGATTAGTTCCTTTATTTGTTATTAACTATTTTATGTATTTGGGTGCTCCCATGTTGGATACATAAATATGTATAATTATTATGCCTTCTTGTTAGATTGTCCCCTTTATTATCATATTGTGCCCTTGTTTTATCTCTTGTTGCAATCTTTGTTTTAAAGTCTAATTTTTTCTTTTTCTGGTATAATCATTGCTATTCCAGCTTTCTTTTGACATCATTTGCATGATGTTTCGCTAGTCCCTCACTTTCAGTCTACTGGTGATTTTAGGCTTAAAATTAGTCTTTTGTAGACAGCATATTGATGAGTCTTTTTTCTTTTTTTTTTTAATCCATTCTGTCACTCTCTCTGTTGATTGGAATGATCATTTATATTTAAAGTAATTATATATTTATTGTAATTTTATTATTTGCTTTGTTGTTTCTAAAATTTTCTCTGATCCTTGTCTTGGTCTTGCTCATGATTTGCTGATTTTCTGTAGTGATATATTTTGATTTATTTCTCTTTATTTGCATATTGTAGTGTGTGTGTGTGTGTGTGTGTGTGTGTGTTTTACTATTAGGTTTGTATATAACATCTTCTGTATATAAAAATCTATATTAAGTTGATCCTCTTTTAGGTTGAGCTCATTCTTGACAATTCCTCTCCCCACATTTTAGGTATATGTTTTTATATTTTACATCCTGTTATTTTGTGAGTTCCTTGACTATTTTTTACAGAAATATTCATTTTTACTGCTCTTGTTTCCTACTTTCATACTACTTCTTTTGGTCTCTCCTTTCCATTGAGTCCCCTTTAATTATATTTACAAGGCTGGTTTAGTGGTCATGAATTCCCTTTGTTTTTGTTCAGTAAATTCTTTCTCTCTCCTTTTCTGAATGCTAGCCTTGCTGTATAGAGTATTCTTGGCTATAGATTTTTCCCATTTAACACTTTGACTATATCATGTTATTTTTGCTGGCTTGGAAAATTTCTGCTGAAAAATTTCCTGCTATCTTTATAAGATTTCCATTAAGTTTCTGTCTTCTTTTGTTCTGTTGCTTTTAAATTTTTATCATTTTGCCAATTACAATACGTCTTAGCATAGATCTGCTTTTGCTTTTTCTTTTATTTATTTTTATTTATTTATTTATTTATTTATTTTTTTGATGGGATTTCTCTGTGCTTTCTGGATCTGGTTATCTGTTTTCTTCCCCAGATTAAGATGTATTCAACCATTATATCTTCAAAGAAATTTTCTGCTTCCTTTTCTCTTTCTTCTTCTGGGACTCCTATAATATGGATGTTATTATATTTGAAGGAGTCACTGACTTCCCTAAGTCTGTTATTATTTGCATAATTCTTTCTTGTTTGTTCATCTTGACTACTTTCCATTACTGTGTTTCTTCCATCCTGCTGTGCATTCCATCAAGTGTATTTCTCATTTCATTTATTAAGCCATTTATTTCTGCTGTTATTCCTTATCTCTGTGTTAAGTATCTCACTCATGTCTTCTACTCTTCTCAAGTCTGATAGTATCCTTATGATAACTATATCAGGCATGTTTTATATATATACCAGTTTTGCTTAGATCTCTGATTGTGGCCTTGTCTTATTCTTTCATTTGGGATAAATTTCTCTGTCTTCTCACTTTATCTAAGTCTCTGCTTGGTTTTATGTTAGGAAAGTCCACTACCTCTCCTGTTCTTGAGGATAATGGCATTATGAAGAAGAGGTTTGGTAGTGCCCTGCCATGAAGTATCCCTTGCTTCCCAGGGCCTGGTGCTTCTGGGAAGTGTCTCCAGTGTGTGCTGCATATGCTCTATAGTTCTGTCTTGCCCATTTTATCCTTCAGACCAGTGGTTCTTTTTGCCTGTTGTGGTCAGTGTTGGTTTCCTGGCATGAATGTGGTGAATTTTAACTCAGTGTGCTCTGGGCTGCTTATAAAAGGAGACCTGTGGCCATTGTTGCCTGAACTGAGGTACTGAAAAACTTCAGTGTTGGGAGATGTGGTGTGAACAGAGGTTTGACCTGGTCTTCTAGCAGAGAGACCTGTAACACTGGGCTTCATGTAAATGTGACTGAGAAGGATAGTTCCACTGGAGTGTGGTGGTTTGGTTTGGTAACCAAGTTAGGTAGTAAGTGTCAGCACTGCACAGGTTTCTATATGTGGCCTTGTGCTTGTGCTAAGGGGTGGGGGAGGGAGATGGTGCTGGCCAGTTCCTTTCATCCTAGAGGGTTTCTCCATGAATGCTCTCTGGAATGTGCTCTGAGATGAGTGAATAATCTCTCAACTGTGTGCTTAAGGTGTTCTGCTGATTGCTGTTTCCATGCTGTATGTCTGTGTGTTGCTGGCCTGCTTTCCTTCTAAGAGCAGCACGATGCCCTCTGGGCTCTATCACAGCTACATGTGCTGACCTTTTAAATTCCTGGCTTTAAGCCCCACTGCTTTCAAGAACTCATGAAATTCATACCTTCTCACTTCCTATGCCAATTGCAGTGGGGATTCATTTTCTTTCTGCTCTATTCTGTCTCTTATGCTTCTTTGTGACTGTGACTCTCTCCCTACTGCAGTGGCCATAATCCATTTCTCTCCCAAGCTATGTGTCCTCATTTCCTATCTTCTTTGATGTGGAACTTGTTCTGCCAATGTTCAGGTCAATTTATGGGGTATTTAGGATGATTTGATAGTCATCTAATTGTATTTGTGGGACAGGACAAGTTTAGGATTCTCCAACTTTGCCAGTATGTTCAACCATCAAGGTGGAAACAAATTTAAATGATTTAGTTCCACTCTCTTTTTATAGAGGAGGCAACTATATCAGTTTTATTTTCAAAGTGGAATGATTCTCTGTAGTCTCCTTATGTGATGGGAAGATGTATTTTCTTTTCAGTTAAACACATGTGTAAGTAAGCCAACTGGGATATTTTACATATTCTAAAGTTTAACATCCAACTAAGATCTTTACAGGAATATTTTAATTATAATACATTTTGTGATAATTATATCTTAACCATTCACCATTTCTGTTGTTCTGTCTCATACTTGTGGATAAACACAAAGTAAATAGCATTTTTAAAGAAAATATAGAAAAACTTCACTGATTTCAGGTCATATGTGAAATATTGAAATCATTTCATAGTTTGTAATCAAATAAGTATGGCAGCAATTCAGTTTGATCCAGAGTTCGAATAGATTTTCTATAAACATTTGTTGAGCTATAATGATAATGGGCTGGTGCTACACCATTCCTTTTGCTCCTCTAAAGAGAGGACCTCCCAATGAAAAATAGCAGAAAGGGACTACCAGGGCCTATATAGAATTATGGTACAATGTATTTATGTTTTTTGTTTTCTCTATATGCTTAATTTATCAAAAAGGTAAATCTCAGACAGTTTTTAAAACATCATTCAACATTTTGATACTTTGGGAGCCTCTGAAAAGCCAAACTAGGCTACAAATATTTTCAGGTTCATATATATTGTCATTAGAATTCTAAATATGGACTTCACCTTCAAAGGAATGTGTAGACACTAATTTCAAGTCTCTACATATTAGCAGTTAACAAAATGGAGCAAATGGCATTATTTGAACATACTGTAAGTAAAAATATGTACACATACACACACACATATATATATAATATATACACAGTGTGTATATACACATTGGCTGAGCAAAACAGTACATAAATATGAAGCAAAAGAATGAACAAGTGTACTGATAGTGGCTGGCAATGGGAGTATGTCTCAGCCTAATTTAGAGATATGCTGGGAAACATAGTGAAGGAAAGAATACAATTATGGAAGAAACAGAAAAATTGTGAAATATTGCCAGAAAAGCATGTCTAAGGAGTCCAAAACTACAGGAGATAATGGTGGGCTATCCTAGAAGGTCCCAGGTTTTATTCAAATACCTCTAGGTTTGAATCCTGACTCAGCCATTTCAATGGGCACTTTTGACACTTTTCTTAGAATCTGTCTTACCTTGGGCTGCCAGAACAAAATACCATAGAGTGCATGGATTAAATAAGAGATGAATTTCACATAGTACTGGGGTCTAGGAAGTCTAGGATTAAGACACTAGCTCATTTGGAGCTGTTGAGAACTCTCTTCCTGGCTTATAGTTGTCATCTTTCTATGTCCTCACATTACCCTACCTTAATGCATGCATGTAGGGATGTGGGGGAAAGAGACCTCTTCATCTTCTTATAAGAACACTAAAGCCATCATGAAATTCCTACCCTACTTAATCTAACCCTAATTCCTTCCCAAAGGCCCCATCTCCAAATATGGTCATATTGCAGGTTAGACTGCAGTATATGAGTTTGGTTGGTTGGAGGTTACAATCAGTTTGTAACAATGTCTTCTGAAAATGGCATAAACAGAACTTTCTTTGATTTGTGAAGATTAGTACACAGTAATCTTGGTTGTGGTGCAGTGGCATTCCTGTAATTGTGACCATTTAGCGAGGGACTCAATAACTGGCCCAAATAAAATGGCCCCTATTGGTTGAGGTTCCAGGGAAAGAGCTCAAATTCCAAAGGGATTTGCTGGAATGGTATAAAAAAACTTGCAAAAGAGGAATGGATAAATGGTTTTGTACTATTAGTTCATCTATTTTTAGGATTTGTGAAGGGTAGATAAAAAATAGAGGGTAAAATTAAAGAGACAAACAGAAATATATTTGTAAACATTGTAGAAACGTTGTGGCCTTTCTCATCCTTTAAACTAAATAAGAAAAATTTCATAAGAACCACTATCCAAGCTTCCTATATATATCCCAGGTAAGGTGGGCCACAGACAAGGAATAGAATCTGAAACACATCCAAGGAATAGAGTTGTAAAGAATATCATTTCTGGAAGTGACAGAACAGATGGCAGGGCAAAAGTACCTGTTTCCTTGGGGTCAGATGTGGGCCACAAGAGTATTTGTTGGCTTCTGTAAAGGATTACACCACCTAGAGTAGGACTGAGAAGACTGTGCAAGTATCCTGTTAGGGCCAGAGCTGAGTGAGGGTGAGAGTGGCATAAAAGCCTCAATAAAAGGGTAGCTGTTACTGAAAACCTCAGTAACAGGGTCGCTACAGTTGGAACTTGCCAGGGTGGGAGGGGATATTCTTAGAATAACATGGAGAAATCCATTTTGAATATATCCAGCATTGAATATATGCCTAGTTGAGAGATTGTCAATAGGAAACAAAATAGAATTTGGCGGCACTTTACACCCCAAATCACCTCTTTTCTGATTGAACTGAAACTTTGATGGGAGCTATGGCACCAGAAAATAAAGCTAAAGAGTGAGGGAGGAATGAGCAAAGAAGGAGATAAGCTGATATTGTCTTCTCAAGTTCAGTGAGAGAAGTAAAGTTTTAAAAATAATTGAGGTTCAGAGTTCTGATTTTTATGCTAACTTGTGATTTCAACTCATTAAATGGAATTATTTTGGGTTTGGAAATACGTGAGGACTAGCACATGAAGTTACCCCAGAAGCACAGAGAACCAGGCTAATGAGTCAATTTGAAGGCACTGGGAAAATAACATTGCTTATGACTAGCATATGAAGACAAGTATGTTTAATAAAATGGTTACATTATTACATGGTGATTAATATTAACAATTCTATATTAAACAGTTTATAGTATGCTAACATTTTTATAATTTCACAAAATGTTATATACTTAATAAAATTTTCCTGTCTTATAAAATTAAAATGAACATTTTAAGGTTTGGCTTATGAGCATATTATAAAAGTTCTATTTATGTAGTAATTTGAGCCTATTCCCTTCATTCCCAAAAGTTAGGTATAATTGTCTCTGGGCATATCTTCACAAACTTTAAAGAATACACTACTGAAAGATCCAAAAAATACAGATTTCATTAACTACCTAATATTCTACTGGGGTTTGAGACCCACAGAAGTTGATGTATAAGTCTCTGAGTTTCAGTTGTATTTGCATTTCTGACGCTGCTCAAGAACAAATCCTTCATAGGAATATCAGTTATTAAGGAAGTGTCTTCAGTATAGCAGATAATCAGAAAGGCAGCCAACAAATAAAGCAACACCAAGGATATGTTTTTCTAGCCTCTTGTCTGAAGTCCAAAATATATATCCACATTATAAAGCAGCTGTTGTCAGGGTCACTAAGACCAAAGCAATAAAAGACACCACAATTATTTGAAGTGCATTTGATTGCATATAAGTATAATGGAAAAACAGTATTTGGTGTGTGCGTGTGTGTGTGTGTGTGTGTGTGTGTGTGTGTGTGTTAAAAATATGAGCAAAGGGGCGCCTGGGTGGCTCAGTGGGTTAAAGCCTCTGCCTTCGGCTCAGGTCATTATCTCAGGGTCCTAGGATCGAGCCCCACATCGGGCTCTCTGCTCAGCAGGGAGCCTGCTTCCTCCTCTCTCTCTGCCTGCCTCTCTGCCTTCTTGTGATCTCTGTCTGTCAAATAAATAAATAAATAACATCTTAAAAAAAATAAAAATATGAGCAAAAATGGTTATCAATCAAGGTTCTTACTTCTTTGACAAGTAGAAAGAATAAAAATGTTGAGCATTACAATGGGATCAAACTAAACTCATCTACTTAATAAAATGGACTATTTTAGATATAAGTAGTTATATATAGGCCTCATGGTAGCCTCAAAGCAAAAACCCATAGTAAACATGAAAAAGATAAAGAAATATAAGGTTACTACTAAGAAAGTCATCAAATCACAAAGACAGCAAGACAATAAGAAAGGAATAGAGAGAAACTATAAAATGACAACAACAACAACAACAAAACACCCGGAAAACAGGGGGTGCCTGGGTGGCTCAGTCAGTTAAATGTCTGCCTTCAGCTCAGGTCATGATCCCATTGGAGTCCCTGCTCAATAGGAAGTCTGCTTTTCCCTCTCCTGCTTTCTGCTCCTCCTGCTTGTGTACTCTCTTATTTACTCTCTTTCTCTCAAGTAAATAAAAACTTTTAAAAAAGCTAGAAAACAAATAACAAAAGGCAATAAGCACATACTTATCAATAGTTATTTTAAACTTGAATGGACTAATTTCTCTAATCAAAAGAATTGCTGAAGGGACAAAAACAAACTATATACTGTCTACAAGAGGCACATGAGGTCAACACAATAAAGTTTAAAACATTTGTATATACTTACATACCCAACAAAGGAGCACCTAAATATATAAAAGAAATATTAACACATCTATGATAAAAATATACAGCAATATAAGACTTTAATATCCCACTTACACCAATGAATAGATTATCCAGGCAGAAAACTGATAAGGAAACACTACTTTAAATGACATGTTAGGCCAGGTGGATTTAATGTATATTTATAGAACTTTCTATCCAAAAGCAACAGAATACACATTCTTAAGTGCACATGAAATATTTCCAAAGATTGTGTGTTAGGGCACAAAGCAAGGCTTAATAAATTTAAGAGGATTGAATCCTATCAAGCATCTTTCCTAAGCACAATGTACAAAATTAGAAAATTGTTATGAAAAAAAACCCTGGAAAATATGCAAATATTGGAATATTAAAAAAACATGCTACTGAAATGAATTGGTCAATAAAAAAATGAAAAGAAAAAAATCCTTTCAGAAAAACAAAAATGGAAAACACATACCAAATTAGCAGATAGTATGTCACAAAATAAATTTTTTTTTATTTTTTAAGGTTTTATTTATTTGTCAGAGAAAGAGAAAGAGAGAGAGAGTGCACAAGTAGGGGAAGCACCAGAGGGAGCAACATGTAGAAGGAGAAGCAGGCTCCCCACTGAGCAAGGAGTCTGATGTTGGATTGGATCCCAGGACCCTGGGATCATGACCCCTGAGCCAAAGGCAGATGCTTAATGGATTGAGCCACCCAGGCATCCCTAAAGAAAGAAGTTCTAACAGGGAGGTTCATAGCCATGAATGCCTACCTCAGAAAAGAAGTAAAGTCTCAAACAATGTAACATCACACCTTAAGGAACTAGACATAGTAGAAAAAATGAATTCCTGTTAGTAAATGGAAAGAAAGAATAAAGATTAGGGTAGAAATAGATACTACAAAGACAACAGAAAATATGAATGAAACTAACAGTTGGCTCTTTGAAAAGATAAAATCGTCAAACCTTTAGCTGGACTCTCCTCCTCCCCTCAGAAAAGAGGACATAAATACAGAAAGGAAAGTGATATTACAACCAATATCCACAGAAATACAAGAAATATATATATCCATATTATATATATATATATAATCTTAAAATCCTTTGTATTATACATATTTTATATATAATATATATAGTGTATATAATATATATATATATATAATTGGATAACCAATTAGATAACCTAGAAGAAATAAATTCCAAGAAAAACAAACTGCCAAGACTGAATATGATAAAAATAGAAAATCTGAACAGACTGATAACTAGAAAGGAGATTTAATCAGTAATCCAAGAGCTCCAACAAGGGTCTAGGATCTGATGAATTCTACCAAATAGTCAGAGAATAATTAGGCTAATCTTCCCCAAACACTTCCAAAGTATAGAAAAGGGTGGAACACTTCCAAACACATTTTAGGAGGACAACGTTACCCTGATACCCAAATCAGTCAAGGATCTCTCTCTCTCTCACACACACACACACACACACACACTCACACAACAAGTAAATATCCTTGATCAACATAGATGCTAACCAAATTCCTCAAAAAAAAAAAAAAATATATATATATATAGCAAACCAAATTCAACAGTTGATTAAAAGAAGTATACACCATGGTTAAGTGGGTTTATTCTAGGAATGCAAGCATGCCTCAGCAACTTCAAATCCATGACTATATCACATTATCACAAGGAAGGATAAAAATGATAGGATTATTTCAGTAGATACAATAACAGCATTTAACAAAATGCAACATCCATTCATCATAAAAACTTTCAACAAAGCATGTATAGAAAGCACATAACACAATAAGAGCCATATCACATTATCTCAATGAAGGATAAAAATGATAGGATTATTTCAATAGATAGAATAAGAGCATTTAACAAAATACAACATCCATTCATCATAAAAACTCTCAACATAGCAAGTATAGAAGGCACATAATGTAATACACACACACACACACACACACACACACAATTCAGTCATGCAAAGGAATGAAATCTTGCTACTTACAACAACATAAAGAGACTCAAGGACATTATGCTAAGTGAAATAGGTCAGACAAAGATGAGTAACATAGGATCTCTCTTATATGGGGAAACAAAAAACAAAAACTGCAAGCTCATATATATATAGAAAACTAATGGTTGTAAGAAGTAGAGGGTGGTGGCAGGTGGGAGAAATGGTGAACTATTTTGTTTAAATAAATTGATAAACCTTTAAAAAGGGGGAAATGAGCATCAATCTAAGTTCATACTTCTTTGAAAGTGATTTTTATAATGTTTAGGTGTTTTTTTAGATTATACTATATCTACAAATATTTTAAGACCTTTAAATAAATTTTTCTTTTATTATCAGTAAGACATCACTCCAATTTGATACTTTAAGGTCATGTAAGGAGTTAGAGACTTTAAGGTTGCTAAGTGTAAGTATATAATAGCACTAGTAATATTGTTCATGAAATATTTTTATACTAAAAATAACATCTTAGAATCTATTATTTGGATTCAGAATTCTTGCCAATTATCATAAACATACCTATATAGTCATTTTCTCATTAGCTGTACTATGTGATAAAAGGTACAATTTTAAAACCGATTTTTAGAAAAATTTGAAGAATTTTAAATGTGGTAATAGATTTGACTCTGCTATATGTTTTCTATTTATTATACATTGGTTTATAAAACTATGACTTGGAATGTTGTTAAAATGTTCAGCCACAGCATATTATTTAATACAATGCCATAATATAATGTCATAATGTTATAGTCAGAATAATTAAGATTGTCTTACCAGGACAGGAGTTTCTATTTTTTTTAGTAATGTGTGCCTAGTGCTTTGAACAGTGGCTTGGCCTTAATAGCACTCAATAGAAATTAGTTGAATGAGTAAAAGTCATAACTAATACAGTATTTGTATCAGGTACTAGTAAATAAGAGTAAATAATATTTGCTTTGGAGTCAGGAAATGGTTTAAATTCCATTTAAATCACAGGGTTTATGCTATACAATTACCTGCCTTTCATTAGGTTTCTGGGGTCAGGAGGGTGGTATACATATTACTTTTACATTTAAAATATCTCCTGATGCTTTTGAAAATATTTATGCCACAGAATTTGCCTAATATATTATAATCATGTTTTTTAGAAAGACTTTGGTAATTGATTTTTTGCATTTAAGTTTTGTTTTGTTTGTTTTTTCCCCAAATTGACTATCATGTGGGTCCACTTAAAGGGACATTTAGTTCTCCTAGATGCATGTTGTCCTTGGCACCATCAACAGCAGTCTGGACTTCTGACAAATACTAGACAGTTTTTTATTTCATTGTCTGCACTCAGACTGGCAGTGTGGGTGTTGGGCAGGAGTCATTGTCCCCACAAGAGGGAGGCCTGATGGAAGTTATTTCATTCTGTGAGGGCCCATTATACTTATTTTGCCAGACCCAGTCCCCCTCACTCCCCTCCTCCCTCCCCTGCCACTAGGCCACCAGGAGAGTCCCTGCTCCTGTTTCCAAAGCTCTCTCACCCAGTGCTTTACTGACTGCCCCCCGCCAACTTGTCCCAGTGCTGGGGTTTGAGGGTTTAGCTTGCCCACACACAGCTGGCATCATCATGGGGACAAAGTCTTGGCCCCTTATAGCTGGGCTGTCCAACTGCTGTGTGAGAATATGGCCACCTTGTTACAGGAAGGCATGTGCCTTCTCTGTTGTAAACTGCCAGAAACATTCTTCCCATCAAAGCACTCATGTTCTTTGTGCCAAAAATACCATGTCAAGTGACAGTAAAATCTGATGGATTGACTTGGTTAGAAAGTGAAGCAAAGAGTAAGTTCTCCCACCCAGGATTCTACCTGTGGCAGTTCTCAATGGACTCTGCATGGGAGTGCTTTGTCCTCCTGAGAACCCAGGATACTTGGTCAACACCAGCAATGGTCAAAGTAAATGTTTTTTTCAAAAGATCCCGTGGAAGTGTTTCAGGTGTTTGGGACATTAGTGCCTACTTCCTGAAGGGTATTTTTTTTAAGATTTTATTTATTTATTTGACAGAGATCACAAGTAGGCAGAGAGGCAGACAGGGGGTGGAGAAGCAGGCTCCCTGATGAGCAAAGAGCTGAATGATGGGCTCCATCCCAGGACCCTGAGATCATGACCTGAGCCAAAGGCAGAGGCTTTAACCCACTGAGCCACCAGGAACCCCTTGAAGGGTATTTCTGAAAATTTTTGCTTTACCACAATTAGGTCAGGTTTTATATGCAACTGTTGTATCTAAGTTTCTAGAGCACACATAATAGGTATGATTTTTTGAAAAATTTTCATTGTGTAGAGCCATTTGATCTAAACACCTGGCATGTAAGTCAGCATGTGCTTCTGTCCTACCTGCCTCTACACACATGGTTGCCACCATTCCCCCTTGACAACAAGGAAAGAAAAGTCCTTCAAACAGAAACTGGCTGAATGCAAGCTCTTCATCTACAACCTGAAAACTAGGGGGTTCCTTTGGCATTAGGGGGTGGGGTTTGATATTAATCTTCTACCTAGTTTTTTATGGGTTCTTCATTCCACTCTTTATTCATGGGGTTTATGCTTCAGGCCCTGAACAATGAGGTTCCAAAATGCTGTGACCAGTTTCCTACTCCAAAACTTAAGTTTTTGGTTTTGGTTTTTTTGTTTGTTTGTTTGTTTGTTTTTAAACCAGTGACTGTGTTGGAATATACCTCCATATACCTGCTCCAAATTCCTATAACGGGTGCCTTGAGAACCTTACATTTCTAAAGTCATATGATTTAGAACAGAAGAATCACAATCTGTACTGATAGAGCACTTTTTAAACAGAAAGATCCATTTTATGTTGCCTATAACTTTTGCATTTTCTTCAAGCACACAGTGGTGTGAGTGATTCTGGTTTTGGCTATGCCAAGGGAAACCCCTGCATTTTTGTAAAGTTAAAGAACTAACTTGATTACTGCCTCAAGGAGAATAAAATATTTCATGTATTTCAAAGGATGAAAACACAGAAGTTCTATTAACTTATCCTCCCAGTGGAATTACAGACTTAAAACATTTTCCATGTTATAGGGAGAAAACCTCATGTGAGGTACCTGCAAGTCATTAGTTTCTGTCCAGGTTGTCTCTGATCCTAACAGTGTTGAGAAAGAAATAACAGTTGAGTGCAGGGTTGATGGATTTCAGCCCATACTGAAAAACCAGGATGATGATGGTAAGGTTTAAGGAGTAAGATGTGTTCTGTATCACAGAGCATGCATAGTATGAGTAGGATCCACAGAGTAAATGTGTGTCAATCTTCATATTGAATCCACTGGACCCGCCTTTCTAGGATTATGACACCACCTTGGAGAAAGGTGGAGTGGTACATGACACTGTGATAACAATATAATATGCTTCTAAATCATAGTGTCAAATCATAGTGTTTCAATATCCTGCAAAATAATTAACTCTTGCCTCTGCTGACTTTGAACCAGTGTACAGTCACCCGATGGGAATAGTGAGCACTTGATTCTCAACATGCACAATGGCAATTGTGTCCTATTTTTATGTGGTTTAATTGCCATCTGTCTAAAGCTTAACATGCTCTGCTCTGTGAGTATTTTAGGACTTAATACTGGTTAACTGTCATATTTTGAGGACAATACAATTTGAGGGATGAAATGGTACTTGACCAACATCAAGAGATTTTGAAGTTCTATACATGATAAGGAAAAAGAAAAGCAGATTTGAAAACATCACCTTGGATTTTTAGAGGATTACTTTTTATATGCTGAATTAGTCTGTGGATTTTTATGATTTTTATGATTAAGAACACATTTTGCTGTGGGGAACCTGGGTGGTACAAGTGCTGACTCTTGGTTTTAGGTCCTGGTCTCAGGTTTCTTGTCTCAGGGTGGATGGAACCCCACTCAGGCTCTGTGCTTGGCTCAGAGTAGAATTTGTTATAGTTTCTCTTTGCCTATTCTTCTGTCCCACCCCACTTGAAGCTCTTGCATGTGCTCTGTCTCTGTCTCTCTCTCTTTCCCTCTAAAAATAAATAAATATTAAAAAAAAAAAAAAAACCACCATATTTTGTTGAGGTGCCTGGGTGGCTCAGTCAGTTAAGCATCAAATTCTTGACATCAGCTGGGGTCATGATCTCAGAGTTGGGGGTTTGGCCGGTATTGGGGCTACACATTACATGGAGCTTACTTAAAAATAAACCCCCTAAACAAAAACCCATACTTTGTTATAAAAAGAAAATGTCCAAAACATAGAAAAGATAATTTTTAGGGCTGAAACTGAGTCTTATATTTTAGACTAAAAATGAAGCATAACATTTTTAAGTTTTTCCAAATGAACATATACCTAATTTTTTCATATACCTAATTTTTATAAATTTCATAAGATTTAAATTATAAAACAGTTTGTGAAATATCTGATCATTCTTTATATTTAGCAGAATGTGCTATAATAAAAGTATAAATTGTGAAATGTTAAAAATATGTATTCTGTTACTTAAAATAACTTTAGAAGGAAAAATGTATATTTTTATAATTTATTCCCTTTTTTTTGTAATGAATGGATAATTAACACAGTGTTATGTTTCAGATGTACAACGTAATGTTGACAATCCTACAATGTTAGTTTTAGATGTATGGTATAGAAAAATAATTCTGTGTTACTCAGTGCTCACATGACAACATTAGTCTCCATCTTTTACCAAACAATATAACTACAGTATTACTGACTATATTCCCTATGTTGAACTTTTCATATCTGTGATTTATAACTGAAAATTTATACTTTTTAAAAACCTTTATTTTATCGCTCACTTGCATCCTCTCTGGCAACCACCGGTTTATTTTCTGTATTTAAGAGTCTGGTTTTATTTACTTGTTCATTTGTTTTGTTATTTAGATTTCACATATAAGTAAAATCATGGTATTTGTCTTTCTCTGACTTACTTCTCTTAGCATTATATCCTCTAGGCACATCCAGGTTGTTGCAAATGGCAAGTAATATTCTCTTGTATTTATATACACAGACACACCATTTCTGTTTGCCTGTTCATCTATCAGTGGTCACTTGTGTTGCTTCTGTATTTTGGTTATTGTAACTAAGGTCCCAATAAACATAAGGATACATATATCTTTTCAAATTAGTGGGTTTTTTGTTTGTTTGTTTTCTTTAGGTAAATACCCAGTAGTGGAATTATTATATTTCTATTTTTTAATAATTTGAGGAGCCGCCATACTGTTTTCCACTGTGACTACACCAATCTACCTTCCACCAAAAATGTGTGAAGTTTCCTTTGTCTTTATATCACCAAAACGTGTTTCTTGTCTTTCTGATTCTAGCCATTCTGATTAAAGTGTGAGGTGATATCTCATTGTAATGTCATTTGCATTTCTGTGTTTAATGATGTTGATGTCTATTCTGTGCATCCTCTTTGGAAAATGTCTGTTCAGGTCTTCTGCCCATTTTTAATTGGACTATTTGTGGTTTTTTTTGGTGCCAAATTGTGTAAGTTTTTCTATATTTTAGATATTAACCCCTTATCTGATACATTATTTGCAAATATCTTCTATTTGGTAAGTTGTCTTTCTGTTTTGTTGGTGGTTTTCTTTGCTGTGCAAATGATTTTTATTTTGGTGTAGTCCTGATAGTTTATTTTTCCTTTTTTTTCCCCTTTGTCCAAGGAGACTTACCTAGAAAAATATTTCTACAGTCAGTGTCAAAGAAATTACTGTGTTTTCTTCTAGGAGTTTTACAATTTAATGTCTCACATTTAGGTCTTTAATCCATTTTGAGTTTATTTTTGTGCATGGTACAGGAAAGTGGTTCAGTTTTCTTCTTTTAATGTCGCTGTCCAGTTTTCCTAGCACAATTTGTTGAAGAAAATGTTTTATCCCCATTATGTATTCTTGCCTCTTTTGTAATAGATTAATTGACCACATAATCATGGGTTTATTTCTGGGCTCTCTATTCTATTCTATTGATCTATTCATCTTTGTGCCAGTATCAAACTGTTTTGGTTACTACAGGTTTGTACTATATCTTGAAATCTAGGATAGTCAAACCTCCAGCTTTCTTATTCTTTCTCAGGTTGCTTGAGTATTCAGAGTTTCATACAAATATTTTGAAAAATGTTCTTAGTATTTTGATAGGCATAGCATTAAATCTGTAGATTTAATGTAGATTGCTTTGGGCAATTACAGACATTTTAACAGTATTAGTTCTTCTAATCTTTGCTTGTGATGTCTCCAATTTCATTCACCAATGTCTTATAGTTGTCAGAGTACAGGTGTTTTTCCTCCTTGGTTAAGTTTATTCCTAGTTATTTAATACTTTCTGGTGCAATTGTAAATAGAATTATTAACTTCTTCTTCTGCTACTTCATGATTAGTGTATAGAAATGCAACACATTTTTTTGTATATTAATTTTGTATCCTGAGACTTTACTGAATTCATTATTAGTTTTAATAGTTTTTTTTTTGTAGACTCTTTTCTTTTTAAAGATTTATTTATTTGACAGAGAGAGATATCACAAGTAGGCAGAAAGGCAAGAGAGGAGGAAGCAGGCTCCCCGCTGAGCAGAGAGCCTAATGCAGGGCTCGATCCCAGGACCCTGAGATCACGACCTGAGCTGAAGGCAGAGGTTTTAACCCAGAGAGCCACCCAGGCACCACTTTTTTTGTCGACTCTTAAAGGTTTTCTATATATACCATTGTATCATCTGCAGAAAGGAAGGTTTTATTTTTCCTTACCATTTGGATGTCTTTTATTTCTTGTCTGATGGCTGTGGCTAGGACTTCCACTACTATATTGAACAGAAATGATGAGACTGGACATCCTTGTTCTGATGATGATCTTATAGGAAAAGCTCTTAGCTTTTCACCACTGAGTATGTTAATTGTGTGTTTTCATATATGGCCTATATTATGTTCATGTGTATTTCCCCTAAACCCACTTTGTTGAGAGTTTTTAGCATAAATGGATGTTACCCTCTGTAAAATACTTTCTCTGCAGCTGTTGAGGTAGCTCTATTATTTTATCTTTTCTCTTTTCATGTGATGTATCACCTGAATTCAATTACAAATATTAAAACACACTTGTATCCCTGTAATAAATTTCTCTTGATCATGGTGAATGATTTTTTTAAAAGAACTGTTGGATTCAGTTTGCTAATGTTTTATTGAGGGCTTTGAATCTATGTTCATCAGACATCTTGGCGAGTATTTTTCTTTTTTGAAAGTTTCTTTGTCTGGTTTTGATATCAGAGTAATGTTGGCCTTATAAGATGAATTTTGAAGCTTTCCTTCTATTTTTTAGAATACTTTGAGAATAATAGGTATCAAATTTATAAATACTTGGTAGAATTTACCTGTGAATTCATTTGATGCTGGACTTTTATTTGTTGGGGGATTTTTGATTACTGATTAAATTTCATTGCTTATAATGAGTCTGTTCAAATTTTCTACATTTCCTGATTCAGTTTTGGAAAATCAAATGTTTCTAGGAACATTTATCCATTGTCTCCACATTTTCCAGATTGTTGGCATACAATTTTTTCATAATATTCTCTTATAATGTTTATATTTCTGTGGTGTCAATTATTTCTCTTCCCTCATTTCTATTTTTTTATATATTTGAGTCCTTAGTTTTGTACTTGATGAATCTGGCTAAAGATTTATCAATTTTATCTTTTTAAAAAACCAGCTGCTATTTTCATTGATCTTTTCTATTTTTTTTCTCTATTTCATTTATTTCTGCTCTAATCTTGATTATTTCCTTCTTTTTACTAGCTTTGGTCTTTATTGTTCTAGCTTCTTCGATATAAAATTAGGTTGTTTATTTATAATTGTTTTTGTTTCTTGTGGTATGTGTCTAATGTTATAATCTTTCCTAGAACTGCTTTTGCTGTACCTCAAAGATTTGGGGATACTATACTCTCATTTTCTTTTTTCTCCGTGTATTTTTTTAAGTTCCTCTTTGGTATTTTGGTTGCCCCATTCATCGTTTATATCATGTTGTTAGCCTTCATGTAATGCATTTGTTCCAGGTTTTTTCCTTGTAATTGATTTCTAGTTTCATACTGTTATGGTTGGAAAAATGCTTGATATGATTTCAGTCTTTTTGAATTTACTGTGACTTGTTTTGGGCCTGACATGTGATCTATTCTGGAAAATGTTTCATGGGTGTTTGAAAAGAATGTATACTCTGCTGTTTTAGATGGAATGTTCTATATGCATCTGTTAAGTCCATCTGGTCTAATGTTCCATTAAAGCCATTGTTTTCTAGTTGCTATTCTGTTTAGATTATCTATCCATTTATGTATGTGGGAATTTAAAGTCCCCTACTATTTTGGTATTACTGTTAATTTCTCCCTTTATGTCTGTTAGTGATTGCTTTATGTATTTAGTGCTCCCATGTTTAGTGCATAGTTATTTAAAATTGTTATATTTTCTTGGTGGATTCTTCCTTTTATCATTATGTAGTATTATTTGTCTCTTGCTACAGTTTTTGACTTATAGTCTATTTTGTCTGATAGAGGTATTGCTACACTGGCTTTTTTTCCTTCCAATTGCATTGCAAATATTTTTCTATCCCTTCCCTTTTAATCTGTATGTGTCTTAAGTCTGAAGTGAATCTCTTGTTGACAGCATATAGCTGGATCTTGATTTTTTTCCAGTCAGTTGCCCCATGTCTTTTGATGGATTAGATAACTTATCTTTAAAGTAATTATTGATACTGATGTTGCCATTTAGTTATTGGTTTTCTGGTTGTTCTGTAGTTCTAAACTATTCCTTTCTTCTCTTCCTTTCTTCTCTTGTGGTTTGATGGCTTTCTTTAAGGTTATACTCAGATTCCTGCGTGTGTGTGTGTGTGTGTGAGAGAGAGAGAGAGAGAGAGATAGGTATTTGATTGTGGTTACCATTATTTCATATATAGCATTCTATATTAAGTTAATGATTTCTTAAGGTTGAACCCATTCTAAAAGCACTAAGTTTTCACCCCAACCACATTTTATGTATATGATATCATACCTGCCTTTATTTATGAATCCCTTGACTGATTTTTGTAGATATATTTAACTGCTTTTGTATTTTAACCTCTATACTGGTTTTAGGAGGGATTAATCTACCATTATGATAGATATGCCTATATTAGTAAACTTTTCCCCTTTCATAATTTTCTCTTATCAGTAAACTTTTCCCCTTTCATAATTTTCTCTCACTAAGGGCCTTTTCTTCCCACTGAAAGAATTCCCTTTAACTTCTCCTGTTATGTTGATCTAGTGGTGACGAACTTTTTTTTACTTTTGTCTGGGAAGCCCATTATCTCTCCTTTATGAATAGTAACCTAGCTGGGTAGAATATTCTTAGTTGCACACTTTTTCCTTTCAACACTTTGCAAATATCATTCCTGCAAAATTTCTGCTGAAAAATCAACTGATGGCCTTTTGGGATTTCCATTATATTAAACTACTTTCTCATGCTGCCCTTACAATTTTCTCTTTATCACTACTTTTTGCCATTTTAATGATTACATGTCTTGTACAAACCTCCTTAGGTTTAATTTGTTAGGGGCTTTCTGCAATTCCTGGATCTGGATGTCTGTTTCTTCCCATTGATGAGGGAAGTTTTCAGCCATTATTTCTTCAATTTTCTGCCTCTCTCTCTCCTTTCCTTCTGGGATCCCTAACATGCACGTATTATTACTCTTGATCTTATTAATGAATTCCCTTAACCTATTCTCATTCTGTATTTTTTACTTAATGAGTTCCTTATCTCTGACTGGCTCATTTTTATATTTTCTAATGCTGCTAAATATTTCACTGAGATCCTTCACTCTTTCTCAAGCCTTGTGAATATCTTTATGAGCAGTATTTTATTTTTTATCAGCCACATTGCTTATTTCTTTTTTATTTAGCTCTCTTGCTGTGATTTTGTCTTGTTCTTTTATTTGAGATATATCCCTCTGTCCCTTCAATTTGTCTCCCTGTTTTTTTCTATGTATTAAGGAAGTCAGCGACATCTCCTGGCATTAAAGGTATTGGCCTTTTAAAGAAGATCCCAGGGGTGCCCCATAGTGCAGTATGCCCTTTTCACCAGAACAAGGTGCTCCAGAGGTATTTCCTATTGGGTTGTGTATGGCCTACTGTTATGGCTAAGTAGAGTTTGCTTTCCATCCAGTCAGCTGCACAGTCCCACTTTTCCTGCCATGGTTATGCCTGACAGGGTTTTGTCCCAGTCCTATTGAAAGGTTTATGTGAGGCCACCACAGCCTTATTGATGGGTGGTGTCAGCAATCAGGCTAGCTGTCTACATTTACTTTACTGTAGCTGTGGGCATTTTGAAAGGCAGAATGCTCTCCCTGAACTGCCCTCTGAGAGGTTTTATTTGGTGGGAAGGGCCAGGAGTCAGATTAGATGTCAGCAGCCAATCTTTCTGGTGTTACTCTGTGTGCACCTAATGCCAGTCTTATCTCTGCATGGCCAGCTAAATGTTTCAGCTGTTGGAACTACAGGTAACTATTATCTCCCCCTATTTCTGAGACAGGAGTCATTTTGGAATGACACTGGTCCATGCCAGAGCTTCTTGTATGGTATATAGGAATAGGAGCCACTTTGGAGAAATGGTTGGTGAGATGGGCAGATTGGGTGGGGCTGGACCACAGGGTTAGGTGGAGATGGGGCACATGATGCTGTCAAGACAGGTGAAGAGTTAAGTGATGGTTCCTGCAAATATCCAGCTATCTAGGCTTGAGAAGGGAAAGAGAAATGGCACTTGCCAGAACTTTTGTTTTTGGAAAAGTCTCCTAAAGATCCCTGCACCTCTAGTACATGTTCTGAGATGAATAATAATTCCCCTTCAGGTATACTCCCAGGTGCTTTTCAAACTGCTTCCTCTATGTGTGTGTTTCTAGGTTATTTATTATGCTAGTTTTTAAGGGTAGGCACTGTTTCTTAGTTTTCTCTGGCTCTCCTAGGGCTAATCTCACTGATTTTTTAAAGTACCAGGAATTGAGCCCATTGATTTTAAAAGCTCATGATGTTAAGATCTCCTGGTTTTTCAAGCCAACCTTACAGGGACTCATCTTCTCAGTGTGTTCCCAGTGCCCAAGATTCCTAATATGGAATCTGGCCCTCTAGCTTATTTGTATTATGATATTCCTCCCAATTATGGTTAGTATCACCGGGGGTTTGTTTCCCATCCTTGTCTCTGACTCTCCTTCTCTTTTCGATTAACTATAGAAGGTCTGGTATGCCAATCTTTGTGTCATTCTCAAAATTATTTGTACAGATGTAGCTGTTACTTTGGTCTGTCCATGGTCCAAGGTGGACTGAGAATCCTTTTACTTTTCCATCTTCCTCAGTCTAGGAACAATGATATTTTAATACATTACTTAATATAACCTTAATTTATCAAATTCAACTAAATAGGTTGGTTATTGATAATATTCAAACTAAATTTCTTATTTAATATACTTTTTGACAACTTCTTACATATTATAATTACTAACATTAGCCTGCAGCTACATACTTAGAAAAATTTTCCCAAAGCTTTGTCATCATTTTTTTTGGTCTTAATGATACTATTGCTTATGTTCCAAACTTTTAAATGTAGAAACTTAATTTCTTTAATTAGAGGTTAAATTTTGACACCTGAGGGTGTTAGAACTTAAAATTACATTTTAAAATAATACTTCTGAAAGTTTTACTCTCTGGTGTTTAAAGTAGAGGCAAACATACATTTGAATTCTAATACCATCTGTCCCATAGATTTGAATAAATTACATAAATCTACCAACCTTGTTTGTTTCTCTTTAAAAGAGAAACAATAGAAACAACTTATAGGGTCTTATGGAGATAAAGTTGACAATGTTGCTCTGAGATGGTTCATGACACAAAGCAGGTGTTCAGTAATTTTATTTTATTTTTTTTCTTAATTACTTCTTTTACAAATACAGATGATCCCTGGTGACTAAGTCTACATTTTTCTCTGTGGGATAGCTATTGAAAAATAATTAGATTAGGAAAACTATGATACTTTCATTACACTTTTCTGTCTCACTGAGTTTCCCTTTGATCTGTTATTTCTTGCTGAATGGTCTTTTCTGGGAGGAAATAGACTTTTGTTGTTGCTTGTTATCTCAAAATATTGTTTAGTATGTTAACATCTAGAGGCAAAACACCATTAAAGTTCAGAAAATAAACAGAATCAAGATCTTTAGGGGAGAGCTGGAACATTTAGAATAAAGATTCCATCCACTCACAGGTTTTCACACCTTTTAAGGAAGAAACACGGGGAAAATGAGAGGGAGTTTAATAATCTGTAATATATTATTCATGATGCCTCACAATACTCCCTCAGCACCATATACCTGGGTCATATTTAATTCCATCTTCTCCCAAATCAGGTTAATTGTCAAGAATTGTCAGTTTACTTCCTGTACTTGCTGTGAATATATCTGTTTGTGTTTATTATCTTCATTATCACTACCCTAGGAAATAATTTCCTCCTTGTTCTGTTCAGATTTGCAACACAAACAGACTTTCTAGTAAGTCTATCTGATGATGTTTTCTATTAATTGAGTGGGTTACTCAAATTGAGTGGGTTACCCCAAACATTATGTTGAAGCCCTAACCCCCAATATGATGATGCCTCGAGGAGGGGCCTTTGGGATTTAATTGGTTTGGGATGAGTTTGTGGACATGGTGCCCTCATGATCGGGTTCGTACCTATGATGGTTAATTTTGTGTATCAACTCTAAT
The DNA here is from genome assembly GCF_010015895.1 of Lontra canadensis. Lineage (NCBI taxonomy): Eukaryota > Metazoa > Chordata > Mammalia > Carnivora > Mustelidae > Lontra > Lontra canadensis. Next base: position 1,825,171 of record NW_022631084.1, on the reverse strand, counting down.
GGATCATAGGCGCCCAGATATTTGGCTAAATATTATATCTGCATGTGTCTGTGAGAGTGTTTCTGGATGAAATCAGAATTTGAATTAGTAGACAGTAAAGCAATTTCTCTTCCCAATGTGAGTGAGCATTCTCAAATATTTTGTGGGCCTGAATAGAACAAACATGCAGAGGAAGGTACATTCTAGCCCTTCCTGCCTGACTACTTGATAGGGGTGTCAGTCTTCTCCCCTTGGTACTTCTGGTTCTTTAGCCTGGAATCTACATCACTGGCTCAGTTGATTCTCAGGTCTTCGTACTTTTTTTTTTTTTTTTTAAGATTTTATTTACTTATTTTAGAGAGAAAAGGTGGGTGGAGGGAGAGGGACAGATGGAAAGAGAAAATCTCAAGCAGACTCCATGCTGAGCATGGAGCTCCATTCTGGGCTTGATTTCCTGACCCTGAGATCATGAAATGAGCTGAAATCCAGAGTTGGATGTTTAACCGACTGAGCCATCCAGGTGTCCCACAAGCCCTTCAACGTCTGACATCATGGCTTTCTTGGGTCTCCAGTGTGTGGATGGATGATTATGGGACCTCTCAACCCTCATAATTATGTAAGTCAATTCCTTATAATGGAACCCTTCAAATAAATGTAAAAAATATATGCACATATATATGTTTGTGTGTATGTATAATTATTGGCTCTCTTTTCTAGAGAACTCTGACTAATATAGATATTTTGGTAATGAGAATGAATCTAGACAAACAAAACTTTAAGGGTGAGTTTTCTTAATTGGTTCTGAGGTTTCTGGAATTGGCTCTTTAATTGGACTATATTTGAAGACTACTGACTTTTAGGGCACATGATGTGATGAGCACTGCATGTTATAGGCAACTAATGAGTCATTGAACACTACATTAAAAACTAATGAGGTAGTATATGTTGGCTAATTGAATTTAAATTTTTTAAAAAAGGACTACTGACTTTTTAGTAGTAAAGAGAGCACTGATTTTCTATGGTGTTATTTATAGAGATATACAAATTATCTATATTAGATACTCTTAATCAACCACTTAAAAGAAACAAACTATTGCAAAGGAAGCAAGAATATGGAATGGGGAGAAGACCATCTCTTTAATGATGCTGGAAAAGTAGACAGCTACATGTAAAAAGAATGAAACTGGACTACTTTATAATACCATATACAATAATAAACTCTAAATGGACAAAAGACCTAAATGTGAGACCTGAAGCCATAGCATTTCTGAAAGAGAACACAAGCAGTAATTTCTCTGATATTGACCATAGCAACAGTTTTCTAGATCTGTTTTCTAAGGCAAGGGAAATAAAAGCAAAATTAAACTATTGGGGTTACATGAAAATTAAAGCTTGTAAAGCAAAGGAAATGGTAAAAAGAAAAAGAGAGAGAGAGAGATAACTACTGATTGGGAGAAGGTATTTGCAGATGATCCATTTGATAAGGGGTTAGTATCCAAGATATATAAAGAATTTATACAACTAGACACCAAAAACCCAAATAATCCAATTTAAAAATGGGCAGAGACCATTTTTCCAAAGAAGATATACAGATAGTCAATAGACAAATGAAAAGATGCTCAACCTCACTCATTGGGGAAATGCAAATCAAAATCACAATGATCTCACCTCACAACTGTCAGAATGGCTAAAATCAGAAAGATAAACAAGTGTCAGTAAGAATATAGAGGGAAAGGAATATCCATGCACTGTTGGTGGTAATGTAAACTGGTGTACCCACTGTGGAAAAGAGTAAGGAGATTCCTTAGAAAGTTAAAAATAGAAATGCTATATGATCCAGTGATCTCACTATTGGGTATTTACACAGGGAAAATGAAAACACTGACTGAAAAACAATTTATATACCCTTATATAACACAAAAAGACTTGTACAATAGCCCAGCCATGGAAGCAACTTAAGTATCCATTAGTAGATGAATGCATAAGGATATACACACACACTAGAATATTATACAGCTATAAAAATGATGAGATCATGACATTTGAGACAACATGAATGGACTTAGAGGATATTACTGTAAGTAAAGTGAGTCATACTAAGAAAGACAAATAACATATTATTCCACTCATAAATCTAAAAAAAAAAAAAAAAAAAAAAACCAAAAAAAAAAATAAAAAAAAAAAAAAAAAAAAAAGACCAAAAAGTAGAATCAGAACATTAATACAAACTGATACTAGCCAGAGCGAAGGGAGTTGGGGGTTTGACCAAAATGGGTGAAGGAGGAGAGGGAGATACAGGCCTCCAGTTGTGGAATGAGTGAGTCATAGGAATAAAAAGCAGAACATAAGAAATATAATCAGTGATGTTGTAGTAGTAATGCAGTGATACAGATAGTAGCTATACTTATGGTAGACATAGCATAATATAGAAACTTGTCAAATTACTAAGTTGTACAACTGTGACTAATATAATACTGTGTGTTAAGTATACTCAAAAAAAAAAAAAAAAGGAAATAAAGAAACCAGGAGCTATATGATTCTGTATGTGATACTTCTGAACATTTTTTGAAAGCTAATTCATGACTCTGGTTGGTAGCTCCTAATGTCCCTGAACAATATGGTGAAAGAAAAGGATAAACTCAGGAATTCAAATACTCAGTTCAAGCTTAGTATAAATGAAACCAGAGCTTCTTTATGTGCCCTATCTATAACAACATGGCTGAAATTGCTGAAAAACAAACATAGAGCCTCATCTTGAATTTGGCTACATTACAAGACAAGTGGCTACTTTGAAAAGTGCCTACTGTTAAAGTGAGGGCATCAATTAGGAGAGATTAGGAACTTACGAATTGGAATGGGGATGTGTACAAAAACTCTCATAATGATGGGTCATGAAGCCCCTAAATTCTGATGAGTCATCTTTGCTTGTGGAAAAGTTCTCCATACTCTCAACAGAGTTAGTCTAGTAGAAGTGGCCTCCCAATCTCCAGTGGCAGCAGAATCCATTCCCAATGATTTTGACTTCTCCACCCACAGTGATATTGGCTTTTCTACCTCTGTCTGAGAGCCTTAACTTTTTATCGTGTTGTGTGTATTGCTTGAGAAAAGTAATGACATCTTCTGAGTCAGTTGCCCTATAAGACAATGCTGATTCTCCTCAGGATTCACCCCTACCACTCTTCTTCGCTTCTAACCCATATAATGAGACTTGAGGTACCTGAAAGTGCAGCACAAAGTGTGTCCTATGAGGAGGTATGCTATATTCCAAAAGAACTACTGAGTTTTCTAATTTCTAAGAAATCTTGGGGACATGTTTGGAAATTGATGCAAGGGATTTGGGACAGTAATGAAGGAAATGTAATGCAGGATCAGGCCAAATTTATGCATGTGGGCTTACCAAGCAGAAATTCTGGCTTTCACCTTAAAGCTTTATGACACATTCTTGTAATTTGTCCACAGTGGTGTGAGACGTGTCAAGTTAAGCCTTCTAAGATGAGCAGGTTGTTGCATCTAGCCCCTCCTGCAATCAAAAAAGAGGTATAATGCTTAGTGGGCCATTTTGGATTTTGAAGGCAACATATTCCTTATTTGGGCATGTTCTCCAGCCCATTTGCTTAATGATCCAAGAAACTGCTAGTTTTAAGTGGGATGCCAAACAAGAAAAGGCTCTGCAATAGGTGTAGGCTCTGCAATAGGTCTGTGCAACCTGACATATGATCCAGACTATATGATTTATCAGATCCAGTCATTCTTGAAGCATCAGTGGAAGATATGATGTTGTTTGGAGCTTTTGGCAGGTACTTATAGTGAATCATAACACAGAATCTTAGGATTTTGGAACAAACACACATACACCTCCATCTTCTGCAAATACTCTCCTTTTAAGAAACAGCTCTTGACTTGCCACTGGGCCCTGGTACAGACTGAATGCTTGGCATGGGCCACCAAATTACCATGAGATGTGAGTTGTCCATAACGAACACAGTATTATCCAACCCACCATGTCATAAAGTTGTGCATACACAGTGATACTCCATCATCAAATTGCAGTGGTCGATATTTGATCAGGACCTCAAGGCACAAGTTACATGAAGAATTAGCTGAAATGCTGATGGTCCCTATTTCTACTGCAATGCCTTCTCTCTCTAAACCTGCAACTATGGCTTTAAGGAGAGCTCCTTATGATCAGTTGAATGAGGAAGAGAAAACTAGGGCCTGGCTTGTAGATGGTTCTGCACACTATGCTGGCACCACCCCAAAATGAAAAGCTTCAGCACTATAGCCCCTTTCTGAGGCAGTCCTGAAGGACATTAGTGAAAGGAAATCTTCCGTGTGGGCAGACCTGTGAGTAATGCATCTGGTTGTTTACTTTGTATTGGAGGGGAAATGGTTAGATGTGTGATTATATATAGATTCACAGGCTATAACCAATGGTTTGTTGGAATGGTCAGGGACTTGGAAGGAATATAAGAGAAAACTGGTGACAAAGGAAATTGCGGAAAAATATGTATAGACAGACCTACCTGAATAGGCAAAAAAAAAAAAAAAAAGTATTTTTGTCCTATGTAACTACCCATTAAAGAATGATGTTAGCAGAGGAAGATTTTAATAATTACATGGACAATATGACCCATTCTATAGATGATAGTCAGCTATTTTCCTCAGCCACCCCTGCTATTGTCAAATGGGCTTGTGAAAATGTAGCCATAATGGCAATGATAGAGGTATGCATAAGTTCAATAACATGAACTTTCATTCACAAAGGCTGACTCGACTACAGCCACTACTGAATGCTGAATCTGTCAGCAGCTCTGAGACCACGACTAAGTCCACAATATGATACAATTCTCTGTTGATCAGCCAGCTACCTCATGCTGAATTGTTTATATTAGACCACTTCCATTATTAAAAGAGCAATGTTTTATTCTAACAAAATATATAATTACTCTGAATACAGATTTCCCTTTTCCTAATACAATGTTTCTGCTAAAACTACCATCCATGGACTTAAAGAATGCCTTGTCCAACATTCATGGTATTCTACATAGCATTGTTTCTGATCAAGGAGCTTATTTTGTGGTCAAAGAAGTGTGGCAATGAGCTGGTGTTAATCAAATTCAATAGTTTTACCATGTTACCATCCTAAAGCAGTGTGGAGTGAAACATTTGAAGACCCAGTTACCCTGCCTGCTAGGTTCTAATACCTTGCATGGCTGGAGTAAGTTTCTCCAGAAGGTTATATATATGCTCTGAATCAGTGTCTAATACATGTTGCTCTTTCTCTGATAGCCAGGATTCATTCTTCCAGGAATCAAGAGATTGAAGTGGGAGTGGTACCATTCACTATTACTTCTAGTAATCCACTAGAAAAATTTTTATTTCCTTTTCCCATGACTTTATGCCCTATTAGTCTAAAGGTTTGTTTCCCAAAGGGGAAATGCTTCCACCAGGAAAAAACAATGATTTTATTGAAATGGAAGTTAAAATTGTCACCCAGCCACTTTGGATTCCTTATACCTCTGAACTAACTGGTAAAATAGTAAGTTACAGTATTGCCTGGAGTGATTGATCCTGACCACCAATGGAAATTGGACTATTGCTCCACAATGGAAGTAAGAAAGAGTGTGTCTGGATTACAGCAGACCCCTTAGTCTGTCTCTTACTATTACTCTATCCAATGATTTAAGTCAGTGGAAAAGTAAATCAACCTAATCCAGACCTAACTACTAATGGTATAGACATTTCAAAAATGAAGATTTGAGTCACCTTTCAGATAAGGAACTTTGACCAACTGAGGTGTTTGCAAAAGACAAAGGGAATACAGAATGAATAGTGGAAGAAGATAGTCATATACATTACTGGTTATAGAAACAATGGTTTATTATCATGAGTATTTTCTCCTTATTTTGTTATGAATATGCTTGTGTGTGTGTATACATATGTGTGTGTATATATATATATACACATATATATGTATATTTGTGTGTGTGTGTGTATATATATATATATATATATATGCAGGCATACCTCATTTTTTTTAATTCCTATTATTATGTTTCTCAGATGCTGTGTTTTTACAAACTGAAGGGTTTTTTAAAATTTTTTGCCTTTTTAGTTTTTATTTTTTTATAGAGGTATAGTTAAAATACAGTGTAACATTAGTTTCAGGGTTGTAATTGTATACATTACTTCTCATTACAGTAAGTATACTCTTATATATTACTCTTTATCTGTTTTACCCATGATACCTTCCTTCCCTTTGGCAACCATCAGTTTGTTCCCTGTATTTAAGAGGTGTTTTTTGTTTGCTTATTTGCTTTTGGTCTCCTTTTTTCCTTGTATGTTCTTTTGTTTTGTTTGTTAAATTCCACATGAGTGAAATCATGGTATTTGCCTTTCTCTGATTTATTTCACTTACATTATACCCTCTAGGACTATCCATCTTGTTGTAAATGACAAGATCTCATATTTTTTATGATAGCATAATATTTCATTATATACGTATGCAATGTTTTCTTTATCTATTGATGTACACTTAGTTTACTTCCATATCTTGGATATAGTAAATAATGCTACAATGAACATAGGGGTGCCCATGTCCTTCTGAATTAGTGTTTTCATTTTCTTTTGGTAAATACCCAGTAATCGAATTACTGGATCCTATTTTATTTCTATTTTTAACTTTTTGAGGAATCTTCATACTGTTTTCCACAGCATTTGAACCAATGTTCTTTTGTACCAACAGCACATGAAGTTCTCTTCTCCACACCCTTGCCAATACATGTTACTTCTTGTCATTTTTATTCTAGCCATTCTGATAATTGTAAATTGATATCTCATTGTGATTTTGATTTGCATTTGCCTGATAATTAATGATGCTGAGCATCATTTTATGGGTCTGTTAACCATCTGTAGGTCTTCTTTGAAAAAATGTCTATTCAATTCCTCTGCCTATTTTCTTAATCAGATGATGATGATGATTGGTGTTGAGTTCACCTCTATTTGCATGACAAATGCTTCTCCATCCCTTCACTTTCAATCTGCATGTATCTTTAGGTAGGAAATGAGTCTCTTATAGGGAGCATATAGATGAGTCTTACTTTTTTCCATTCAGTTACCCTATATCTTTTGATGGGAACATTTAGCCCATTTACATTCAGAGTAATTATCAATAGGTGTGTGGTTATTGCCATTTTGTTACTTGTTTTAAGGTTGTTTTTGTAGTTCTTCTCTGTTCCTTCTTGTGCTCTCTTCCCTTGTGGTTTGATGGTTTTCTTTAGTGTCGTGTTGGATTTCTTTTTATTTTTTTGTGTGTCTATTATAGGTTTTGGTTTGTGGTTACCATTAGGTTGATAATATAAACTCTTATGGATGTAGCAATCTATGTATTAAGTTGATGGTTGATGAAGTTTGAACCTATTCTAAAAGCAGTAAATTTTTACCTCCCCATGTTTTTATACCTGATGTCATAGTTTATATTTTTATCTTGTAAATCCTTTAATTAATTTTTGTAGATATAATTGATTTTACTGCTTTTGTGCTTTAACCTCTATACCAGGTTTATAAGTGATTAATCTACCACTTTTATTATATGTTTGCCTTTACTTGAGCAATTTCTTTTTCTTTCATAATTTCTTACATTTATGGCCTTCCCTTCAAATTCCCTCTGAAGAGAATTCTTCAAAGAATTCTCTTTAATGTTTTTTGTAATGCTGGTTTTGTGGTGATGAACTTTTTAAACTTCCATTTGTCTGGTAAACTCTCTCTCCTCCTCTTAAATGATAATCTTACCAGTTAGAGTATTCTTGGTTGCAGCCCCCCCCCCACCTTTAGGACTTTGAATATATCATGCTACTCTCTTCTGACCTGCAAAGTCCCTGCTGTAAAAATCAGCTGATAACTTATGGGGTTCCCCTTAACTGTAACCATTTTCTTTCTTCTTTCTGCTTTTACAATTGTCTTTTTAGCACTATATTTTGCCACTTTAGATATATGTTCCTTGGTGTGGACTTTGAGTGGGTTAATTTTATTGAGGGCTCTATGTTTCCTAAAACTGGATGTCTGTTTTTCTTCAGATTGAAGTTTTTACCTCTCATTTCTTCAAATAAATTATCTGTCTCCCTTTCCCTCATCTCCTTCTTGGAATCCTTATAATGGGAATGCTATTATGCTTGATGATGTTGCAAGTTCTCTTAATATAATCTCACTTTTTAATTCTTTTTTTTTTCCTTTTTGCAGTTTAACTTAGTTTTTGTTTTTGTTTCTTTCCCCCCCCCCACTATCTTGTCTTCCAGGTCTGTTCTGCCTTCTCTAATCTGCTATTGATTCTTTCTAGTGTAATTTTTATTTCAGTTACCAAGTTCTCTATCTCATTAGTTATTTTTATATTTTCATCTCTTTGTTGACGGTCTCACTGGGATACTCCACTCTTCTCAAGTCCAGTGAGTATCTTTAAGACCATTACTTTATATTATTTGTCATGTTGCTCCTATCTATTTCATATACCTTTTCTGCTGTAATTTTTGTCCTATTCTTTCACTTGGGACATATTCTTGTCTCCTTATTTTGTCTAACTTTCTGGGTTTTTCTGTGTTAGGTAAGTCAGTTATGTCTGTAGATCTTAAAAGTAGTGGCAGTATGAAGAAGGGGTCCTGTGTTGCCCTGAAACACAATGCCCACTATTCACCAGATCCAGGCACTTCAGGGGAGTCCCCTTTGTGAGTTACATGTACCCAACTATTGAAGCTGAGCTGTGTTTGCCTTCAGTCCAGTCGGTTGCAATGGTGCACTTTGACTGTTATGAGTATATCGGGCAGAGTTTTGTCCCTGTTTTGTTAAGGAACTTGTATAGGGCCATGGCAAGCTTGTTGTTGGGCATATTGACAGTCAGGTCAGACGCCTGCCCTTAGCTCGTTTGCATGGGCTATAGTCTCACCAAACTATAGGGCACTTTCCTATGCTGCATCCTGAGAGGCTTTTGTTGGTTGGTGGGCCAAGCAGTCAGACAGATACTACCTCCAGTCCATCTATTCAGACTGTAGTCCCACTGGCCTATAGGGTTTTATCCCTGTATTGTTCCCCTGTGAGGTTTTCATTACTGGATGGTTGGAGCTGGCTATTAGATGAGATGTCTGTCCGCAGTCTGTCTGCTGGGTGATCATCAGGGCACTTTCTCTGTGCTGCCACATTCAGCTCTGGTACTGTGGGTGCACTAGTGTGTGTGTGGTTAACTTCATACCTCCCACGGTAGGAGTCACTTTGGAGTGGTGCTGGTCTCTGTTGAGGTTACCTGAAGGGTATGCCAGGACAGAAGCTTCTTTGGAAGAATGCCTGCAGAGTGGGTTAGGTTAGGGGGGGAGCAGATCTTCAGGAGAACATGTAGAGGGGAGTCCACTGTGCTAAAAAGATAAGTGGAGGGTGTTTGCACTTGTTCTACAAGTATCACACTATCTGGGCTGGGAGAGGATGGTAGAGTAATGACAACTGCCAGCACTTCTGTTTTGGGAAAAGTCTAAAGATCCCTCCCCCTCCAGAGTTTAATAAATAAATCTACTTCTTGTATAAACCAAGTGGTTTTTAAACTGATTTTTTATTTTTCTTTCTTTCATTCATTCATTCTTCCTTCCTTCCTTCCTTCCTTTCTCTTTCTTTTTCTTTTCTTTTCTTTTTTTTTTTCCCAAAGAGATGGTGTGAAGGGGGTGAGGTGGGAGGGGAGGGGCAAAGGGAGAGAGAATCTTAAGCAGGCTCCACTCCCAGCACAGAGCCCAATGCAGGGCTCAATCTCATAATCCCGGGATCATAAACTGAGCTAAAATCAACAGTGGAATGTTTAACCAACTCAGCCACCCACGCCTCTTAAACTGCTGTTTCTATGCTGTATCTCAGTCTGGTTATTTTATGGGCAGAGACTCAGTTTCCTATCATCCTCTGGCTTTCAAGGAGCTAAGCCTACTGATTTTTAAAATGCTAGGAGTTAAGCCCCACTCTTTTGCAAAGCCTCAGTGTTTTGGGGACTTATTTTCCTAGCATGAGCCCTCTGGGTCTGAGGTGCCTGTTTTGGAGGTCTGATCCTTTTGCTTCTTCATGCTTGTGGTGTCCTTCCCATTTGTGGCTAGTCTTACTGGGAGTTCGGTTCCCAGTCCACCCCTTTTACCATTTTTGATGTGGCCTCCTTTCTAGAATTAACTATGGAAAGTCTGTTTTGCCAAACTCTGGGTCATTTTCAGAGTTAGTTCACAGATATGCCTGTTATCCTGGTGTGTCAGTGGGACAAGGAAAATTCAGGATCTTCCTAATTCATCATCATCCTATAAATAAAAGGTTGAGCAATTAAATTAAATTAAATTAAAGAATTGAGCAATTCTTTCAACACCATTTTTCAACAGCATTTGCTTACTTTGTATTTCTGCATTACATTTTGGTTAATTCGTGTAATATTACTTTTTCATTGTTATTATATTTGTTACGATGATTAGTGATTATGACTCACTGAAAGCTCAGAGGATGGTTAGCGTTTTTTTAAGCAATAAAGCATTTTTAAATTAAGGTATATATATTTTGACATACTATTACACATTTAGTAGACCATAATGTAAACATAACTTTTATAGCATTAGATATCCAAAAAATGTATTTGATGTGCTCTATTATGATAATCATTTTACATGGTAGTCTTCAACAGAATCCCCAATATCTCTGAGGTATGCAGATAGATAATAGATGATAGATAATGTTTTCTTTCCTCTCATTTATTTCTGTAACATAGGATATATTGATTGTCTATCCTATTATTTAAGGTACAAGATATCAAGAAGAATCAACATCACTCATGGATATTATCTCCTTTCTCAGAAAAGAGGTTTGTGAATTTTTGGTTGTATGGAAATTAATTGTATCATGTTAGGCTTTATTACTGTCTTTATATGGAAATTCAGTATGGGTTAAGGGCATATGGGCACCAAGTTGAAAAGGCATGGACTTACGATGGTTAATTTGATGTGTAAACTTGACTGTATAGATCTTGGGTGTCCAGATATTTGACTAAACATTATTTTTGGTGTGTCTGTGGCAATGTTTCTGGATAAAACTAGCATTTGAGTCAGTAGACTCAGTAAATTGGTTTGCCTTTTCCAAAGTAAGTAGATATCCTGCAATCTGTTGAAGGTCTAAATGAAACACAAAGGGAAAGGAAAAATTTGGTCCTTTCTTCCAATTGCTTATGCTAGGACATTGATCCTTCCCTGCCCTTGGCAGTCCTAGTTCTTAGGACTTCAAATTCATGCTGAATTACACTAACCCGCTCTCCTTAGTCTCCACTTTGCATATGGCAGATAGTAAGACTTCTCAGTCTCCACAATTGTGGGAATCACTTCCTTATAATAGATCTCTTGCTGTATATATTCTATTAGTTCTGTTTCTCCAGAGAATCTCAATAATGTGCCCATATAAAGGGATGAAGAGAACAGAGTGCTCTCTCTACACTATGTGACCATATCTGCAGACTTGGAAGAGGGATCTCACCTGGAATGGAATATTCTGGCTCCTTAATCTTGAGGCTTTTAGCCTTATGATTTTTAGCTTCTAGAACAATCAGAAATAAATTATTGATTAAGCCACCTTGTCTCTTCTATTCATTATAGTATCCCAAAGCAATCAAGACAAGGTTATTCTACTATAAAAAACATTCCAATGGCTTTTTATGCTCTATCTTGTTTGTTTATTTAGCTGCATTTTTGGTCATTCTTCCCTTTGTAACTTTTTATTTGAATTTTTTTGTCTGAAATTATTCTCCCCTCTGAAAATACTAGACTTTTTCTGGACTTTGGATCCCTGTGCTGGTTATATTCTTCTCACTCTCACCTAAACTCTGCTTAAGGTAACTGCCTCTGAAAAATCTTCCATGACTTTGTTAGACCAGTTAATTTTCAATATCTTTCATTCCTGTCACATGTTATCTCAGAATCTCCTGTAACCCAATATCTGAATCTTTATTTCACTCCATTTCATTCTTTTGTTGTTCCATTTTTTTTTCCTCCATAGAACAGGATCCTGTCTTTTTAAGTCATGGGCACTCAGTTTGTAGTGCAGCACTTAAAACTATGGGTAACTAATAAGGATAACTATTTGATAAGTAAATGCAAATATTGTACACAATATACACAAACTGATTACTGGATATTGAGGATCATTTTAAGATGAAGAGCCTCTAATGGATCCTGTGATAGGATCAAAATATAAATGTGACCATTTTTCCTTTTTCTCCATGTTCCCCCCATGAAACTTTTCTTTTGTTCCTTCATGATTCGGATTTTAAGATCCAACACAAAAGGGTAGTAAAAGAGAAATAAGGCATCTAGGCTGGGCTACAGAGGAATTTTTCTGAGTTGTTAAAGAAGAACAAAAGTAATTTTAGGATATGAAAAAAATAAAATAGAAGGATTTTTAAAATATTGTCATAGCTTACAATCTTAGAATAAAAACCTCATTTTCCTAGAAAGTATTTACTTCCATGTATAATTTAAATATAAAATACTACATATTGAATATATTTATTTTAAACATATAAAACATGCTACACACAAATTTAGAAGAGTAAATCTAGGGAAGGAACTGAGAAAAGCAAAGGTGGTCAAACTATAGCTGTTTCTTTTAGCAAAAATTAGAGAAAATATGGCCATATATGAGAGTTAGGTACATGAATCCAATTGTTTTGGTCACATATATTTTTTTAACTAAATTGTGAATATAAATTTTTCCACTTCAACAAACATTTATTAAAGTTCAAACATATATTAGAGCCCTTTGTACTGGGGTTACAGAAGTGAAAGAATGAGAATCTTTATGCCTATAGAACTTATATTCTTAGAAATCAATAGTTACCTTGAAATTATCTCACTCAAGAGGCTGAAATCAGAAGAGCAAGTGACAGATTTTTAAAATGAAATTAAATATTCCTTAATAGCTTGTCAATTTTTATTGAGTACCTCTCTTCCAGACATCAATCTAGATAGTGAGAAACTAGGTAATGATCTAGGTATTCAGGATATTAGGATAAAAAATGTATTTAAATTAATATGACTTGGTCTGTAAAATTGACTTTAAGAATGATTGAGTTTCTAGTTTTATAAAATGTTTTCATAAGAAAGATAATTATTTAGCAAAAATAACCATGTAATTTTCTGTGAGGGTATTGAGTAAATATGAAGCAAGTCTTAGAGATGTGGGCTTTGGTGAAATTACTACTATGTTAGAAAAAAAATTTTCTTACAGATGAGGGGACTAGGAAAGAATGTATTGCCTGAAACTGTTTTGACAGACATAACCTTTCCATTTTAATAGTTTCCAGAATTTAGTTTTTCTCTCTTAACTGTACTGTGATGAGAATCTTGTTAGCAAACCATATGATCAAGTCATGGGGCTGAACTCCTCTGTCCCCATTATATCAAATCTAAAGAAGAATGCTAGAATTCAAAGTGCTCCTCTTTTCAAACCAGGTATAGGAGACTAGAGAGAACATACTGCATCTGTCACTTTTTTCTTTCCTTATGAAGGCCAATAGGGTATGTTTCTCTTTTCTTTTAATCCCATTTTTCTTCTTCTGAGATATAACTGACATTACATTATATTAGTTTCAGGTGTATAATGACTTCTTATTTAAGTCTGGTATCATCCATCATCATACATAGGTGTGTTTCTTCTTTTCTTGTGATGGGAACCTAAGATCTACTCTCAGCAACTTTCAAATATACAGTTCAATATTATTAAATATATTCATCATGGTGTACATTACATCCCATAGCTTATTTTATACCCATAAGCTTGTACCCCTAACTATGTACCTTCACCAATTTTGTTCAACCCCAATCCCCACTTCTGCAACTGCCTCCCTGTTCTTTATATCTAAGAGCTCAGTTTAGTTTTGTTTTTAGATTCTACATATAAGTGAGATCATGTGGTATTTCTTTCAGTAACTTATTTCACTTAGATTTCATTTATTATGGCTGAAAAATGTTTCATTTTATGTGTGTGTGTGTGTGTGTGTGTGTGTGTATGCACACATACCGTATTTCCTTTATCCATTTATCCATTGACAAATACTTACATGTTTTGGAAATTATAAAAATGTTGTAGTGAAGATAGGGGTGCATATATTATTTGCATTAGAGTTTTTCTTTTGTAGTACTATGCAGAATTACAGTTACTAGATAGTACAATAGTCCTGTTTTTAATTTTTGTAGGAACCCCCATATTGGTTCTCATAGTGGGTATACCAATTTACATTCTTACCAACAGTGAATGGGGTCATTCAGTGAGGGGTCAACAGTGAGGGGTCCTTTTTCTCCATATCCTCTCCAACCCTTACTATTTCTTGCTTTTTTGATCATAGTCATTCTAAAAGATACAAGATAATATTTAATTGTGGTTTTAACTTGTGTTTCCCTGATGATTAGTGATGTTGAACATTTTTCATGTACCTGTTGGCCACTTGTATTCTTGGAAAAATGTCTATTCAGATTCTCTGCCCATTTTTACTAAGATTGTTTACTTTTTGCTATTGAGTCATAGGAGTTCCTTATGTATTTTTTAAACATTAACCTCTTATTAAATGTACAATTTACACTGTTTCTTCCCATTCAGGAGGTAGTCTTTTCATTTTTATGATGGTTTCCTTTGTTTTTCAGAATTTTTTAGTTTGATATTGTCTTACTTGTTATTTTTACTTTTGTTCCCTTTGTTTTTGATGTCAAATACAAAATTTCATACCAAGTTTGATGTAAAAGAGCTTACTGCCTATGCTTCCTTATAGGAGTTTTTATGATCTTAAGTCTTCTGTTCAAGTCTTTGAGCCATTTTTAAAATTTTTTGTGTATAGTTATAAGGCAGGTATCAAGTTGTATTCTTTGCATGAGGCAGTCCAGATTTCCCAGGTCACTTCTTAAAGAGACCATCCTTTCCCCATTGTATGTTTCTGGCTTTTTTGTCATAAATTAATTGATCATCTATGCATGGATTTATTTCTGAGTTCTCTTTTGTTCCATGCATGGGTTTTTTTCTGAGCTTTCTTTTGTTCCATTGATTAATGTGTCTGTTTTTATGCCATTGCCATACTGTTTTGATGGCTACAGCTTTGTAATGTAGTTTAAAATTAGGGAGCATAATGCTTCAAACTTTCTTCTTCTTTCTCAAGATTGCTTTTGCTATTTGGAGTCTTTTGTGGTTTCATACAAATATTGGGATTATTCTATTTGGTGGAAAAATATCATTGGAATTGATAGGGATTTCATTGAATCTGTAGAATGCTTTGGGTAGTATGGACTTTTTAATATCTTCCTGTCACTGCCGGTGCGACGACACGAGCAGGGTTGAGAAGGTAAGAGAATGGAGAGAGAGTAAGACTTGTAAGAAATGAGGACAGGAGGGACACAGTGGATGATGTCCAAGCAGTGCCGATTTTATTCAAGGCTGTGAGGCATTATATAGTTAACAGAAACAATTATAAGGAAGTATCTGTTTTTGGTTGATTGCTCATACACACATAACATTCACAAGAAACCCCTCAAGCTTTTACGAAGCCCATTTCCCAAGCGCTGGTAGTGGATCTTCTGACGCCAGTAACTTTTGTCTACTTAGCTAATCTTTAACTAGCAATTCACTAGTTTACAATGGAGCAATTTATAATCCGTGCAAGTACAGGGTAATCTTGTAACAGTTAAATGTGCAACCCAGTTTTGCCTCTAATACATGCAGGCAGTCACATCAGCGAGTCTTATGGTCCATAGCTCAGGCTCTTTCTCAAGCACAACTCAACTGATATCAGGAGGCACGAGTCAGGGCCTGGTTTGATCCCTCGCCTCTAGCTGGGTCTGTGGCTGCCTACATCTTCCAACAATTGCATGGAATATCTTTCAATTTATTTGGGTCCTCTTTAATTTCTTTCATCAATATCGTTACTTTTTCAGGCACAGGTCTATCACTTCACTGGCTAAGTTTATTTCTAGTTATTATTTTTGCTGTAGTTGTAAATGGGATTATTTTCTTAATTTATCTTTCTGATAGTTAATTACTAATAGAAAGGCAACATATTTTTGTATATTGATATGATATCATGCAACTTTACTGAATTTCTTTTATTTCTAGTCATTTTATTTGTTGTTGTAGTTGGAGTCTTTAGTGTTTTCTGTATATAACATGCCATCTTCAAATAGTGACAATTTGACTTCTTTCATGATTAGATGACTTTTATTTCTTGCCTAATTGTTCTGGGCAGTACTATGTTAAATAAAAGTGTGAGAGCAGGCATTCTTATTCCTGATCTTAAAGGAAATGCTTTCAGCTTTTTACAGTAGAGAATGATGGGTTTGTCTATATGACCATTATTTTGTTGAGGTATATTCCTTCTATTCTCACTATGTTGAGGCTTTTGTTTGCTTTGTTTTGTTTTTTGAGAGTTTTTAAAAATCATAAATATTGATATTTGTCAAATGGTTTTTCTGCATGTTTTGAGATGATTATATGAATGTATCCTTCCTTTCGATAATATGGTGTATCACGTCGATAGATTTGTGGATGTTCAGCATCCCTGCATGCCTGGAGTAAATCTCATTTGTTCATAGTGGATGCTCCTTTCAATGTATTGTTGAATTTGATGTGTTAGTATTTTGTTTAGGGTTTTGCATCTATTTCTTCATTGTGCTTGGCTTCAATTTTCTTATGTCTTTTTTTAATTTTGCTATCAAGGTAACTTTAGACTCATTAAATGCATTTGGCAGTGTTCTTTTGTCTTTGATTTTTTTTTGAAGTGTTTGAGAAGAATTAACCTTAATTCTTTTTTTTAAATATTTGGTAGAAAGTACCAGTGAACCATTTCATTTCATTTACCAGTGAACCAGTCCTCATTTCATCTCCTTACCAGAAATCGGTTCAGATTTTCTATTTCTTCTTGATTTAGGTTGTGTTTCTAGTAATTATCCATTTCTTCTAGGTTGTCCAATTTAGTATAGCTATTATACTAGTTTCTTATGAATTTTTGTATTTCTGTGGTTTCAGTTGTAATATCTCCTATTTCATTTTTTATTTCTAAGTCTAGTTAATGATTTGTCAATTTTACTTATCTTTTTAAAAATTCATTTATTTGTTTCATTGATCTTTTCTATTACATTTGGTCCCTATTTCATTTTTTTTTCCCCACTTGGATCTTCATTATTTCTATTCTTCTAATAACTTGGGCTTTTGTTCTTTTTTTCCTAGTTTCCTGAAGTGTAAATTTACATTTTTTGAATTATTTTTTGTTTCTTGAGGTAGGCAATTTGTCCTTTGAATATCCCTCTTAGAACTCCTTTTGCTGAATCCTATAAGTTTTGGTATGTTGTATTTCTATTATCATTTGTATTAATATTTTTTATTTCTCTTTTGATTTCTTCTTGAACTCATTGGTTGTTCTATAGTATGTTGCTTAATCTCCAAATATTTGTGAATTTTCCAGTTATTTTTTTTTTTCTTGTATCTTATTTCTAGCTTCTTACTATTGTGGTCAGAAAAGATGGTTTGTACATGGGAATTCATGATGTCTGATTAGGCAAGATGTGATCAACATAATCATCCTTGGGAGGCGTTAATTGAAAGCAAAGAAAGAGTGACCAGAACTATGCTGGGATAGCTAAGATATGATACACACAATCATCCTTGAAAAAGTCTAATTGAAAAGCAAACAAGGAATGACCAGAAAACTGGGCCTCCTTTTGGATTTCTGGGCTGCAAACAGTCAGATTCTAATTATGGCTTAACACATCTCCCAGGGGATAGATGTTCAGTGTAAGTTAGACATAAATCCTTAGTAGGCACCTACTCCCTGCCTGCAAGTCACAAACACAGATAGATCTAATCACAGTATGCCTGTAAATGTTACTGCCCTAGTTACTGAAACTTTACATTCCTTTCTAATCTTTACTCTTTGATAACATGCATAATAAAAATAGAGGTAGAGTTTGGTTTGTAGCCTTTCACCACTGGAGTATCTGGTCTTTGGGACCTCTCCTTTCTACTTAGGTGTCTGGAGTAATCTTTTCATTGGCCCTCTCAGGGTTTGCTGGCCAGACCCAACATTGATATTATTTCAGTCTTCTTAAATTTTTGAAAATTCATCTATAGTCTCACACATGACCTATCCTTGATAAGATTCTAAGTGTGTATTTGAAGAATGCATATTCTGTTGCTTTTGGATAGTATAGGTCTGTTAAGTTCATCCTGTCTAACATGTTGCTTAATGCCAATGTTTTCTTACTGTTTTCTGTTTAGATAATCTATCCTTTGATGAAAGTGGGTTATTAAAACCCCTGCTATTTTTGTATTGCTTTCTATTTCTCCCTTTAGGTCTGTTAATATTTGCTTTATATATTTAGGTGATTTTATATTGGGTGCATAATATTTACAAATGCTCTATCTTGTTATTGTATTGACCAGTTTATCATAATGAGTTTCCTTGTCTCTTATTATAGTTTAATGTTTATTTTGTCTGGTTATAGGTATAGCTACCCCAAGCTTCTTTTGGTTTCTAATTGCATGGAATAAAAAAAAAGAATAAAAAAAATTGCATGGAATCTTTTTTCATCTCTTCACCTCATGTGAGCCCTTACATCTGAAGTGGGTGTTTTGTAGGCAGCAAATAGGTGCTGGTTTTTTTTTTTTTTTTTTTTTTTTATCCATTCAACCACCCTATGTCTTTTGAATGGACAATGTAGTCCATTTATAGTCAAAGTAATCACTGATAAGTATGTATTTGCTGCCACTTTGTTAATTGTTTTCTAGCTATTTTGTAATTTATCTGTTCCTTTCTTCTCTTGCTCTTTTTCTTTCTGATTTGAATATTTTCTCAAGTGGCACACTTAGATTGGTTTTTATTTATTATTTATGCATTTACTATAGGTTTACTTTTTGGTTACCATGAGCTTACTTAAAACAAGTTATATTTGTAATAGTCTATTTTAATTTACTAACTACTTAATTTCAAATCCATTCTAAAACTCTACATTTTTACTCACCCCTCTACCTTATATTTTTATGTTATAATATACATCTTTTTGTCTTGTGTATCCCTTAAATTATTCAATTATAGTTATTTTTATAACTTTTGTTTTTTAACCTTCATGTTAAATTTATAAGTGATTAACCCACCCCATTTTGACACTTGATAATTCTGAATTTTATTATATACTTACCTTTACCAGTGTTATTTATACTTCCTTTGTTTTTCTATAACTAATTTGTACCCTTTTTATTTCAGCTTTAAAGGTCTATTTAATAATTGTTGCAAGGCCAGTTTAGCTGTGATGAATTCCTTTAGCTTTTGTTTGTCTAGGAAATCTTCATCTTCCCTCAGTTATGAAGAATAATTTTGCCCAGTTTTGCAAAATTATTGGCAGTTTTTGTTTTTCTTTTAGTACTTTTAATATAACATACCTTCCCCTTCTGGCCTGTAAAGTTACTTCTGAAAGATCTGCTGATGGTCTTATGGTAGTTCTCTGTACACAACAAATTGTTTTTCTCCTGGTACTTTAAAAAATTCTCTCTTTTTCTTTAACTTTTGACACTTTAATTATAATGTGTCTTGGTATGGTTTCTTGGGTTAATCTTTTTTTGAAATCCCTGGAATTCCTGAGTCTGTACATCCTTTCCCAGATAAGGGAATTTTTGAGCCATAAGTTCTTTAAATAAATTTTCTGCCCCTTTTTCTCACTCTTTCCATCTGGGATGCCAATAATGTGAATGTTGGTCTGTTTGATGTTGTCTCAATTCTGTTAAGCTAGCTTTACTCTTTTTCAGTCTTTTTTTTTTTTTTTCTTCTATTTTGTTTGGGTGAATTCCACTGCTTTGTCATTAAGTTCACTCAATGATCATTTCTTCTACTTGATTGAGTCTGCTGTTGAACTCCTTTATTGAATATTTCTGTTCATTCTGTTCTTCAGCTCTGTGACTTCTTTTTGGTACTATCTTATATTTTCTCTGTTGAAATCCTCGGTTGTCCCTATTTCAGTAAGCTCTTTTTCTCAGGTTTTATTTATTTTCTTTGGAAATTATTCCTCTGTCTCTTTTTCCTTGACTCTCTGTCTTGCTTTCTATGCATTAGATAAAGCATCACTTCTTCTAGCCTTCAAGGAGTATCTCTGTGTAGGAGATGACCTTATTGTTTATTCCTGTCCTATTTCTGGGCATCTCTCAAACTTTTGTGATTGTCAAAATCATCTATTTTATTTCTAATGGCTCTCTGTAGTTGAGTGTATGCCAAGACTTGTCAGTGTCCCAAAAGGAAGGATCTCAATTAGTACCTATATTCAGGTTGATTGGAAACCAGACTCTCAGGCAGCAGGTTTTAAAGTATATAGATATATACAGTTTTGTGGAACCATTGTGTAATCCCCTACAGGCCACAACAGCCTGACAACCAATGGGTGTCCCCTGGGTGGCAACCACAAAAAAAGATTTTGTGCCCTGGGCGTGGTAGTTGGTTAAGAAATTTTTCTCCATTGGTTATAGTCTGTGGGACCTCTAAGGGTAAACTCCACTGTTCACCAGAACCAGGTAATCTAGAGGTGTCCCCTAGGTAGCAGCTGCAAAAACCAGGGTACCAGATGATAGTACAAGCTCCTTTCTGTGAGATATGTATTATCAGGAATGAGACAAAGGGAAAGTTCCAAAATGGTGTCCATTGGCCTTTATATCTGGAGAATATATCAGTAGGCCCCTATATGTGTGTTAAATTAGATGCCTGCCTCTCAGGCTAGTGCTTTAAGGTAAGCAAATAAGCTTCTTTCACAGAAAGTCTGGGGCAATTTTCAGTTGACTGCTCCTGTTTTGGGCCATTTGTTGGGTAAGTCTGTGTATGCAAGCCTCTTAAACAGTGTTTCCCAGATCATTATACCTTTGGGCTCTTATGGATGCAAGCCCTGTTGGCTCTCAAATCTAGATGTTTTGAAGGATTGTATTACAGGTATAGGTCTTAAAATTCAGGGTGCCAATGTGGGCTTTAAATGTTTTACCCCTCAGGGAGAAGCTTCAGATTTTGAGTTTATACATTTCTGTGCCAAGTTGGGGTTTATGTCGAGATTTTGTCTCAGCCTTCTCTACCTACTTCAATGTTGGTTTTTCCTTGGCTACTCAATGTGCAGGAATTGTTCAGCTAGCTCTGCACCCCCCACCATTCTGAGGAAATTGTTCCATATGTAACTATAGATTTGGTGTGTCCATTGTGAGTTCAGGCTACTATGTCACCATCTTACTGAACCTTTTTTTTTTTTTTTAAAGATTTATTTATTTATTTATTTGACAGGCAGAGATCACAAGTAGGCAGAGAGGCAGGCAGAGAGAGGAGGAAGCAGGCTCCCTGCTGAGCAGAAAGCCTGATATGGGGCTCGATCCCAGGATCCCGGGATCATGACCTGAGCTGAAGACAGAGGCTTTAACCCACTGGGCCACCCAGGCACCCCAGAACCTTTTTTTTTTTTTTTTAAGTGTCTCTTGCTCAGGGTGATTTAGTGACTATTTATTATTATTATTTTTTCTTCTTCTTCATTCATTTAGAATTTAGAAATTGCCTCAAATAATGCCATATATGTTGGTTTTTATCTTCTAGTTTGTTTAGTGAAGTGCCCAGTATACTCTAAGTATAGACAGAGGTAAGTAAGAACTCAAATGTGCAATTTAAAATTATACTTTTTACGAAGGAAATAAATAGCATTTCAGAGTAATTCCATTTCAGATTTTGCTGTGATAGGCATATGCCATAATTCCTCACTCTCTATACTTTCCTTTTGGAAGGATATAGGCTTCTTTAATATGTGGAAATGATACAGCATTTTTGTTTGGAGACAGCACAGTTTCCCACAGTGACTACCGGGGCACTCTCTGTGTGCTCCTGGCACAATTTGCAAGTAGGTACTGAATATCTTGGCTTTCTATTATCATCATCACTAAAGTGATTTTATGCAAGGATTTCATACTGATTATTTGAACTGACAGATAATCTTGACTGCTTCCTCCCTGTTCATAATGGAGCCTCTGGGACTCTAAACATCAGATGCCAGTTCCTCAGGGAATCTTCATTTTCTCTGCCTACTTCCTTCTGTTCTATTCAAGTTTCCTTTTAAAACTATTTTTTTCATGAAGTTCTCCTTGCATTTCTAATGACTTCTGTTTTGTGAATTTAGCTGCTAAGCTATTAGTTTTATACAATTTTATTACTGTTTTACCTTTGTAAAGCATGTCTTTTATCATGACAATATTCTTCTCACTCTCTGTCATATCTTTAACTTTACACTACAGCATGTTTGTGTATGATGCTAATAAAGACATTTCTGTTGTAGAGTTTTCCAGATACTTACTTGACAACCTCTTTATTTTCAGCCTTTCTTCATTATTGATTTTAAGTCTCCTTCTTATGGTCTACATTTGAACTGATGAATTTGAACTCTTTTAATACGAATCATAATTCTATTCACACAAAGGACAATGGTATATATCTATCTATATATATATGGTTGCATTGCTTCTTCCATCTTATTTTATGTTTTCTGATTACTTTAAACTATTGTTTCATTTCTTTAATTTATAAAGATTTTATTTATTTATTTGACAGAGAACAAGAGAGAGAGGGAATATGCACAAGTATGGAAAGCAGCAAAGGGAGAGGAATAGCAAACTGATCCAGGTTTTAGATACTGTTACCGATCTTTGTTGAGTGAGCTGACTCATTGGGACACAGGGTTGGTTCTTTCCTTACCCTGTGCAGTTGATACTGTGAAAAACTTTTCTTACATAGCCAACAGTCATAAGTGAGACTGGTAAAGGGTAGCAGAATATGTGACTCCAAAATATGGCACCTTGACATGTTGATTATTTTGAATTAAAGGTACTTAAAAAACAGCTGGTACAAGAAAGACATTCTGACTCTTCTTTGCACTGCCCCTGATCCTCAAAGCAGGAGATAAGTCTTCTGTGTGAAAGGTACCTACCTTGTACCAGAAAAAAGAAGAAACCTTTATCACTAGAGATATGAAATTTAGAGCTGAGAAGGCAATATAAACAAAACTTGTTACTTTTGCACCATTTACTCTACCCATAGCCCAAACCCCCTTGTCTTATCAATTCTTTACATGTTTTGTTTACCTTTGTCTAGGTGTAAAATCTTCCTGTTCTGCTCACTTCTTCAAGTCTTCATTCTTTTATGAAGGCTCCAATATACACGTAAAAATTCAGTAAAGTTTGTATGCCTTTCTCCTATCAATCTGCCTTTTTTCAGTTTAATTTTCAGACCCAATCAGGGATCCTAAAACATTGAGGAAGTCCTTTTCCTCCCCTACACTTGTAAGATCATGGAACAGGGACTATTCTCCTAACTATCCCTTCAAGGTTTCTCATTTCCTGGGGTTGTCTCACATCTTAAGCTGCTCTTTCATTTCCTATTGGTCTTCTTGCCCTTGGAGAGATTAGGGTGAGTTTTAATGCTCAGATAGATGAAGGTCCTGTTGTTCTCAGAATTCTCTGCTTTGAGGACCTCACAACCTTATATCTGTGCATCCTGTGTCCCAAAATTCATTCACCCCTATGGAGGAGAAAACCATGTATGAGTCTTCTCTATCTTGAGTACCACAGAACAGTCTTCTTTCCACCTATGCCATTCTTTGGTTAGGCAAGAGAGATAGATTGGGAATTCTCAATGGTGGAAAGCTGGGGTTCAGAGTCTTGTTCCTATAATCTTTACTATTCCTGGCAGACCTTCCAAATGTTCTATTATCCTTGTTCTGCCCTCAAATCTCTAGAAACAAAGATTCTCTCCCATTGCTTTATATCCTATTTGGTCTCTTTACCCAGACATCCAGATTATATTCAAGGATGTTTTGAATATTTTCTTTTAGGGTGTCTTGGTTCATCTATCCAAATTCCACTCTGCACTTTTCTGGTGTATCAGTTTAGGCTCTTGTTGACTCAGATTGGTAAGATAACCCCTGACTGACTAGATTAACTATATAAATTTCCAGAAAAACTTTTATTTGATTGATCCATATGTTTTATTTTTTAATTGGAAAATAGTATTGTATACACATGTGCAAACATCAAGCTTCCAATATTTTTGAGAGATATTTTAAGTGCATATTAAATCTTCCCAAAACACTCTTAATAAGTATTAAATGTCATTCTGAAAAAGGCAATGTAACTGTAGTGTCTACATAAACTTCCTTATAGTCTTTGTAGCTGAGTCCATAACATTTCTAGGATGATGCTTTTGCTGTCATTTGTAATGAATTCCTTCTTTAGGCCATCAGTGAATATTCTATGTATGCACAGAACAAATCTGCAAGAAACAAAATGTACAAGTACAAACTCTGGTTTGTGAAGTGCAAGCAAATCAGTTGTGACCTGTTCGAATTAAATTATTTTCCCCACTGAATATAATTTTAGAGGAAAATATCCCAATATAGTTTATTCTTTTTCTTTTTAAAATTTATTTATTTATTTGACAGAGAGAGAGATCACAAGTAGGCAGAGAGGCAGGCAGAGAGGGAGGAAGGGAAGCAGACTCCCTGCTGAGCAGAGAGCCCAACGTGGGGCTCAATCCCAGGACCCTGAGATCATGACCTGAGCCGAAGGCAGAGGCTTAACCCACTGAGCCACCCAGGTGCCCCCCAATATAGTTTATTCTAATGGAATATTTTGGTGAGCCGTGATACGATATTTTCAATATCTCATTTTATTTCTAAGGTAAAAGATAATGTATAAAATAACAATAGTGATACAATTTATTAGATACTTATTCTGTGTGAAATAGTCTTAGTACTTTAGATGCATTGTATCCTTTAATAAACATAACCAAATTAGTGGTGAGTTGTTATTTTCTTATTTTATAGATGAGGACATTAAAGTATAGACAAGAAAGTTGTTCAAAACCTGACAAATAATGACAAAGCCTGATTGTAAAAACCATATTGTCTGAATCCAGGTCTCAATTAATTATAGGAGTATAGAATTTTAAGCTTATTCACGAATGCCTATGAATTCCACAGTTGAAGAATTTTAAGTAAACATATCTGAAAATATTTGACTTATTAAATATGATTTTATATAATTATCAAATACTTTAATAACCAAGAGATATATCTAAATGTGAGCTTGTGGCAGCTGGCATTGAGAAAAAAATATAAATACAGTGTTCTTGATTATTAGTCTTTCCTGCATAAGTGTATTTTCTCATTTTAAAAAAAAATTCTTAATTTTATAAATTATAGAATAGTACTGTTCAGAAAAAACTTTATGTGGACTTTAATGATCAAAAAATTAACAAATTTAAAGAAAAATCTGAGTGTACAGTTTAGTTATTCACTTTATTTTCAAATTCAGTATTGATCAATAAAGTCCCCCTTTAAACACAGGCAGAAAAATGCTAGATTATAACATTAAAAAAAAAAAAAAATGTCCTTAATAGTAAGCCAAACAGGCATGCTTACTTGAGGCAACAAAGTCAGCATACTTAAGTACCTGTTTTTTCTTTTCCTGTGTAAAAATATACAATGGTTATATAAATAAACTATGTATAATTTATATATTAAACTTAAAATCCTTTGTAATAAATTATTATATGGAGAGAAAAAAAATAGCCTTAGAACATAATAATATTTCCATCCAACTTTAACTGGGGAATTTTAAAAAATTTGCTTATAATTATGTACAAATACAGAACAGCTTAACTTTATTTTACTGTGTATTCACATAAGGCCAGGTCAGCCTCCAAGCTTCTTGAAGTTGCACATTCCTATGTTCTCCTGGCAGTTCAGCTATGGCTAGGCACTGGACCAGTCCTCATCAAGACAATTATATATATATGTGTCTGGAAAAAAAACACTTAATGGCATATGGAATATGTCCTCCTGTCATCACTTTTTCAAAGCAACAGTGTTCATCACTCCTCTTGGTTTACAAAATAAAATAGAAAAAATAAGAAAAGGTCAAAATTTGGTAGCAGCTATGCTTTCCTATGATTGAAATCCTGTTTTGGAATTTCAATAAAAGAAAAAGGAGAATAATTATTTTAAAAAAAAACTGACTTGATTGTCACCTGAATACTTTTTAAAGATTTTTCTTGTTTATTTGTTTGTTTATTTATTTTGGGGGGGTAGAGTGAGAGCGAGCAGGAGGGGCAGAGGGAGAGAATCTCAAGTAGACTCCCCACTGAGCATGGAGCCTGACACTGGGCTAGACTTGTGACTCTGAGATCATGGCCTGATCCAAAACCAAGAGTCAGTTGCTCAACCAGACGAGCCACCCTGGTGCCCCGTCACCTGAATAAATTTGTCCCCAATTTACCAATGGGAAAAATAAGACAATTTGGAATATCCCAAGGCTAGAAATAATGGCATTTTCAAATTTGAAAAGTGATAAACTTTTATGTCTATGATTTGGATCCAAATTTGTTATCAAGTATGGCATATTTACTTCTGTTTTCATTGGCAATTTTTTTTTTTTTAAGATTTTTATTTATTTGACAGAGTGAGGGCAATGACAAGTATGGGGAGTGGGAGAGGGAGAAGCAGGCTCCCCCCTGAATAGGGAGCCTTGATGCAGGGCTCAATCCCAGAACCCCGAGATCATGGCCTGAACTGAACACAGAGGCTTAACCAACTGAGACACCTAGGTGCCCCACCATCAACCATATTTTTAGACAGAAGTGGAAAAATCCTAATCAATAAGGGAAGGCTAGCCCTTTATTTATCCATTTATTTACTTATTTCTTCATTTGGCTTTTATGTGTATGATTTAGGCTCTTTTGTTTATAAAATGTTTTATAAGGAATTTGTTGGTTTTTTTTGTTTTTGTTTTTTATAATAATGAAAAGAAACCCTGTGTGTGGTGGGGTTCTATAGGGGGAGAATTTCAATGTCATTCTATCATGTGATCCTGTACTTGGCAGGTGTGCTCAAAAATTTGGCTACACAAGCCTCCCCAAAATGCTCTCAGACAGCACAGCCAGGTGGCATATGCCACATCATATACATATTGTGTTGCCCTTCAGCATTCAACAAGGATAACTCATCCCCTTTATCCCTCATCCCAATGAGACATACCCAGAATGATCAGTATACATACTGAACACAAAATAGGAAAAAAAAATTGATTACATTATGCACACTGCAATTAATTGTTTGGACATACTTAATTGTTAATAGCCCAAGGAAATAAAGAAAATTGTGATATAAATGTTTTAAAAATTTATTCTAAAAGATTTTTCTTGAGACAGTAAAAACAATTTTTCAAGAAAATTTTACTGTTGTGAAGTTATGTATGTAGTTATATAAATAAAAGAAAATTAGTTTTCAGTAATATAGCAAAACAAAGAATTACCACTTGGGTCATGCATGTATCTATCAACATTTTTTTTTTTAAATATATATGTATTTGTGTTACCTTATAGGGATCTGGTCCGGTTTTTTACGTTCATTGGAAATCACCACTAAGCAGTGATCATGAAGACTGATAATCTTATGTAAACTATTACTAGCTTTCTCTAAAGTTAAACAATATCTAAGATACTAGAATATATTCCACAACCAGAATTTACATACTATGACATATATTGTAATAAGCGATTGTGACCTAAACTTCAAGGTTTGCAAAATCACTGCCTACTAATCACATTTTATCTGTGATAAAGCTTCCATATAAATCAAACTTCAAAAAATGATAAATGATTACATGTAATTCTATTAAAACTGTTAAATTGTTCCTAAGTAATCAACAAAATATTTAAAATTATGCATATAATCCTTTTTTAGAAACACTAACTATATGATAGTTTCTAATATTTACTCTGTCAGAAGAATGTGCATCAAAGACTACTCAATTGTATTTCCCATCTTCACAAAGTTTATCTTTTGTTTTAGAGAATTTTTTCTTTTAATTTTAGAGAAAGCATGCACCTGTGTGGGGAGGGGCAGAAAGAGAGAGGGAGAAGCAGATTCCATACTAAGCATGGAGCCTGATGTGTGGCTAGATCTCACATCTAGGAGATCATGACCTGAGCCACCCAGGTGCCACCCTCCTTTTTATTAAAAAAAAAAAAATAACTTTTCAAGATTAAATGTTTCTCATTGAATCCCAAGCAGACTCCACAATGAACACGGAGCTCCATCCCACAACCCGAGATCATGATGTGGGCCAAAACTGAGAGTCAGATGCTCAACTGACTGTGCCACCCAGGCACATGTAGTGTTTTCATTTTCTTCAGGTAAATACCCAGAGTGGAATTACAAAATTGCATGGTATTTCTATTTTTAAGAAATCCCACATAATGCTTTTTATAGTGGATGGACCCAATTATTTCCACCAATAGTGCATAGGAATCCCATTTTCTCCACATCCTTGTCAGCATTTGATATTTCTTTTCTTTTTGATACTAGCCATTCAGACTGGTATGGGATGATATCTCATTGTGGTTTCAATATCCATTTACCTGATGATTAATGATGTTGAGCATCTTTTCATTTACCTCTTCGCCAACTGTATGTGAGCACTCTTTGGAAAATCTCTACTCAGGTCCTCTGTGTTTTAATCAGATTATTTGTATTTATTTGTTTTTTGATGTTGTATGATATCAACCCCCTTACATCACTGAAATAAACCCCACTTGGTTGTGGTGTATTATCCTTTTAATGTATTGTTCAATTCACTTTTCTAATATGTTGAGGAGTTTTGCCTCTATGTTCAACAGTGATATTGGTCTTTAATATTTTTTGTATTGTCTGTCTGGTTTTGGTATCAAGACAACCCAAGGGGAATCACTACTGATGGTCCTGCATGGCTAGAGTAAGGCATGGAAGTAACCACAACACAGCTTTTAGATGAACCTGCCATCTAAGCCTACAGAAGAGGTGGGTGTGAGGGGACAGGGCTGGCACCAGCTATGCACTAATGCCCAGTCTGCAGGCTAGGAACACACTGGAATAGGGGACCAGGGACTGTCTGGGGGAGATGCTATAGCAATTTTCCAGTCAGAAGAGAGACCAGGCAAAATGGTCACCAAGGCCACATTTAGTGGCTGACCCTTAGAGAAACACAGCAGACCTCCGGGGCTTTGTCACATGTCCAAAACCAGAACAAACTTCCATGAAATTTGAAGTAAGACACCCAGAACCACAGGCATTTACAGACCCAACACCATCTCACACTTTATTAGTAGTACTACAGGAGTTTTCATCACCAAATTACAAATTCCAGGAGTACTTAAAACCCAGAAGATCCCAGAGCATTCAACAGGGAAAGAAGAAAAGCAGATGTCTGAGTGGTAACTATGAGTCATTTTGCAGAGGGGGTGACTATGGGAAGGTTTTGTGTCTATATCCAGCAACAATCTAAAAAGACAATGATATAGAATTTAATATTTCAATTATTAAAAAAAGTGCTGGCCTCGTAGAATAAATTTGAAAGCATTCTTTCCTTTTCGATTTTTTTGAATCATTTGAGAAAGATACAAAGTAACTTGTCTTTAAATTTTGGGTAGAATTTACCTGTGAAACCATCTGATCCTGGATTTTGGTTTGTTGGGAACTTTTTCTTACCAATTCAGCTTCATTACTAGTAATCAGTGTGGTCAGATTTTTTATTTCTTCCTAATTCAGTGTTGGAGAATAGTATGTTTCCATGAATTTATCCATTGCTTCCAGGTTGTTTAATTTATTGGTGTATAGTTTTTTGTATTACTCTCCTGAAATAATTTATATTTCTGTGGTGTTCTTTGTAACTTCTTTCATTTCTGATTTTATATATTTGAATCCTCTCTCCTCTCTCTTGATGAATCTTACTAAAAGTTTATAAATTTTGATAGTCTTGTCAAAGACCCAGCTGTTAGTTTTATTGATGTTTTCTATTTTTTTTTTTTAGTCTCTATTTCATTTATTTCTACTCTCATGTTCTTATTTTCTTCATTCCATTAAATTTGTGATTCTTCTTTTTCATGTTCCTTTGGGCATAAGAGTAGATTGAGGTTTTTCTTTTTTCTTGCAGTAGACCTGTATAGCTAAAAACTTCCCTCTTAGAGTTGCTTTTGCTGCATTCCCAAGACTTTGAATCCTTATGCTTTCATCTGTCTCCATTTTTTAAAAATTTTATCTTTGATTTCTTGGTTGACTCATTTATTGTTTAGTAGAATGTTGTTCAGCGTCCATTTATTGGTATTCTTTCTGGACTTTTCATTACTGATTTCTTATTTTATACCATATGGTCAGAAAAAAAATGTTTGATATGACATTAGTCTTCTTAAATTTATTGAGACTTGTGTCCTAATGTTGACTTATATCAAAGAATGTTCCATACACACTAGAAAGGATGAGCTCTCTCTTGTTTTTTGTTTTGTTTTGTTTTTTGCTCTTCAACTTGGGCGGTTTCCACTATTATGTCTTTTAGATTTTTTATCCACTCTTCTGCATCCCCTAATCTCTGTTAATTCCCTCTAGTCCCTCTATTTTTTTTTTTTTAATTTCAGGTTATTGTATTTTCAGCTCTGATAGGTTCTTTTTTGTATTTTCTATTGTTAAATTTGTCACTGTGTTCATCTGCTCGTCCCTCAAGTCCAATGAACATCTTTATGATTATTACTTTTTTAAAAAAATATTTTATTTATTTATTTGACAGAGATCACAAGTAGGCAGAGAGGCAGGCAGAGAGAGAGAGGGAAGCAGGCTCCCCGCTGTGCAGAGAGCACTGATGCAGGGCTTGATCCCAGGACCCTGAGATTACGACCTGAGCCGAAGGCAGAGGCCTAACCCACTGAGCCACCCAGGTGCCCCTATGATTATTACTTTTAACTCTTTGTCAGGTATAGTACTTTACTTTGTTCTTTTTCTGCCCCCCCCTTTTTTTTGCTCCTGAAGAAAACTCCTACAGATCAGTTTCCATAGGCACATGCCCTCATATTATTCAATAAATTTTCCTTAGATATAATACAGGTACTCTTAAAACTGCTGTCATTGGGGCACCTGGGTGGCTCAGAGGGTTAAGGCCTCTGCTTTAGGCTTGGGTCATGATCCTGGGGTCCTGGGATCGAGCCCCCGCATTGGGCTCTCTGCTCAACGGGAAGCCTGCTTCCTCCTCTCTCTCTCTCTGCCTGCCTGATTCTAGTGAGATGAATATATGATTGCTAGTCTTTATTTTGTTAGTGTGGTGTATAAAATTTGTTCATGGATATCAAATCATCTTTGCATCCCTGAGATAAATCCCACTTGATCATGGTGCATGATCCTTTTAATGTATTTGACTGGTTAGTTAATATTTTGTGGAGGATTTTCATATTAATGTTCATTAGGGATATTGGTTGTTTTCTTTTCTCATAACATCCTAGTCTGGTTTTGGTTTTAATAATGTTGGCCTTATAAAATGGAATTGGAAGCATGTTCTCTTTTCTTTTTGAAAAAGAGAATGATTGGTATTAATTCTTTGAATGTATGATAGAATTCTCCAGTGAAGTTTTTCATCCAGGACTTATGTTTGTTGGGAAGATTTCAATTTCTTGTTTAATCTCCTTACTAGTAATAGGTCCATTCAGATTTTCTGTTTCTTCATGAT
Source organism: Lontra canadensis (assembly GCF_010015895.1). Taxonomy (NCBI): domain Eukaryota; kingdom Metazoa; phylum Chordata; class Mammalia; order Carnivora; family Mustelidae; genus Lontra; species Lontra canadensis. The sequence continues at coordinate 1,793,593 of NW_022631084.1, read as the reverse complement.
TCAGTCTTAGTAAGTTGTATGTTTCTAGGAATATCCATTTATTCTAGATTGTCTAATTTGTTGGTGTGTAATTGTTCAGAGTAGTTGTCATAATATTTTTTTTTAATTGTGGTACTAGTTTTAACATACACTCTTTTCCTTTTGAGTTTTCTTTTTTTTCCCCCTTGTTTTATCTAAAAGCTTGTCAATTTTACTTTTTGAAAGAACTGAAGAACTAGTTTTGGTTTCATTGATCTTTTCTATTATCTTCTTAGTCAATTTTTCATTTATTTCTTTATGATCTTTGTTATTTTTTTCCTTCTAATAACTTTGAGATGCATTTTCTCTTTCTACTTCCTTAAAGTTAGGTTCTTTATTTGAGATTTTTCTCGTTTCTTGTTGTAGAGCAATTTTTGCTGTGAACTTCTCTCTTAGAAACTGCTTTTGCTGTATCTTATAAATTTGGTTTGTTTCATACCCATTTTTACTTGTCTCAGGTATTTTTTTTTATTTCTTTTTTGATTTCTTTTTTGACTTATTGGTTCAGTAGCATGTTGTTTAGTCTCCAGACATTTCTTAATTTTTATGTTCTTCTTGTTACTGATTTCTAGTTTCATATGATTGTGGTCAGAAAAATTGATATATCAATCTTCTTAAATTTATTAAGACTTGTTTTGTGACCTAACATGATTTATCCTGGATTATGTTCCATGTGCTCTTGATAAGAATGTGTATTCTGTTGGTTTAGAATCGAATGTTCTGTATGTATCTGATAAGTCCATCTGGTCTAACATGATGTTCAAGGCCAATGTTTCATTCTTAATTTTCTGTCTAGATGTCATATCCATAGATGTGAGTTATAAAGTAATAAAGTTCTATTATTATTAAATTTTAATTTATTATTAAATTATTATTAATTTTAATTTAATAATAATTAGTTAATTTTAATTTATTAAATTATTAAAGTTCTATTATTGCGTATTGTTTTCTATTTCTTCTTTTAGGTCTGTTAACACTTGCTTTATATATTTAGATACTCTTATGTTAGTTTCATATATATTTACAAATATATCCTCTTCTTGGATTGAATCCTTTACCGTTAATATAATGACCTTCTTTGTTTCTTACTATTGTGTTTAAAATCTATTTTTTCTAAGCATATCTCCCAACTTTTTGTTGCCATTTCCTCAGAATATCTTTTTCTATTTGTTCACTTTTGGTCTGTGTGTTTCCTTGCATCTGAATTGAGTGTTTTATAGGCAGCATATAGATGGGCCTTTAAAAAAAATTCATTTAGCCACTCTGTCTTTTTATTGGAGAATTCAGTTCATTTATATTTAAGTTATTATAGATATATAATTATTGCCATTTTTGTTGTTTTCTGGCTGTTTTATAGTCCCTCTTTGTTTTCTTCTTCTTCTCCATTTTCCTTTGTGCCTTGATGACTTTTCTTAGTGGTATGCTTATATTCCCTTATCTTTTGTGTATCTAATATAGGACTTTGCTTTGTGATTACTTTGAGGACTACATATAACACCTTACATCGATAACCATCTATTTTAAGTTGTCAACTATTAAGTATGTTCACATTCTAAAGCTCTATGTTTTTTACTTTCCTCACCATTATGTTTTTGATGTCACATTTTACATCTTTTTACCTTGTGTATCCCTTAATTATTGTGGTAAGTTTTTTTTACTGCTTTTGTCTTTTAAACTTCATACTTGCTTTAAAAGTTTCATCCATTTTTTATTATTTATTTAACTTCCCCATGGGATGGTTCTCTTGTTACTCAATAGTGTCTTTTCTTACCAATTGAGGGCAGTTCATCTAACATTTCTTATAAGACTGGTTTAGTGATTATGAACTCCTTTAGATTGTACCTGTCTAGAAATTTTATCGCTCCTTTAAATCAGAATGAAAATTTTACTGGGTAGTATCTTGGTTAGAAGTAGTTTTTTTCTTTCAGCACTGAAATATGACATGCTACTTCTTTCCAACTTACAACTTTCTGTTGCAAATTCAGCTGATGGCATTATGGGGATTCCTTTGTAACAAGTTGTTTTTTTTCTTGCTTCTTTTACGATTCTCTTCTTGTCTTTTATGTTTTAACATTTTAATTAATATATCTTGGTGTGAGTGTCTTTAAGTTCATTTTAGTTGGAACATCTGAACTTTCTGAATCTAGATGTCTGCTTCTTTTCCCACATTAAGGTTATTTTCATCTATTATTATATGGTTTCACTCATATGTGGAACATAAGAAACATCACCTAAGATCATTTGGGAAGGGAGGGAAAACTGAATGGGAAGAATTCAGAGAGGGAAACAAACCGTGAAAGACTCTGGACTCCAGGAACCAAACTGCAGGTTACAGAAGGGAGGGGACTCCGTGGATGGGTTAACCAGCTGATGGGTATTAAGGAGCACACATGTGGCGATGAACACTGGGTGTAATATGCAACTAATGAATCCTTGAACACTACATCAAAAACCCAGTGCGGTGCCTGATGTGGGGCTCAGTCCCATAACCCTGAGATCACAACCTGAGCTGAAATCAAAAGTCAGACACTTAACCAACTGATCTACCCAGGCACCCCCATATAACACATTTTCTTTATCCAATTACCCATTGTTGGTTACTTAAGGTTGCTTTCATGTCTTAATTATTGTAAATACTATAATGATAAACTATAATGAACATTGGGGTGTATGTATCTGTTCGAATTATCTTTGCTCTTTGGATAAATACTAAGAAATGAAATTGTTGGATTATAGGATAGTTCTTTATTAACATCTTAAGGGAACTCCATACTATTTTCTATAATGGCTGTTTATATTCCTACCAATAGTGCACAACTTTCTCCCCATTCTTGCCAACAGATATATTTAATTATTTATTTACTTCTTTCTTTCTTTCTTTCTTTCTTTCTTTCTTTCTTTCTTTCTTTCTTTCTTTTTTTGTGTTTTGTTTTGTTTTGTTTTGTTAGTAGCCATTCTAATAGATGTGAAGTGATATCTCATTGTGGCTGTGATTTGCATTTCCTTGATGACTAGTGACGTTGAGCCCCTTATGGTCCTTTTGGCCATCTGTGTGTCTTCTTCGAACTATTCAGATCCTCTGTCCATTATTTAATAGGATTTTTTAAAAATTGAGTTGTATAAGTTCTTTATATATTTTGGATATTAATTCCACATCAGATAAAGGATTGTGAACATTTTTCTCCCATTTGGTAGGTTGCTTTTATTTTTTTTTTTTGTCCCCCCCACCTCCCCGTGCAGAAGCTTTTTAGTTTGATGTAGTCCTGCTTGTTTTTACTTCTGTTGTTTTGCCTTGTTATTAAAAAACAAAACAAAACAAAACGAAAAAAAAAAAAAATAAACCTTGCCAAGACAGGTTCACAGAGCTTACTGCCCATGTTTTCTTCTAGGATTATTACAGTTTCAAGTCTTACTTTCAAGTGTTTAATTCATTTTGAATTAATTTTTGTATATGGTAGAAAATAGTGATCAATTTCATTCTTTCACTTGGGTTCTCCAGTTTTTGCAATATTTGAGACTGCTTTCTCCATTGAATATTCTTGACTCCTGTCATAAATTACTTGACCATATATATGGGTTTATTTCTGGGCTATCCATTCTCTTTCATTTATCTATATGTCTGTTTTTATGCCAATCCCATAGTTTTAAAATCCCTCTAGTTTTATGAAATTGAAATCATGCAGTTTGATAGCTCCAGCTTTATTATTCTTAAGATTGCATTGCTACCCAGTATCATTTTGGGTTCTATTTTAAGATTGTTTAGGATTCTGAATTTTAGGATTGTTTTATTTCTATGAAAAATGCTATTGGAATTTTGATAGAGATTACATTGAATCTGTAGATGACTTTGGGTAGTATGGACATTTTAATAATACTATTCTAACTCATGAGCTTAGAATATCTTTCCATTTATTTATATCTTCAGTCTTTTTCATCACTGTCTTATAATTTCAGTGTATAGGTTTTTTTTTTTTTTCACCTCCTTGGTTAAATTTATGCATACATATTCGTTTAAGTTTTTATTTAAATTTCAGTTAACATACGATATAATATTAGTTTCAGGGGTAGAATTTAGTGATTCACCACTTACATACAATGCCTGGTGCTCAACACAAGTGCTCTTCTTAATGCCTGGCACCTGTTAATTTCTGTCAAGTTTTTTTTTTTTTAATTTTATTTTTTATAAACATATATTTTTATGCCAAGGGGGTACAGGTCTGTGAATCGCCAGGTTTACACAGTTCACAGCACTCACCAAAGCACATACCATCCCCAATGTCCATAACCCCACCCCCCCTTCCAACCCCCTTCCCCCAGCAACCCTCAGTTTGTTTTGTGAGATTAAGACTCACTTATGGTTTGTCTCCCTCCCAAACCCATCTTGTTTCATTTACTCTTCTCCTACCCCCTTAACCCCCCCATGTTGCATCTCCTCTCCCTCATATCAGGGAGATCATATGATAGTTGTCTTTCTCCGACTGACTTATTTCGCTAAGCATGATACCCTCTAATTCCATCCATGTTGTCGCAAATGGCAAGATTTCATTTCTTTTGATGGCTCCATAGTATTCCATTGTATATATATACCACATCTTCTTGATCCATTCGTCTGTTGATGGACATCTAGGTTCTTTCCATAGTTTGGCTATTGTAGACATTGCTGCTATAAACATTCGGGTGCACGTGCCCCTTCGGATCACTACGTTTGTATCTTTAGGGTAAATACCCAGCAGTGCAATTGCTGGGTCATAGGGTAGTTCTATTTTCAACATTTTGAGGAACCTCCATGCTGTTTTCCAGAGTGGTTGCACCAGCTTGCATTCCCACCAACAGTGTAGGAGGGTTCCCCTTTCTCCGCATCCTCGCCAGCATCTGTCATTTCCGGACTTGTTAATTTTAGCCATTCTGACTGGTGTGAGGTGGTATCTCATTGTGGTTTTGATTTGTATTTCCCTGATGCCGAGTGATATGGAGCCCTTTTTCATGTGTCTGTTGGCCATCTGGATGTCTTCTTTGCAGAAATGTCTGTTCATGTCTTCTGCCCATTTCTTGATTGGATTCTTTGTTCTTTGGGTGTTGAGTTTGCTAAGTTCTTTATAGATTTTGGACACTAGCCCTTTATCTGATATGTCATTTGCAAATATCTTCTCCCATTCTGTCAGTTGTCTTTTGGTTTTGTGAACTGTTTCCTTTGCTGTGCAAAAGCTTTTGATCTTGATAAAATCTCAATAGTTCATTTTTGCCCTTGCTTCCCTTGCCTTTGACGATGTTCTTAGGAAGATGTTGCTGCAGCTGAGGTCAAAGAGGTTGCTGCCTGTGTTCTCCTCAAGGATGTTGATGGATTCCTTTCTCACATTGAGGTCCTTCATCCATCTTGAGTCTATTTTCATGTGTGGTGTAAGGAAATGACCCAATTTCATTTTTCTGCATGTGGTTGTCCAATTTTCCCAACACCATTTATTGAAGAGGCTGTCTTTTTTCCTTGGACATTCTTCCCTGCTTTGTCGAAGATTAGTTGACCATAGAGTTGAGGGTCTATTTCTGGGCTCTCTATTCTGTTCCATTGATCTATGTGTCTGTTTTTGTGCCAGTACCATGCTGTCTTGATGATGACAGCTTTGTAATAGAGCTTGAAGTCCAGAATTGTGATGCCACCAACTTTGGCTTTCTTTTTCAGTATTCCTTTGGATATTCGAGGTCTTTTCTGGTTCCATATAAATTTTAGGATTATTTGTACAATTACTTTGAAAAAAATGGATGGTACTTTGATAGGAATTGCATTAAATGTGTAGATTGCTTTAGGTAGTGTAGAAATTTTTACAATATTTATTCTTCCAATCCAGGAGCATGAACATTTTTCCATTTCTTTGTGTCTTCCTCAATTTCTTTCATGAGTACTTTATAGTTTTCTGTGTATAGATTCTTAGTCTCTTTGGTTAGGTTTATTCCTAGGTATCTTATAGTTTTGGGTGCAGTTGTAAATGGGATGGACTCCTTAATTTCTCTTTCTTCTGTTTTGTTGGTGTAGAGAAATGCAACTGATTTCTGTGCATTGATTTTATATCCTGACACTTTACTGAATTCCTGTACAAGTTCTAGCAGATTTGGAGTGGAGTCTTTTGGGTTTTCCACATATAGTATCATATCATCAGCGAAGAGTGATAGTTTGACTTCTTCTTTGCCGATTTGGATGACTTTAATTTCTTTTTGTTGTCTGATTGCTGATGCTAGCACTGCTAGTACTATGTTGAATAGCAGTGGTGATAATGGACATCCCTGCCATGTTCCTGACCTTAGTGGAAAAGCGTTCAGTTTTTCTCCATTGAGAATGATATTTGCGGTGGGTTTTTCATAGATGGCTTTGATAACATTGAGGTATGTGCCCTCTATCCCTACACTTGAAGAGTTTTGATCAGGAAGGGATGCTGTACTTTGTCAGATGCTTTTTCAGCATCTATGGAGAGTATCATGTGGTTCTTGTTCTTTCTTTTATTAATGTGTTGTATCACATTGATTGATTTGCGGATGTTGAGCCAACCTTGCAGCCCTGCAATAAATCCCACTTGGTCGTGGTGAATAATCCTTTTAATGTACTGTTGAATCCTATTGGCTAGTATTCTGGTGAGAATTTTTGCATCTGTGTTCATCAAGGATATTGGTCTGTAGTTCTCTTTTTTGATGGGATCCTTGTCTGGTTTTGTGATCAAGGTGATGCTGGCCTCATAAAATGAGTGTGGAAGTTTTCCTTCCATTTCTATTTTTTAGGAACAGTTTCAGGAGAATAGGAAAAGTTCTTCTTTAAATGTTTGGTAGAATTCCCCCAGGAAGCCATCTGGCCCTGGGCTTTTGTTTGTTTGGAGATTTTTGATGACTGTTTCAATCTCCTTACTGGTTATGCGTCTGTTCAGGCTTTCTATTTCTTCCTGGTTCAGTTGTGGTAGTTTATATGTCTCTAGGAATGCATCCATTTCTTCCAGATTGTCAAATTTGTTGGCGTAGAGTTGCTCATAGTATGTTCTAATAATTTTCTGTATTTCTTTGGTGTTCGTTGTGATCTCTCCTCTTTCATTCATGATTTTATTTATTTGGGTTCTTTCTCTTTTCTTTTTGATAAGTCTGGCCAGGGGCTTATCAATCTTATTAATTCTTTCAAAGAACTAGCTCCTAGTTTCGTTGATTTGTTCTATTGTTTTTTAGGTTTCTATTTCATTGATTTCTGCTCTGATCTTTATGATTTCTCTTCTCCTGCTGGGTTTAGGGTTTCTTTC